>NW_027225572.1:4442142-4782500 GCF_038994185.2 Dermacentor albipictus | reverse complement strand
TTCTTCCAATTGAAATTTCTCAGCATCAGCTCCTTTTCCACCTGCTTCTCTTTTATGTTTTTTTTTTCTTCAAATACAACCTTGTCATTGCCATGGAAAGATTAGGCTGTTATTTTCGGGATGTAATTTAATGCCGCTTGCATTTCCAGTTTGTTTCCATCTTCGTTTAGGATATGCTGTTGTAGTGTTGTTGACTTCCTGCCTAATAGTTTCATGTGGTCGCAAGATATCCTAGGTTCGGCCTTCTTCTCCTCACGTATTTCTAACAACAAACACTTTCTTTATCCTTTTATGTTTGCTTGCACCAGTATTTGAACCACAGATTTTTTCCTGCCGGTATATTTATTATTTAGGGGCTACTTCATCCTACGACACTGCGCGTTTTATTTACCTGCCTGTGCTTTAGGGATGTTTACGTCGTTCGGCGATTGCTTCTAGCATCTCCCTGTTCCACCAGCTTTTCTGTTTCTTTTTCCCTTTCCAACGAACATGTTTCTTTTTCCGTGTTTCTGTCATTACTTACTTAGAAACTCACTATATTCCCACTTCTTACTGGGCCATTTGCGAAGTTCTTCCTCGACCTTGTGACTATATTTATTATTTGTTCAGCGTTAAAATTCGGACTGGCCATTTCGCACTCCATGCTCGCTTTCCCAACTACTTATCGCCTTTTCAAAGTGATGCGTTTATCGTCAGTCCCTATGCTGCTGTACCTTTCCTCGTCAATGAGCATTTCTCTCAACTTACAATGAATTGCTTCTGTAATTAGACAATAATCAATGTTCGATTGCCGGTTTCTGAATTCCCACGTGATCTGCCCTTCACACTCAGGCCCTGTATTCACGATGACGAGGTTATGTTGCTCACAAAGATCTAGCATTGAGTTCCGGTTGTTGTCGGTATAGCCATCTAGATCCTGTATGTTGGTATTCATGCCACCCAATAGGAGAATTTCGGCATCATTCCCGAAGCCCTTAAAATCAGCACTTAGGCATTGCTATAACTCTTGCTCTTCTCAGTGCAATCATTCCCGGTCCACAAATACGTTAAGCCCAGCCAAGTTTTCTTTCCACTCATTGCACCTGATAACCAAACACGCTCTTCTCATTTTGAATTGACTCTTTTCCATTTGGTTCCCGGATGGATGAGCCTTCCGATTCACCCTCGCTTTCTTTCCAACTTAGCTCTGCTGCCCCTTTCCCAAACACTGGCGACTCTTCCAATACTCTAAGCAGCGTTTCCGTAGCCGCATACACCCATACTTGTTTATTTATTTATTTACACGTACCTTACAGGCTTTGAGAAGGCATAGTGTAAGGCGGGAAATACGGTAACATATTAGTATGGAGTCGGGAAAGAAATAAACATCAGCATAATGAAAGGAGTACGCACAGAACATGGAAAATTATTACATTAGCAAATACAATATATAGAGCAACAACAATAAATGGTAAACAATAACATAATAGCATAATAACAACGTAAACGTTTTTACATGTTATACAGTAGTAAGTATTGTAAAAAAAAAAATTGGGAGCACTGAAATTTTTTAACATTGTAGAAAAAATGCAAGAAAATTACAAAAGACATGACGTGTTTAGACGGTTGAAACGGCATATTGATTGGTTAGCAGATTGCGAAACGCAGTGTGTTTAGTTTGGCATGCAATGGTATCTGGCAGTGCGTTCCATAAGTGGACAACACGGGGCAAAGCTCAAAAATTAAAAGCGTGCGTGTTGCCATAAATTTGGGTGTAGCTGAACTGATTGTTCAGTCGTTGTGACGTCGAGGATGCTTTTTTCAGGTTTGATAAGGTTAGGCCAACTGTGTGAACAAATCTATGAAATAATAATAGAAGGGAAATATAACGCCGAGTAGTTAGTGGTTGCAACGAAAGATCGATTTTTATTTGGGTTACACTTGACTGGTTACTATAATTTTTAGAAATGAAACGGCTCGCCCTATTCTGGATGCTCTCCGGGAGTTCGATTAGGTAATTTTGATGAGGAGACCATATACAAGAGGCGTACTCAATTTGTGGCCGTACAATAGTTACGTAAGCTAGTTTTCGTTGTGGTGAAGGCGCACTTCTTAAGTTGCGGCGCAGATATCCTAATGATCTGAAGGCGTTAGCTGAAATGGAGATGATGTGTTTAGTCCATGAAAGATTGTGTGTAAGGAGCACTCCTAAGTACGTATATTCTGTGGTGTGGTCAACTATGCTAGAATCCAGATGATAAGAAAAGTGAGAGTTAACAGTTTTTCGAGAACAGGAAACTACTTTGCACTTCGACACGTTTAGGGACATGAGCCACGTAGCACACCAATCACTGATATGTGCAAGATCATCTTGGAGTGCCGCGTGGTCAGAGGGACAGTTAATCAAACGGTATACAATGCAGTCATCAGCAAATAATCTTACAGAAGATGATATATTGTTAGGTAAGTCGTTAATGTAAATTAAAAAGAGAAGAGGCCCAAGTAGACTGCCTTGAGGAACACCAGAGGTGACGTAAGAGAGGCCGGAGGAAAAGTTAGCAACAACAGTGAACTGGCGATTCTCTATTTAACTGCTCCTGAATCTCTGCCCACTTTTCCTTTCTTCTGCCGCCCTTTATGTTTATGTAGTCTATCGCATCGCGAGCTGTCTTTCTTGCTTTCCTCCTACTATTCTGAGGTTGCGGTCGGGTACCTTCATTACTAACTACTGAATAAAGGGAAAATCAGGCATCCACCCATTCGTAGCATTTGCTACAAAGGTCCCGGACCAGGACGAATTTTTCTTCAACTATGAGGCTTTTCTTTCGAGGAACCCGTATGGGTTTCCTTTGTAGCTATTCCCTTTATTCATTACTTCTCACCACCTTGCGAGTTTCCGCAGAATTACTACGTCAAACTCTTGCCTTTGCTCCGTGTGGTCGGCAAATTCGACTTCGCCCTGCCACCTGCTAGCCGCCTGGTTAGGTCAGATGGTAGAGCGGCTGCTCCGGAAAAGCGGTGGTCCCGGGTTCGAGTCCCGGACCAGGACAAATTTTTCTTCAACTATGAGGCTTTTCTTTTGAGTAACCCGTATGGGTTCCCTTTGTAGCAATTGTTACGAATGGGTGGATGTCTGACTTTCCCTTTATTCATTACTTCTCTCCACCTTGCGGGTCTCCGCAGAATTACTACGTCATTACTAACTACTCTGGCCTCCTGAGCGCCCGTGGGCCCCCTGAAAAACCAACAACGCGACCAGCAAGTCACCAGCCCACTTCTCGTCCAAACCTGTAATTGGATTGAATCCTGTCTCGTTCAAAACCACTACACCTTCTCACTTCCCTGTTTACTTCGACAACGTCGAAACCTTTCTCTGGGCTCATTTTGCATATCGCCTCATAAGCAGCCATTACGGCTCTTTGTACGTGACTGTCACGTACAGGCACCTCCGGTACCGTTCACGCCACGATCTGCACCTGAGAGGACAGCTCGCGCAAGGCGTCTATCCGCTTCGCCAATCACTGGGCTAGTCCTGTCCCTTTCCTGTTTAGGACGTCTTTCATCCCACTTGCCACTATGACAAGGTTGCGCACGTGGGCATTTTCCGCGAGCTCTGCTTTTGCTCCTTTCATGGCAAAACCCAGTGTCCGCTCAGGAAACATCCCTACCGCCACTCTTTTATCGCCTTTCGTGCACCCTCTCCACAATTGCTTTTTAGCCCCTAGCCAGGTTTTAGTCCCCGGCGATCATCGCCATTTCACTCTCCTACCTCTCCCTGCTTCCCTTTGTCCTTTTCCGCGTGATTCGGACTTGACAAGGGACATTGACCCCTGCGCTCCTGCTATTCTTCTTTGGCGGCCTCAGGGTAGGTGCTGGTCTTTCCAGCTGCCCCCTCTCCACGTTGCACTCATTCCGCGTGCTCCGCTAGCATTCCCTCTCCCGTCACGTCGGGATACTGCGATCCACTGTTACGATCATTCTCGTTCGCAATGGCGGCCCTGTTCACCTATTCCTCGGCTGCTTGAAGCGTTTTTTTCCTCTACCTTCCTTGCAACACGCTCCATTTTTAGCTCATTTTTGAGCTCTTCGACATGTTTGACAATCTCATCCTGGAAAGGCACCATTTTCTTCAGCCTAGCATCGACATCCCAGTGTCTGCCGATTGACTCGATTCTCTCTCCATTCACATATGTCCCCTTGTCTGCCTTCAGCGACCCCTCGCACACTGCACGCTTTCCCGGCTTTCTTGGCATGTATTTCAGGGCTTTTTTCTAATGCAAATACCAAACCTTTTAGAGCACGCGCCTTCTAGCAAAAACCGATACGCACAGAATCTAAATTCCTAAAATGCCACAATGTAATTCGCGCCAATACTTTAAAAGCAATCAAATAGGCATGACACGTGTTCGCACGTGTTCAGCCACGCGGCCACGCTCTCACTTTCCTACCAAAGCAATATTCCCGATACCAAAGCACACACAGTAAAACCACTAATAGCTATTAGTCCTGCCACTTCCAAGCTACTATTTAAAGGCTATAAGGATTTAACGTCCCGCACGGTTGCACATGTTGAAGCACGGGGCGCGAATGGACGCTCCGACTATCTGCAAAACCAAATATAGGCGAAATGCACCAGCGCACATGAAAACAGAGAAATAACAGAAAACTACACAATTTATTATTTAAAGGCTAAAAAAATCTGCACTACAAAAACAGAAGCAAGCTCAAATCATGCGCAAAAAAATGTATGATATCGTGGCCGCCACCGAGCCCTCGAAAAGCACGACGAACCGCAACAAAATCTCGCGCCAATCATTTCCGAGAGCGCTATACATAAAACTATTCCAAACTTTTCTATTCCAATTCTACGATCAGCCCACCGCGATTGGTCAAGAACTTTTTTGGACCCCTCCCACTTCACCTGTCTGTCACGCGACGTCACGAAAACCGTGATAGCTCCCCATCTGAATGACGTGTACACATTCATTATGCATAATTTATCGAATAAAACAAAAATACTTATTTCTGATTCGACGCCTTTTTGTCATTAGCCCTCGGCTACTGGTCAAAAGTTTTCGGGCTGCACCTACTTCACCTGCCTGTCACGCGACGTCACAAAACCGCAAGAACTTACCGCGTCAAAATGATGCGTACGCATTAAAGATGCATTAATATGCCGACCAAAATTGAATATTCTTCTGAATAGCCGCAGGCTTCCCCGTTCCGAACGGAATAAAAGATGGCTGCCGCCGATCGCTCAGGCGCTGGCTACTCGCCCCTCCCGGAGAGCATGGGTTTATTTGCGTGTAATAAAAATTTTTGCGCGGCCGTGTAACGTTTTCGAGAACTTTCGGCACGTTTACGACACCGTTCCGCCAACTCTTCTTTGCTGAGGACCCGTTTTAGCGTCATTCTTAAGCTTCCTTTGGATGCCGCCGCGACTGTCGACGAGCCACCGCAAACTAAAAAAAAAAAGTGGACCAATCGCAGACGCCGGCACCACCCTCTTCATTCAGTTATCGATATTCAGTGCAGTGGCTTGGCCCCATCGAATCCCTCTCCACTTGAGCATGCTCCTCGCCTCTTGTGAGCCAATTATATAAGAAAAGCCGCTCAGTGTAGGTAATGCTATTCGTTTGTTAAGCAAACAAAAGTGACCTCTTATGAACGAGGGCAGCGTTTGATTGGTTTGTTCAGACAACCCCGCGGGTGACGGCCCGATGCTGGCGCCCGCGGTCACGCAAATTTGACGTCACACTCTAAGAAAAAAGAGAGTAAAAAGTGAGTCACGGCAACTTGACTCTCTTTTTTCTTCCGAAGACCCACTTTTGCGCGAGTAGAGTCAGAAAGAAGAGTCAACATTCCCGCATGGGTCGTTTGACTCTCAATAGCACGCTAATAGTCATGGAAGATCGCCATTCCTCTGATATTCAAGATGAGTCTGGCTAGAGAAAGATTTTAATGCAGGAGGAGAAATACCAGATAAACTCTTCTGTTTTAGGCAGGCCCTCGGGTTCCTGTCCTGGTTGTAATGCCGTGTATCATTCTTTCATCCTTGTCATGTTCTGCAATTACTTCGAACTCTATATATTGATTTTCCTTGACCATGTTTGTTGATACCTCACACGCTTAAGCGATAGCTGGATTCCCATGATAAGGAAAACTTGGATTTGTCACACTGGATTCTGACCATAATTAAATCTAAAAAAAAGTATTGGCTACTAAAGAGAGCACAGCAAAGAGATAAGTTCAGTAGGTGCAGTCAACAGTGTCGATTGTAATATAATTCCGCGACTTCAACTAAATTTTGAAGATTTAAGTTCCAAAGTCAATATCTTGTTATGAGGCGCACGGTAATGGTAAGCTGCAGATTTATTTTCAGCAGCTCGGGTTATTTAACGTGTACGGAATGCACGGTTACGCGCGTTTTCGCATTCTGCCCCCGTTGGAATGTGACTGCCGCGGTTGTGGTGGGACCCGTCGCGTCGAGCTCAGCAGCGCAACACCAAAGCCACTGGGCTACCGCAGTGCGTTGCGTTCCGCGGCCAGAAACAAATATTAGCGTACGCAACACTGCTTTGGAACCCCCTAGAAATATAAAAACAAAAATACAGCAGTTTCGCCCCAATGCTGCATGAACCACTGCACGAACTATTGCTCGAACGAAGGTTCGTTGTTTCATCGGCTGAATAAACTGCTCGGCTGAACAAACTGAATAAAATGCAGTGCTTCCTAAATTAGGAAGCACTGGCTCACGCGCGTAGGTGCAAACAACAGATCTCACTTAATGACGGCGAATACTCGCTGTCACAGCGTTGGCGTGACGAAGGGCGCGAACAGAGCGGACCGAACGCTTCTGCTGCCTCTTCCGTCAAAGCGTCTCCGCAAAATTGCGTTATCTGAGCGCCCCCCCCCTCCCCCCAGCTTTGCGTCCATCGGAAATTATCACCAGAACAGAGCGAGGGTGGCGCAAGACCGGGCTAGAGCAACGGCTAGAGGAGGAGAAGCGCGCTAAACTAGCGCATCCCTCTCCCGGCTTGCGCGCGTTTTATCACGTGACCTCCTATAGAGACTTGGGGCGCCCATCGAGCCCGGCTCAGCCTCAAACACTTCCTTTAACGCGCACAGCCAACGGCGCGGGATAGGATCTTATCGCACTTGACTTTATACGAAAGCTCACGGTAACACCGACAGATATATTTCGACGGTTGTGACCATATAATTGCTATCGCAAAATTCGCAATAAATAGAAATTTTCACTAAGGACCAACCACACTGCTTCTCCATGTCGTGAGAGAGCGGTGAACGATAGTTCTAGAAAATGTGTTGCTAAATCTCCGCCAAATGACTACGCTCGCATTTGGTGACAACGGCACAGTCGCAAGAACTTGTGGAGGAAATACCGGAGTTCTGGCAGCTTCAGGTGCACTAGATCATTCAGTAACATGGGCGGCTTTGTAGTTCTACCTCACATCAGAGCAAACTGCACTCGACAGAAATAAAGGGCAGGCGCACCGTTATAGCTAAGCAAATTAAGGACAATTACGCCGCGTCTTCACACTTCGAGCATGCTCCGACAGCCCCCCGATAGATATTTCAAACGTAACCACGCTCGGACGGGCAAATTTTGCTTCTGCCAAGTGAACGTAGTGGGCATTTCAACACGCGCGTTAAATTCATGGCTGTTTCATTCGTGAACATTACTTAAGTGACGTAAAATTATCAGTGAGGAAACAACCGAAACTAGCGCAACTGTTTTGCTCAGTTGTGCAGATACAAAATGATCCAAAGCCGAAGCCGTCAATAGCATGACGCCATTTTAAAGTTGCGCTGTATCACGCGCGAGTGCGTTGTCGTTGAGTGGTTCTGAAATCGCTGCGTTAGGGGCGACTGCAACCAAGCGTTGCGGCAAGTTACGGTGGGAGCTTCTGCCCGCGCTGTGTGATTGCGACGAGGGGACCGCCGCCAGCAGCAGCGTATCGCCGATTTCGTCTTTCGGTTTGCACTGCATCTTTCATTGTGATATGGGAGATCGCAACGGACAGAGACGACCAGATGCATACGAACCACTACCAGCGGGGACCTGTGACCTGTGCCATATTTCTCTTAACGTCTCAGGTAAGCATATCAGCTTTTGTTCCGAGTTTACAAACGGCGCGGACTCGGCCATTCCGGTATGGCTACATTTTGCGCCACGTTTCTCTTGGCAGTTCACAGACGTTTCTTGGGCATGCGTGCGCGTATGTATGCGAAAATACTACTGGCAGACGGAAGCCTCAGGAGAGCATCTGAAATTATTGCAAAGCTGTACTGCCAGGAGAAACACCGTTCTTAACGACTCCGGTGACGAGTGGCCTGTCGCATCGAAAAATCCGTATGAAATCAAGTACTGCGTAACGTGAAGTGTAGATACAATACTAGCACCAGTGTGACTTTCGCTGGCGAAGACAGGTAGTCGAAAAGACAGCTTGTGTATTCTGAAGATTTACTAGCGCTTTAGGTATAATACCGCGAATAATAAAAGCGCTACAACGCTGTATGGCAGTGTCAGGCGATGTGGCAGCACAGATATCTTAAGAGCGGTAAAGCGGCTGCATGCACAAGCGAACAGACACAGCGCTTTAAAAGCGCTGAAACAGAAAAAAATTTATGTGCATTTGGCTGTAAGTAGAAAACACAAAACACGTAAGCTGACAATCTAAGCCGATGTATAATGTTATTATTTTTTATGTAATCTTTATTTTCATGGTGGTAAATATTTAAAAGCATGAATTTGCTGCAACCTTTATATAGTAAATCCTACTAGGCGTACAAAACCTGGCTGTGTTATGCACAGAAGTTGTGGTATTCCTACTGGATTTTCTATTTTGAGTCCGGTGTTTTATGAAAAAGAGGGTCTTTTTATTTGTAGTCTTATGTTAGTGCAGATATTTGGCAAGCAGAAATGAATTGATTGCAAAGTGGTACCTCCTGGTGATCTGCATATAAACCCAAGTTTATCCTGTCTTGGCTATTGTAATGTGCATATAACAATTTTAAGTATATACTGCTGTAGTTGTCTTAGTCACTGTCGCGTATTTTGTAAAAGTAGAAGGCTATGATTATTTTACTGTTTTCTTACAGAAATACCTTTCTTTCTTGTACCAAGAAACGCTCACAGCATTGAATGAAATGAAGTGTGGTGTATTATTCTACTAATTTAATAAAGGAAATTTCATCTGCACTGCATCAGAGATTAGTTTACTTTCTTTTACTGAACAATGCGTTATCTCCTCTGCTACTGCTGTTCTGTGTATTTTTGTAATCTTGAAATGTACTTTATTTTAGGTATTCAAGAAATGCCAACATCCAGAAGATGTCATCTTATCCAGCACGTTATGGGTGAGACAGATCGTAGCAGGCACTTTCGCATATCTCATTAGCATATGATGCAATTTGTTGTAATTTTTGTGTCCACTTTCCTGGCCTTTATTCATTTCAGCATTATTGTGCAAAGGGTAATACTTTTACATCGAGATAGAGTAATTGTCCAAAGGAGAAACATGGCTGGAGGAGACGGCACACATAAGCCTCCTTTGTCCGTATCTCTATGTTGCGCAGTTACTGTCATTGTCTACCAACAAGCCCAAGTTCTTCATCAGCTACATTTACTAATTCTCCGTTATTACAATTTCATTGATACAACATTGAAAGTACAGAGGTTCACAGGAAGACAGAGACTTGAAATGATGAAGAGGCGTAGAACAAGGAGCATCGCTGGAGCCAATGTTTCGACAAAGAGAAGGAGATAAGTTTTCTTGTCAAAACATTAGCTCCAGTAAAATTTCTTGTTCTATCACTATTTATGATTAAAAGACAGCATTATTGCTCTTGCTGAAGTATTATGCATTATGGAATAAAAATTAGCAGGGTTAAATGTCAGGAATGTGAAATTTCTTGTGTATTTTAATGCTACAGCGAAAGCCAGAAAAACAAGATGTAGAGAACCACATTGTTATTTGTCACTACCCAGTTTGGCCAGCTTCATCAAAGCATGCACTTTGTTGCATTATCGACCACTGGAATTCATTATTTCAATTGCTTCGTGATTACTTATATTTAAAGATGCTGAACTTGTTTTAATGCAGCTTAACATAGTGCGTGTAAAAAATATACAAGGACATTTTAAGAGGCTTGCAGTTGACTAGCAGATCATTTGATGGTATGAGCTCGGGTTTCCACTGAGCTTCCATGCACAAATCGGACGCACTTTCTTTTTTTTTTCATTGCTTGGATTTTCATAAGCATAAGTACCATTTCTTCTTTGTCGATGTTCTAGTTGTGTTGTAGGACCTAACTGTTTACATTTATTTGTATTGGTATCCATGTTACACAGACAGCTGAATTTTTCTTGTAAATTGTGACATGTTAGGACTAAGAGCATTTGTGCAAATTTGCTGCAGGTACACCCTGGTGGCTCCCGCCCCTGCATCCTACCACCACTGTGTCCTGACTACGTCCACTAGAGAGTTCGAAGCCTTTGGCGGCTCCTGCCACTGCGTCCTGCCACCACCGTGTCCTGACTACGTCCACTAGGGAGTTGGCAGCCTTCGTGATGATGCCAAGCAGGCTGGAAGCCGACAGAAAGATTAAGGTAAATGCCTGTAATTAAGTGACATCTTTTTGAGTGAAATGGCTTGTCACTCAGCAATGAAAGACGTAACTTCGAAGCAGTTTAGACTCCCTGCTATCTGTGCAGGGATGCTCAAGTCCACGCAGTTTGCCTTAGCCGCCAAAAGGCTATGTGGATTACACGAAATGCGCTGCAAATTTTGAAACCAGTAGGAGATCACTTGTACAATTTTTTTTCTTGCTTAACAAAAAACTGCTCTGATAAAGCTTTAGCTATCTAAAAACAATACAGTGTACACTCATACATGGTAGTGGGCATAAATTTACTAGGACTGCCTCAATAGTAAGTATGCCGATAAACACACCAAACTGACACCAAGGCTAAAATGCAAAATTACAGCATTTTTTTTCTTTCTTTTGATAATCTACAGCACTGCAAAGGGTTCAAGAAATGTAACCTAACGTGGGCTCTTGTGCAGGAAAAATTTAAGAGCAATATAGAGTGCTTATTTCAAACACCCATTATTCTTGGAAAAGTCAGGAATATAGGAGCACAAAAAAGAAAATATTAAACTAGAGAAACATGAGTTCCCCTCATAAGTCTGATAATAATGCGACTTCCTTTCACTGCAAAGATGCCAGTAATGTACTCGCATACAAGGTTTCAAACAAGAAAGCTATGATGCCCTTGGCATTTCTCAGTGCCTATTTGCCACACTGACGAATGTCAAAGGCATCGTAGGTTTCATGCACACATTGGTTGTGTTACACTTTTGAGTATTGCATTTCTCAAACACAAAGGTTTACAGCAGTGCTTTAAATAGCAAGTGCATTTCCTAATTTATTAGTACGAGAGTAACAGTACAGATCATGTAAAAATTATTTTACAGACTATATGTCCATGGATGCACGCTTCTGATGACAATGCAGTGACGTGTTCGTGGGATGAATGTCTTTATTTCAGATTTAAATATTGGCTTCCAGGTCTGGGTTAGTCTCCTACACTGAGTAGTCTAGGTCAGAGCCCATTTACTAGAGAAAGTGAATTAAACTAGGAATTATAAACATCAAAAGATCTTGTTTAGGACACCAATAAGACAATCAGCAAGGTTCTTTGGTTATTCATTTCCAAATTTGTGAGGATATATTTTATGACTGGTTTCAATATTGTGAAAACAAATATTTGTTTATTGTCACACTAGAGTTGGCTGCCCCCATTTGTATACAACCCCTTTACAGGCTAAAAATTCAGTGTGTTACCCTATTTACTCGCATAATGATCGCACTTTTTTGTAAAAAAAATTGACTCAAATTCAGGGGTGCGATCATTACGCTGGTTAAATTTCCCGCAAAAAGAAAAAAATATATTATCTGGCATTTACTACGGCATGAGAACAGGTCAACAAATAGGCGGCTGCTGCTGTATGTAGTGCAGGACACGAAAAAAAATGGTGGCCGGCAGAGCAAGCCGAACGCGCTGAATGCGTTTTTCTTCTCGTGAGTATTACAGTGCATTCAAACAGTTTATTCCATATTAGTAATGAATAACATCGGCAAGTTTGCGGCAATAACATAGCCATGCCCACTTTGAGGGGACAGAGATGAGCGCGCTTAGCTCTGCCAGTGACATAGGAACACATGGTGGGCATGCTGCGGAAACTGCGGCATTTGTCTTCACCACTATCCTAATGTGGCACGTTTCCGCTAAGGGTGGGCGAATATCTTAGCTGCGTTACAAACGTCGGCGAATGAATAGGGTACACTTCTAACGTATCACTGTAAACGTGGCTGCTATCATTGCCGCTCGCGATTTGTTGCGTGCCCACAAGTGCAGATGAGAAGAATCGAAAGACGCCTTTTTTTGTTGTTTTTGTTGACCACAACCATTATAAAGCCTACACATAATAAAGGAAAGTTTGGTTGTAGCTTTTTTTGTCGTAGAAGTGCAGAAAGTGATGAAAGGAATGAAATGGGGCATCTGCTTAAGAAAGTTTTTTGCATGCAGTCTGCTTGGTTTGTCTTGAAGAGTCGTTCGCATAGCAGTCGACAGATGGTAAGCGCGATCATTATTAGCTAGATTTGGCACATGACACATCGCTGCGGCAAGTTCGGGGTGAAATCGTTACATGGGAAATTTAAAAAATCGAATTTTGACGACAAAATTTAGGAGTGCGATCATTATGCGAGTAAATACGGTAATAGGCTGTTTTTGGTTTCGTGCACTCTATGTTAAGGGATGCAAATGGTGACATACAACAGAATGCAAAAATGACTAATGAATTCAAGCAGGGCATGGGGCTTTTTAGGCAGATGCGTGCGTGTGCTATTTATAAAGCTCCCCATGGTATGCCTGAAGGCATTTTCTAACACTTTGGTAGAATACACTGACACTCCCTTATTAACTCTTCGAAACAACTCTTTTATATATTTGTACTAGAGATTTGAATATACTGTCATTCATAAAGTGTTTTATTAGATTTGAATTGTCATTTATTTTTGTGTAGCTGCTGTTTTTCAGTTATGTCCTACACAGTGGCAAAATATTTTTGTGGGCACTTTCCTGTGTATAAAATTTTCAGAAATAGCTTCATGCTGTATCTTATTTAGCTACTCGTATACTGCAAAGTGGTGATACCTATCCAAACGGCTTGTACAATTACTGGAACTATGCAAAAATATATTAGGCCACATTAAATAATTTTACAGATTGCCATTTCAATTAGATATCAGCATTCTGCATATCTTGAAGAGTACGTATGCCAAATTTCGAAGTATAGGACAACTATAAGTGCATAAGGTTATTCTCATGCTATTGTGAGAAAATGTTTTTGAAGTATATTCAATAGTTTTTTTTCACAATAGCATGAGAAGTATGCAAGATTAGTAGGCAGGCCTCTCTGCCTGCCTACTAATTTTGCATACTTCTAGTAACTTTACATGCTCTTTGAATAGATATCGGCACTTTGCAGTCTACAAAGAGCTGAGGTAGCTACAGCACACTGCTTTTTGTGAAAATTTACACAAGAAAGTGCCCGCAAAGATCAGTGTATTTTCCCATTGTGTAGGACATAACGCAAGAAGCAGCTAAAGAAATACTAATGACATATATGACATCTGCATGAAGAACTCTACAATTTGCTCTCTTTTCAAGCCTCTAGCACGAATAATAAGACTGTTTCGAGTAATATTCAATCAGCAAAACATGCCCCTTGCTATAGTGACCTACAACATAGAAACGCAAATTGAACGCAAGTCTTTTTGTTGAAGCGACTCTGGGCTGTCTTCCCAAGGGCTTCTGTTAAACACTGAAATTTCCTGCATTTACCAGAAGTGCAATACTCAAATGTTTGTGTATGTGCAATTGGTATTGGCAAACTAACAGAAAAAAAGACAGTTCTGTGAAATGAAGAATTGACTATAACTTTGTTCGACATTTACATTTTGACTCCACATCTTTGTTTTGTGCTTTGTACTGAGTGTTTCAGCAGTGACTGCCGCTAAAAATTGAACATAACTGCTTCATGACAATGCGACAATTTTCGCTAACAGAAATTTATAGCAGTGGCAGGCATTATAATTACCGTACTCAATAACGTCTAGTTTGTAAGAACTCAGGCTAGCACCAGTTCCGAGATACACAACCCAAAAAGACATGATCAGAAAGGTTTATCTTCCACACAGAATTGTCCCATAAAGCTTACAAAATGTTTTGTCGCTAAGTAATATCTGCAACAGCAAAGCATGTTCCACCAAGTATGGCGATAAATATTTCAGAGCTGTCAGTCTGAGGACTCCTACAAACTAACAATACCTTCAGCACTGACTAGCCTCAATAATAGGAGGTCAGCCATTTTGCTGAAATTAATAAAACTTCAATTATTGTGATCTTGTTTACGAAAACATTTGCAATTGTAATTCAGTTCTAGTATCTGTCACTTTTGTAAATATTTTCCAATTAGTTTTTCAGACTACAATTTTGGGTAATAGAGGTATTCATTGCAGAAAGATCTAGTACATGGCACTTAATAATAAAGGTACTGGTCATCGTAGACTTTCTGTTGCACAGCTGTTTCGTGAAATCTGAAAGGATGTACCCGCCTCCTTATGTTAGCTAGAAACGGAAATCTGTCAGTATGTTTTGTTTAAAATACAGCTGATCAACCCGATAGTTAGGCTGCTTGCCAAATATAAATTATAACGATAATAGTGAAGGACCATAATAACAGAGTGATGCTGACTCATAACTATGCCCAGCTACATCCACGCAGCTGTGCCATACAATGTGCATGTGTTCAGAAGAGCCAAATGCCCCAGAGAGAAAGCAACAGTAACTCATTGTTTGTCATCTTGTTCAAGCAGATTATGCGCTAGCTGTAATTTATGCTCAGTAAATACATAAATCAGTCATGTCAGGTGTCTTACTTTAGGTTGCAAGTTTGAAGTTCTTGTAATCTTGCTTGTTTTTATATTGTTTTCTTTATGAGAATGAGTCACTTCGTTGCCTTCGCACATATTCTCAAAACTGTTTCATCACTGGGAATCAGGAAATTTAATTTGCATATGAAATTCCCAGTTACTAATTTGGTAGGCTTTGAGCTTAATTCTCTTATCTTTTATATGTTTATCTACCAAGTAGTCTTATCGTTCATTGAAACATATCCATGTAATGCAGAGAGGGCACCCAAATTATAAATATCTCTTCTTGCTTTCTACCCTGCTCTGGTGTTTTCAAAACCTAGCATTGGTGCAATGGCCTGTCTGCAGAAAAGTAGTAAAGTGGCTAAATTTAAAGGTCAACAACATAATTAAGATACAAAGCAAAAATATAAGTTCGCAATTGTCCCCCATAACGAGAGTTCTGCTTAGAATTTTAAAAAAAATGACATCCTGCTGTGGTGTGAGAATTGCTTTGGGTTCCAAGGGGACTACGTAGCACCTGTACTAGTGTATACAAAGCAAAAAAAAAAAGATCACTCCAGATTGGAGCGGCAGTGGGAAGTCAAGCACAGATGCTTTATTTCACGCACCATTAATGTGGTTTATCATCTGCTCCTGTTGTATGGGAATGCATACATTGGGAAGACAATCCTTTGCGCCATTGTTACCTTAGCGGGACACCAGAGAAAGGTAGAAATCGAGAACAGGTATTCACACTTGGTTGCCCACAGTGTGTTATTTGGATGTGTTTCACTCTACAAAAGACTACTGTGGTAGGTAATCATAATGACAAAGACAAAAGAATTAAAAGAGGTATGTGTCTGTCATCCGTCCGTGACCTCCAGTGTTTATAGAAACACTTGTTTGTGTAGATGTGCCAAGCCGTAGGGAGGCTTTACGTAACTCAGTCATGCTTGCTAAGCTAAAGATTGGAATAAGGAAAATAACAAGAACATTGTATGAGTGATTTATAAATGTGGCACCTAAAGTAACTTATTCATGCATGTCCTGAGGATAGATTACAGCCAGTGCATAATGTGCTCTTACAGGATGACTTGTGATGAGTAAAAGAAGCCTTCCTCACATCTTCCTCTTTGTTTCTTTTGGATCTTTGTGAACTATGTGTATTGTTACAGCTGCGTGCATGCAGCTGGGTATAGTTTGTTTATGTGTTCTGCTTCCCCTCTTGTACTCATCATTCATGCGCTATCTTTGCCGTAACAAAATACAGCTGCCTGTGCTACTTATTTTGTCAACGTGTTTGGATTATGGAAAGTTTTGTATTAGCGGTTATTTCTACCTGTGAAATTGTGTGTGTCAGCTATTTTACTTAGTCTTGCAAAAGTATGCTTCTCAACATAAATAAATGATCAGTGTAAGTGTTGCTGTATTTATCTTTGTAATTTTGTCAGTTATGAGGTTTTTATACACTGTTGCATGTTGTATGACAGAATAAAATTGATGCACAACTTTCTAATGTGTTTTTCAGATCAATTTTCATCACGCTAACATGCACAAATTGTGTGGGAAAAAGTGCCAACAAGAGTACCATAAGGTAAGACAGCTGTTTTTACTATTATACTGGATTATCAATTGCCAACCAGTTGTTTTCAGCAAGCATAGCATAATGCATAGATAATGTAATCTAAGTTGGAATATTGTTTTTATTGCACTTCATTATATGGGTTTCCTTTGTACATAAGTGCCGCCTCTCTTATTTGTTATGGGTAGCTTACTTGCTTAGAATGTTAAGTCGTAAGTTAAGTCTTTTAGAACAGGGAAATAGGTTGAACTTATGAATATTTTGACATATTATAAGAGACTTGTGCGGTGGTGAATTAACCTTCTGCATGAGTTACATAATATTTTGGGGTCTCATTATGGTTCTGAGTGGCATTGCAGTGTCATGCATATGCAGCTGCAGGCTACATATCGGATATTTATTTAAGACTGTTTTGCTTAGTTGGCTATTGATTCCAGTTTAATGGTAAAGAGAACTGTCTTGCGCTCATAGTGATTCTGTGCTGACTTATGCATTTGAATTTTCCAGAAGACAGTAACAAAGATTGATGAAATATTAACTTTTTCTTGCTAACCTGCCATGTGCTTTTTGTCAAGTTTACTGTGGATTCTTTGTTATCCTATGTTGTCTTTTCATAGTAGTCTTCTTGAGAACTAGCCGTAGTCATGTGTACTTACAGCAAGAGTTGTTGACACATTTTGAAAAGCGGCTCGACACTGCCATCCAAGAGTGAAACGACTTGCAAGAGGCCGCATTTGCCGCTAGCATTTGCAAGAGGCCGGCACCACGCACTAAGGGTAACTTGACACATATGGTGGAGTCATCAGACTCGTCTAGAATAGTGACCTGAATCATTCTTGCAGTGTTCACGTGACACTTTATCTTGAGTCGTTCGACTCATTTAGAATTGTTAACGGACTCCCTCAGCACTAGTCTTGTAACCCTTTTGAGAGGGTATAGGCGACTATTACAACAGAGTATGCATGACTATTGTGTGCAGAGTCACGCGAACACCTTGTATTGAGCACAGATAGTCTCGGGACTCTCTGCCAAAAGAGAGTTCGGGTGTCTCCCACAAAGTGAGTCGTATACGTGACGAGTCCAGACTCTTCGAAAAGAGTAAGGGATACTCTTTTTTTTCTTAGTGTGCAGGAGATTGGAATAAAAACATATTGGGACAGGTTTACGTTATACGGCCCCAATGTGAAGCCCAGAATGCCTTTGCAAACCTCAGCACCGACACCATTACTCTTTTTCAAACCTGTCATGGTTGCTTAGCGACTAAGGCGCTTCGCTGCTGAGCACGAGCTCGCTCGATCAAATCCCGGTCGCCTGGCACCCTCCATGAGGACGTGCCTCATAAAATCACGGTTTCGGCGCGTAACCCGCCGAATTCAATTTAATTTACCACTTTTGAAACTCCTCGCAGCACCTTAATTAGCGTAGGCACAAAGTACTCTTTGTTTTATTATTGCTTCATTGCGTTTCTCAGATTTCCTTGGGGAATGTCTGTCCTTAGTTTATGCATACACCAAACTAGTTGCATTACTTGAGTATGACTATGTTATCGGAAGTACACGCCCAAAGTTCGGCGCATTATTGACTATGGACATGATTGCAGTTCCATTGATATCAGGTCCTTCCTTTTCTCTTCAATAAAGACCATAAATGCGATTTTTTTTCAGTGCTAAAGTTACTGCCCCGATATGTCGCTTCATCGTCACCTGTACCCGGAAATCCCCGTCAATCTGCTGTATGGTTCGCGAGCAGCGATACATTGTTTGCCCACCTCAGTCCATCGTGAAGCGGTGTCTCCAGCAGCTGCGTCCAGGAAACACATCCGTTCGCTGTGTCAAAGATGATAGTTTTTACAAGCAACGTATCATACAGGCTACCTTCCATAGATGGTCGCCGGATCGAATACCGGCCACGCTGGCCGCATTTCGATGGGGGCGAAATGCGAAAACAGCCGTGTACTTAGACTTACGTGCATGTTAAAGAACCTCAGGTGGTCGAAATTATTCCGGGGCCCTCCACTAAGGCGTGCCTCATAATCAGATCGTTCTTTTGGCACGTAAAGCCCCGAAACTTTTTCCAATAGATGTTCGCATGAAGTAGCTTCCACGTGTCCACACCCACGTCTAACAATGTTGCCCACATTTTTTAAGCTGCGAAGAATTTACTTTTATAACAGCGTTCGAAGTTTGATACGTGCGATTAACCGTACCACTGCGAATTTAGAGGTTTGATTGTGCAGGAAAAAAGCAAATAACAGGAGAAATAACGCCATCAGTTGGCGATTTTGACGAATTCGCTCTTAGCTTTCACTGAGTCGAAACAATGGCTTCGAAAATAGCCTTGCGCTGTCAAGCACTCTTTTCTTTTTTTAATCTGTGGTAGCGTTCCTGCGAGCGTTTTGGTTTTCACCCGCATGCACCAATCACATTTCACCAATTTGTCACTACTTATTTCATGAGTTTACCCCTACGTGGCTGGTCGTAAAAAAGAGATCGTTTCATTTCGGTTTTTGTTTTGTATAACACTTCCTTGTTTTCGAACACACACAAAAAAAAGCTTCAGCTTCGCTTTTTCGTACACCAGCGTTCCTATGCCCTACTTCCCTCTTGTCGATGTGAATGACGTACTTTAGAAAAAACGAGGTTAGAGATTTTAAAAATTGTAGCATTGGCTGAGCTGAAGCTTTCAGAAGATTGTATAGTGACAGTGTAGTGACCGCGAAGAACTAAACAGTGGCAGAACCCTCCAGTGGGATTTTTTATGGAGCTAACTGCTGCCCACAAACGCAATTAACGCTCTAATGACAACGATGGCGGCGATCACTGTCGTTAGTCATCGAATCTAAAGTCTTACTCACGAGTCCAGTCTATCGCTATTTATACACGTTTATCAGGGTATATTCCAGAACAATCATTCGTGCCCGCCTACATTCGAGAATGTATAGCCGTAAAACACCATTCGCTTCAAACGCGCAAACTGGGTACACCAGAGAATTCTGCCACATAATAGACGAGACAATCCAAGAACTTTAGGGCAGAGTAGGAGTGCCTTGCACCGAACATTTACTTCATAACTGTGATTATCCGGTGTAAAAAGGTCAGCGCGGCCAAAATAAAATAGTGTGCATCAAGTAATCGTGTTCCTTACGAATGTGTATATGTCATTTCATGTGAGAGACATGCTTAAGCAACTGGCACACATAGTTAAAACATATAATACAATGAAATTTCAGTCTCCAAAACGAAAACTTTGTTACCTTTCACCTTCATTTCGTAGCGTAAGTTTTCGCTTCTCTGTGCGTATATTAACAGACACCTGGTGTGGAAGGCACTCCTAAATGCACGCGCCACCGGCGTATGCTGACTCCCTCGCCACCCGACACAACAAAAAAGGGGGCAGTGTATATGTCCTTACGCCAAATTGCATCAGTTAATCATAGAAAACGAATAGACAGTTGTCATCCACGACTATTAAGCTGTAGGAGATCGTACGAAAGGCAACAAGTTCGCCGGTGCTGTATAAGCAGCTCGGTCGCAGCTATGAAAATTTCTTCAGTCTTCTTGATCGCTGATTATTTCTTTTCAAATCATCACACTCTCAAAGTTGCTTTTCAATGTTACTTTAATATCTATTCAACGCAGTTCCAAGCAAGTGAACTTGTTATCGATTGATAGCAAATAATATTTGGATAATGATCCTACCAACAAAATGACAATCATGGACCCATGATGGATTTTGTAGGATTTATTCTAACGACTAACACGCTCCACAAATGTACTGCTGACATCTTAGCGAGTGATTTCTGTCACCATTTACCTGTTTCCCTAGTTTGAGGCACATTTCATATTAAGAAAGAAAAATGTACGCGCTTTTATCGAGCTATTGCACACGACCATTAGACGAAATATTTAAAATGTTAGCGATGATTACGATACTCCCTAATCCAAAAATAGAGCGCATGGGTGTTTTCGCGAAATATCGGCTGGCGCAGACAATCTGTCTCGTGCGGCACATTGTAAGCGGAGCGAAGCACGGTGCGGCTGCCTCGTTATTCTGGAGATCGCAAAGGCAGCGCGTGGGTGACGCGTGAGTCACAGCACGCAGAAACACTTCCCAGAAGACACTCGCTACTGCGGCGCCATCTTGTAGCCGCTGCACTGCGCTAATATTTTCAGGCTGCTCCTCCGCCTTATGCTGCCCCTTCCTCCTCGCGTCTTTCATCCCCGCTGCCGCCCGCGTTCGCTGTTTCATCCTTCCCTGCGCTCGTGCGCTTGGTTACGCCGACGCTTGCCCCAAGAACGGGCGCCGCAAGGCCCGGCATGCGTCGGCAATGCGTCGTCCGCCGCGAAGGGGCTGGCGCGTCCCGACGCGCGGAGATTTCGGCGACTGCCGATGCTCGAACGCTGGCGACGCGTCGCCGCCGTCCACATATAAGAGGCCACGATGCCTCTGGCTGCTACGCCTGTGATGGCCGCCCGTGCGAGCACGCCGACACCAACGTTGTCCGAGTTCTTTGAATGCATGATGCGCGCGACAGTGCTCTTGAAAGACAGTGTTGTGGCACTAGGGCAACAGCAGTACGACCGACGACCATGGGCTGTGGCAGTGCCACGTGAATCCGTGCCGAGTTCGAACGACACCGACAAATCCAACCTGCCGACTGACCGTGTCCTAAAACGTCGCACTAACTCATGGTTGCCGCGACGCTTGTGCTTGTTGTATGTTTTGTGGCGCTCTAGACAAACGGGAGCATGCTTTCCAAGTCCGAAGTTTGCATTGTCAGCACTCGCCTGCCACCGATGTTGTTTACATTACGCGTAGGCCTTGCGTGACCATCGAGTTTGTAACTACTGAGTGAACGAGCCCAGCTGAGAAACCATGTGGAAGGAAATAAATTTTCCGTCCCGTTTGGCGCTGCAGCGATTTGAAATGTGGCTCTCTTGACTTCCGTGTTGTGTGTGATGTGGTGAATGAACCATGTGGAACTTCTGTTGGTGGTCTGCGGCGTGTTTTGTGTGTAAATCATGCGGTCTTAGGTGACTCAAGTTATATAGTCAAGCTCTGCGCTGTTTCTGCTGATATTTTTTTTTGTTATATACATACCGCAATCCTCAAAAGAAATTTCAGCACGATGGAAATACAAGATAACGGTTTACAGATGCAGGCAACAAAACAAGGCAAGAGAAATTACACGGCTTACACAAGCAGCATCGGTTCTGAATAAAGAAAGCGCGGCAGAAATGTCATGAAGAAGGTCATATTTGAGCTTGTAATCTAGTCAGCAGAGGTTAGTAGCAAATGATGACAATGAAGGCTGAGTACCTTCGATATTAGTCAAGTTATTCCATGCAAGCAAAGTTCAAGGAAAAAAGTTAATACTTGAAACTATAGGTTTTATGCGGAATGGTGTAATTGGTAGCAGATCCCTCTGTTTTGTGGCATACGCAGACGAAAATGTAATTATGTCAGAGATGCTAATAATGTAACGTTCATTTAAAAGCTGATATAAGAATTTTAGTCGGGAAGCTCAATTGCACTCGGTTAGCGTGGGCAAGTTGGCTTGGTTTAAAAGTTCTGTTACTGAGGCATGGGAAAAGTAAATCCTAGTAAATGAAGCGAACTGCCTTTCTCTGCACCCGTTCCAGCTTTTTGGTGTTACTTTGCGTAAACGGATCCCAGGTATAATCCAGTACTGCACGTACAATTGTATTTTGCGCTAATATGCGAACGGGACACGTGGACACTTTTAACGCTCTTAGAAAAAAAAACGGTTTACGAATGGCATTAGTGGTTACATTATCAATGTGCCGATTCTGTTTGAGGTTGTTAGTTTTATCCATAGGGGAAGGTACTTGTATTCTGTTGCTTCAGATAGAAAAATATTGTTAGCTGAGTAATTGAAACTAAACTTATGCTTTTTGTGAGTAATGCACATAAAGATAGTTTTATAAAAATTTACCGACATCTCCTAATCTTCACACCAAGTAACAACCTCATGAAATGCATCATTCAGTAATATTTGATGCGACGGGCTATCTATTTCTGACTATAAAACACAGTCTGGATGTAATTTATTTTTAACAGTAAGGTCATTTACAAGATCACATATATATATATAGCAGAAAGGGGAGAGGCCCAAGAACTGAGTCTTGGGGCGCTATAACGTAAAACTATTCCAAACGTTTCTATTCCAATTCTGTAATCAGCCCTCCGCAACTGGCCAAAAACTTTTTCGCCCCCCCCCCCTTCACCTGTCTGTCACGCGACGTCACGAAAACCGCAATAGCTCGATCCCTATCTGATATGACGTGTACACGCAGATTATACATGATTTGACTGAAAAAAGAAAAATCGCTATTTCTGATTCGACACCTTTTCGCCTTAGCCCCCGGCTATCGGTCAAAAGTTTTCGGGCTGCACCCATTTCAACTGCTGGTCACGCGACGTCACAAAACCGCAAAAGCTTACCGCGTCAAAGTGGCGTGCACGTATTAAAGTTGCATTAATATGCCGAACAAAACTGAATTTTCTTCTGACCGCAGGCTTCCCCTTTCCGAAAGGAATAAAAGATGGCTGCCACCGATCGCTCAGGCGCTGGCTAATCGCACCTGCCGGACAGCATGGGTTTATTTGCGAATAGCAAAACTTCTTCCGTGGTCGTGTAACGTTTTCGAGCACTTTCGGCACGTTTACGACCTCATTCTACCAACTCTTCTTTGCTGAGGATCCATTTTAGCGTCATTCTTAGGCTTCCGTTGCATGCCGTCGCGATTTTCGACCAGCTACTGCAACCTAAGTAAGGGAAAGGTGGCCAATGGCAGATCCCGGCACCGCTTTCTTCATCCGGTTATTGACTTTCAGTGCAGTGGCTCAGCCCTATCGAATCCCTCTCGACTTGAGCCAGCTCCTCGCCTCTTGTAAGCTAATTAGATAACACAAGCAGCTCAGTGTAGGCAATGTTATTGGTTTTTCAAGCAACCAAAAGTGGGCTCCTATGAACGAGAATAGCGTTTGGTTGGTTTGTTCCGACGACGCTGCAGGTGACCACCCGGAGCTTGCGTCGGTGGATACGCAAATTTGACGTCAGCAGATTGGAATAACAACATGTTGGAATAGTTTTACGTTATAGGGCCCTTGGGCAACGCCAGAGTCACAGATTGTTTACGTGAACTAAGGTAATCTAAAATCGACTTATTTGGCCTAGCATTTTTAAGAATTTTGGTTAATGTATGAAGTAGTTTATGATGACAGGCTTTATTGAAAACTTTAGAAAAATTCATAAATATTGCGTCTGTCTGTTTGCCGTTGTTTACATTATTTGCGAAGTCATGCACTGTTTATACCATTTCAGTTAATGTAGAATATCGTTTTAGGAATCCATGCTGATGGATTGTTAAAAAGTTACGTTACTGAAGGTTTACCGAAATATGCTTGTCAATCACCTGTTCCAAGATGTGGCATACGAAGCTTGCTCTCCTCCCCCCTGACCATTCAGACTCCCCTTCGACAATCGGCGCTCTGCGCGTTGTGTACCCGTGAACTGCCCAGTTCTTGCCCTATGCGTGTGCGACGCGCCCTGCAATTGAGCAATAAAGCGCGCGCGCGTGTGTGTGTGTGTGTGTGTGTGTGTGTGTGTGTGTGTGTGTGTGTGTGTGTGTGTGTGTGTGTGTGTGTGTGTGTGTGTGTGTGTGTGTGTGTGTGTGTGTGTGTGTGTGTGTGTGTGTGTGTGTGTGTGTGTGTGTGTGTGTGTGTGTGTGTGTGTGTGTGTGTGTGCGTGCGCGCGCGCGTGTCTTGTGCACCCTGTAAATTCCTGCTCTAGATGGCTGGCTATCAGGCGCTCTAGCATACCCGCCTCAGCCTTTTTTAGCCTTGCGAGCTCCTAGAGTGCGATGTTACCGCTAATATTATTACTATTATTATTATTAGAAAATTCACTGCGACCACATTGAATTTGTTGAAGCCAGCGATGACAAGGAATTGAAAATACCTCTGGAGCTTCGTGCGCTTTCACTCTCATTGGCAGTGTTGACGCTGATACCTCCTGTACCTAACCACATATTCTGCACAATGCAGAGCGACGACAAACAGAGCCTGTATCATCGCTGGATGACCGAACACGTGCCTTCCGTCAACCTGCCGTGATGTTCGCCAGTCATCGACTGGGTCAGTTGCCACCAGGCAGAGACCGCACAACTCTGTCCGATTTGACCAAATTGCGCGCCTAGTCATCAAGAGAGATCATGTGTTGGCTCAACCACGTGTTCACTCGTGCCCATATAAATAAAACACATTTCCTTGAAGTGGCATTAGCAGTGGTGACGGCGATACCTCCCGTACCTAACCACATCTTCTGCACAATGCAGAGCGACGACAAACAGAGCCTGCATCATCGCTGGATGACCCAACACGTGCCTTCCTGCAATCTGCCTTGATGTTCGCCAGTCATCGACTGGGTCAGTTGCCACGAGGCAGAGACCGCACAACTCTGTCCGATTTGACCAAATTGCGCGCCTAGTCATCAAGAGAGATCATGTGTTGGCTCAACCACGTGTTCACTCGTGCCCATATAAATGCAACACATTTCCTTGAAGTGGCATTGGCAGTGGTGACGGCGACACCTTCCGTACCTAACCACATCTTCTGCACAATGCGGAGCGACGACAAACAGAGCCTGTATCATCGCTGGATGACCGGACACGTGCCTTCCGTCAATCTGCCGTGATGTTCGCCAGTCATCGACTGGGTCAGTTGCCACCAGGCAGAGACCGCACAACTCTGTCCGATTTGACCAAATTGCGCACCTAGTCATCAAGAGAGATCATGTGTTGGCTCAACCACGTGTTCACTCGTGCCCATATAAATGCAACACATTTCCTTGAAGCGGCATTGGCAGTGCTGACGGCGATACCTTCGGTACCTAACCACATCTTCTGCACAATGCAGAGCGACGACAAACAGAGTCTGTATCATCGCTGGATGACCCAACACGTGCCTTCCTGCAATCTGCCTTGATGTTCGCCAGTCATCGACTGGGTCAGTTGCCAACAGGCAGAGACCGCACAACTCTGTCCGATTTGACCAAATTGCGCACCTAGTCATCAAGAGAGATCATGTGTTGGCTCAACCACGTGTTCACTCGTGCCCATATAAATGCAACACATTTCCTTGAAGTGGCATTGGCAGTGGTGACGGCGATACCTTCCGTACCTAACCACATCTTCTGCACAATGCAGAGCGACGACAAACAGAGCCTATATCATCACTGGATGACCGAACACGTGCCTTCCGTCAATCTGCCTTGATGTTCGCCAGTCATCGACTGGGTCAGTTGCCACCAGGCAGAGACCGCACAACTCTGTCCGATTTGACCAAAAAACACGTACGCACTAGACACGCGCAAACACGCCGGCCCATACAAACCGGCGTGTACTGTATGCGCGCGCGCGCGCACGCACGCACGCACGCACGCACGCACGCACACACACACACACACACACACACACACACACAGCGAGCCGAGCGCACGCACGCACACACACAAAGCGAGCTGAGTGCACACACGCACGCACGCACACACAAATCGAGCCGAGCGCGACCACGCGCACACGCACAGACAAAGCGAGCCGAAAAAATGCTGAAGGCGTCCGGCAAGCAGCAGCAGCAGCACGCGATCGCATCAGGGAGAACCAATACCGCGCCGGTTCTTTCGAAAGGTGGCTAAGCCAGTCATCCTTTATCTACGCGACGCAAAAGTGGTCGACCACATTTAACTGAAGTGCGAACGACCGTATTACAAGCAGCCGCGCTGAACACACAAGAGAATCACATCAATGAACGCTCAAGCGCTGAGAAACAAAGCGTAACTATGCAGGCGCACCACGCCCGACGTAGATTTCAAACATTAGTCACACGGGACGCGATCGAGGTAGTTAACTTGCCCTACTAGGAGTGCAGCTGCTCTTGCTCATACATTAGTGAAATATGCTACGAGATCACAGTGAGACTCTTCTAGAGCGAACAAAACAAATACCAAATAAACGGGCACTTGCCTGAAATTTCCATTATGCCAGTACCACCGACCGGTCACGTTGCAACTTCTCGTTTCAGCCTTCGTGGATCCATCTTCCAGTGCGTACGAGCGCTTTGCTTTGAAGTGGGGCACGGGTAACACACAAAGCACGCGCCACATCTTTTTCTACACCGCGCACAAAACTAATCACACGTTTAAAATTATTTCGTACAGCGGAAGACGCGAACACAGGCAGCACAGAGTTTCCTACAAACATTACTAGAGGGAACTCTGGCGCTAGTGTCTACGGGAGCTGCAATGGGAGCCGTTGTCCCAGCATGGGAATTATGGGTAGTACATGGATTTGCCTAAACTTCGTCCTTTTCGGCTTCAAACGGCTTTGTGACTTTGCAAACCCGTCATTTTGAACAGTGTAATGCGTAATAAATAATTAAATAAACATCATTAAAATTGCCCGACGGCAGGATTCGAACACAGGGACTTTCGCACAGAAGCCTGATATTGAAACCATTAGGCCACGGACGCATGTATCAGCAAGCGAATGAAGCGCCCTTATGAATGCATCGCGGGCATGGCAGTGCCTTGAGACGCTTGGCGCGTTTCGATTTGGCCACCTGAACAAGCTCAATCATTGCAATTAATAGCAATTGTACACGTTCCCAGCGTCTTCTGCACTTCGAAGAATACAGATTGCGCTGAAATATGCGACAATAAGATTTATACAGCGTAATATACAAAGCCACAAGAACGTTTGAATCCACACGCACGAAGATCAGACAAATCCATGTACTTCCCATCATTCCCATGGTAGGACAACGACTGCAGCGCCAGAGTTCCCTCTAGTAATTTTTGTAGGAAACCCTATGGCACAGAGGACAGGCAGCAAGAAAATGCCATAATGGCGCAGCTTCCGCCTTCCCGTCCTGCCGCGCGCCAAAGTTAAGGTACAGCGTCGTCGCGTCACTTCCGGTCGCTTTTCATTGGGTCCGGGGCGGCGCGCAAATTGAACATTTATTCTGACAGGTGTGCTTGCTCGCATAGCCGCCTGTTTGCTGCTGCTTCGTTGTGGTCGCTAATTTGAGGGCGGGTAGTTGCTACTACGTTTCGTGCCGAGCATATTTTTTTTGGGGGGGGGGGGGCCCAGTCTGTGCTGCAGCACTGAGGATACAGTACACAAATCGGGACCGTGAGCGAGACGATCGGCGCTCTTCTGCTGGTGCGATTAGATTATTCGCTGCGTCCGAACGAAGCAACCTTGCGAGGTCACGGCGTAATTTCGGCGATATCCTGGCTCGATAAAGACGCTCACATCTTCGTCGTGCGACAGCGACGCGTAAACATTCATGAGGAGACTGAACACTGCGTTTGCAACAGCGTATACCGTGGATAAGAAATTACAGCTTTGACGATACCAGCCCTTAATATGTAGGCCGAGCCTTACAAGCTGTATCTGAGGATGCGCTTAGAAAGCAGAGCAGTAGCTCAGTAAACCTCTGAATAAATTAGGCAAGGTGCGTAGAAATTCGGGTTTGAGAACTTACAACGTGATCTCGCCTCTACGAATGTCTTCTTTATGGCTTCACCCTGCAAATTGTACGTTGATGTCATTGTACAGCAAAGGCTCACCTAACAGCACGTCCCTGTTAGTTCAGCAACGTATCCAAACAGCTTCTTCCCTTTCGCCACTTTTTGTTGGGCTATTAAGGGCACCGAAATATTAGTGCAGAATTTTGCAAGTTGCTCGCGTGTTTTCGTTCTGCTACTGCAGTTTTTCTAGAAGTGTTATTTGCATATTAATATTACTGTGAGCACGAAATATAATGATAATGAAATTGTAAATGCAAGGGCGTACTTTTTCTGGATGATACATTTTTGGAGTGGCCGTCATGATAGTAACATCGGAATCCTTGAAAAAAGTCGACAGTCACTTCGGAATGCGAAAACTTAATCACTTCACGCACCTACACTTGCAATTGTCACGTGACCGTGATACGTTAGTTCCTACATTGTCACGTGTCCTACACAATTCTACCTTAATCTCCCGTAATCCACCGTGCTATAGTTTGCACGAACCTTAATGCAATTTATTCCACCCTTATTCAAATTATTTCCCACTAATTACCCATAATTGCTCATAATTAACGTTTTTGTATTTACTACCTTCTGTATCACTACTGACGTCATAAAAGACGGTGATGACGTTACATTTTATTTATTTATTATGCATACTTTCAAGGCCTAGTAGGCACAACAGAAAGAAGCCGTGAAAATACACAATGTTTGCAGTGCAAGGCAAGAATAGAAAATCAAACTGTAAGACAATTTGAACGGCGATCTTGAATTAGTGGTGTCACAAATTGAGACTGTGGAGGCGGGAAGGCGGTTCCATTCCGTGGCTGTACTTGGCAAAAAGGAAGAATGGCACATCAATTTTGTGTTGATGGGCGATGCGAGAAGAGAACTTGGTGTGGTGAAAAGATTTTCTTTACGAGAAGGGTTAAAGTAGCATGTTCTATGAAAAAGATAGAGACGAAAGTACTTGCGACGCAACCAAAGGTCAGGTAGACCTATTGTTCTTTTCATGGACGTGACGCTAGAATGACGTGAACAATTTGGGATAATAAAATGGGCGGCGCGGTTCTCAATGCTTTCTGAATGCTTTCAAGGGAAATGACAAGATTGGCATGAGCAGGGTCCCATATGCATTGTTGTTGCGAAGAACGCCAGCTTTTCTACCTGAAAGGACATAAAATGCTTTCGCATTTAAAATGCAATGCATAAACACATTGCTCAATGCGCAGACTTGTGCACGTTACCCAGATGTATGCATCAATGCTTTTTTTTTCTTTATTGCCGGTCTTCGACGTACACATACGGCATAAACAGATACACTTCATAATGGTAAAAGCAATGACCGTCTTGGGCCCTTGCGAATAGTTAAAAACACTTGATTACCGCTAGTTCATCCAATATATGCATCCATTCGGGTGGTTCTGTTCTTGTTTTATAAGCTTCACGCAGATATAGCGCGCTTTCAATAAAATGCTCTCGCGCAGGATGAATAACAAGCCTCTTATGACGCTCATCCATTCTTGTTTTCCACAGGCTATGTAAACATATTGCCATAAACATGTCACATGGTGTAACTGCGTTCTCAGTTGGCAAGAAGCAGATGCCGTACGGTGTTATCCGTAGGTCCTTTTTCAACGTTCTTTGTAGGATGTCCCAGAAGAACATTGCATCTGAACAATCAAGAAAGATATGCTCAATCGTCTCTCGTTGCCTGCATCTTGAACACTTTACAGACCACGGCACAAAGATTCCCCTTTCTCTTAGCCATGGCTTCACTGGGAGCGTTCCACTGCGTAAATGGAAGAAAAAGGGTTTTGCGGATGACCGTATCGGCATCCGCTTCACTCACTTGAGCACGTTTCTTCCTCTGGATTCAACGCGGTACATAGAACGATAGGCAGGCACAGGCAATGATACATCAAGTAAATCTTTGTACAGTCTTTTCCGTTTAACAGATGCAAGGTAATTCAATGAAAAGCGCGTATGTAGGAAGTCAAAGGCCAATACGACTTCTCGCAGGAAGCCTCTGAGCCTAGGTCCTGTGCTGTAATCGGAGGACACAGCGAATTGAGGCAACGCGTTGCTCAAACGTCTTTGAAGGACTGTGCACAAGAATGTATCTTTCTGATCACGTAGGAACAAAATCTCGACACGACTTGTCTTAAAAAGAGATTAACCAGCCCTAGGCCTCCACTTTTCACTGTTCTGAACAAAATAGTGCGACTAGAGCGCTCCCATACGGAACCCCAAATGAAGATGGCAAACTGCCGGTGTATTCTTTGTATGCTGACTCTTGATGCGCACAATGCTTGTAAAACATACCAAATTTTGGCCAATAAAAACACATTACACACTGTTGCTTTTGTGAATATTGATAGTTCTCTCCCACCCATCCTTGCCGTTTTCGCCTTAATTTCTGCGACCTCTCCTTGCCAATAATCTTTGGTGTCCTGGTGGTGTTGCAGAGGTACCCCAAGGTACTTGGTAGGCATATTCGTCCACTGCATTTTTTCAAAAAGTGAAGGCGTGTCTTCCCATTGTCCATACCATATCCCAATCTACTTGCCCCAATTAATCGCACTCCCCATCATTTTACAATACTTTGTCACAACATTAACGATATTGCTTACATTTTGCTTGTCATCACAAAAAACAGCGACGTCATCCGCGTATGCTAACAATTTTACCTCACTGTAACCGACCCTAAAACCCCGGACATGGCTCTCTTTTAATATCTTTAGACACAGTGGCTCGAGATATAGGGCAAACAGTAGAGGCTATAAACCACATCCCTGTCTTACAGAAGACCTGACGGCAATGCTGCGAGGGAGTGTTCTATCAACGATTACCTTTGTGGAAACGCCTGCATAGCACATTCTGATCCCTTCTGTCCAGATTGTTCCCACATTCACGTGCTCCAATACATTGAAAAGAATTGTGTGTGTCACTCTATCGAACGCTTTTTCTAGGTCCAATTGTAACATGGCCACCCTACCAGAAAAGTCGTCACAATGCTCAAGTACTGTTCTTGCTACGTGTACGTTATTGACCTCCCCTTAATGCCACATGTTTGATGTGGCCCTATCAATCGTGTTGTTATACTCTGTAGCCTTCTGCCCAAAACATTAGTGTATATCTTATAGTCTGAGTTTGTTAAGCTGATTGGTCGGTAGGCTCGCTCGGATAGGAGTGATGAGGGATCGGTAGTTTTGGGTATCAGCAAAATATGACTCTCGCGAAACGACGGTGGCAGAACCCGCTTTTCATAGGCTTCTGTGATAACGTAATAAAGAGCTGCCGCTATATCTGTTTTGAAAGCTTTATAGAATGATCCACTCAGTCCATCAGGTCCTGGCGTTTTCCCAGGGCTCAGGTCATCTATAGCCTGCTCTATTTCCTTGATGCTTATTGGCATTTCTAAGCCATTTCGTTGTTCATCATCTAGACTTGGCAAAAGGTGTAAGAATTCATTTTCGAACCCCTGTTCGCATTGCGTTTCATGTCCTAAGAGTTAGCTGTAGTATTCTACAAAGGCAAGTTGGATGGTTTTCTTATCACGTACTATTTCATTACGGTATGTTATCGCATTTATCTCCTTTCGTGTGGCATAACTTTCTTCATCCGAAAACGAGCGCTTTGTAGGTTGTTCTCCGCACCATAGATGTTCTGCGCGTGCGCGAATGATTGCACCCCGATATTTTTCCTTATCGACAAGTTCCAACTGTGCTTTTGTTCGCTGTATTTCTTTAACGAAACAACCAGGACGGATGCTTTCCATGTTTAAATAAAAGTTGAGCTCACTTTGTAATTCTATTTCATTTCTTTTTTCTTGGTGGTGTAAAACGCTAGACCTTTCTATGGCTATTAACTTTGTTTCTTGCTTAAAACACTCCCACCTTTCCGTGCAGTCACTGTGAACACCCGATAATAGCTCTTGAATGCTATCTTGAATTTTTTTTATAAATATTTCTTCCTGCAGCAATTTTTCGTTGAATTTCCAAAGACCCCAGTTGAAGCTTGACGGCTTCTTTGGACCAAGCGAAAAACGGACCAAACTGTGGTCGCTAAAATAAACATGTTTCACTTCATAATCGATCCAGTCTGGCATGGCTGTCCCCTTGAAAATGAGTGAACCGCGGTGTATCATTATTGGCTAAAACGTCGCCTATATCCTCTAAATTGTGTTCTTCAACGAGTGCTGCCAAGAGGAGCGCACTGCCTTCGAGACGAGGCAGATTACGGGCTCTGTCTTCCACTTTGCAGACACAGTTGAAATCTCCCATCATGACCATGGTTCTCTCACACTTCAAGTGACATTCCACGCTTTCAAAAAAAACCTTGCGCTCGACTGTTCTATTCGGCGCGTAAACACAGATAGCGCGGAACTTGAGATTGCAAAACATAAAATCGCACATTATAATACGCCCGGAATCATCAGTAAATACATTTTCCACATTTATACCAATATTATTGCGTAGAAAGAGCACACAGCCCCCTGCTCTACCAACAGCATGAGAAACGCACACATAATATCTAGACATGAACGTTTGGACTAGGCGTTCGGTCCCTTCCTCAGTTTCTATCTTTGTCTCTTGTACAGCAATAATGTCCAGATTATTTTCGATGAACAGGCGATTAAGCTGATACTGCTTCTTCTTTGCCGTAAGTCCCCGCACGTTAATCGTGCCTACGCGTAAGGGTGTTTCAATGCGTACCGCCATTTCTGCGGTGAAGAGATCAAGGCCGATAGATACCAATAAATTTGCAGCTCTCGTAAGTGACGAAGGATCACTCACATTACCGTGGCGAGTCTGCGTTCAGCCTGCACTGTTGACTGGTCTTCCATCGGCAGATCAGAAGCAGCAGCATTTTCCACCCCACCCCCCTCCCGACACCCCCCCCCCCCGGGCACGGGCAAACACACGCGAACGCACGACCTGTTAAGTCCGCTGCGTCGCCGCCGCCTTTCTGTCCGGCGGTATGGTTGGCGTTGGTCTAAAGGTTGGCCTCCGACCAGTTGCTGTCTTCACAGGTGGTTCGCCCACACCCTGCGTGCTCGCATTCTGCTCTTCGCCGGTACTTTCTTCGTGCGTTCTTTTGGCCGCTGCCGCTGCTTTGCTGGTTTCCGTAGTGTCAATTACCCTTGAATCGTCCTCACTCGTTGCTACGGAGGGTGGCTTGCTTGCACTTGCGTCATTACTTGTTTCAGCGTCCTTAGCTGATATAGTCTTGCCAGATGTCGGTATGGCTTCGCTCGCAACCTGCTCTGCATCTCGTTTCGTGGAATTTGTGGCTGGGTCTTTCTTTGAAAGTGGGGACAGAGATGGTCTCGACGCACTTTCCTCTGCGTCGACTTCGTCCATGAGGTGCTCGTTGACGGCTTCCTCACTTCTCGATGGCCCCTCAACGTTTGTATACGTGCGCACGCACTGACTTTCTTCGTGGCCGAAGCATTGAAACACAGAGCAACGTGGCACGCGACACTCGCGCCTGATGTGCCCCGTACGGTTGCACCGAAGACACAGTGGAGCACGCCCTGGCACGACCACTAGCGCCATTATGCCTGCTACTCGTAGCTGATGCGGTAGATCGTCACGTGTCACGCCTGGCTTCAGCTTGAGGGTCACTGTACGCATAGACGACCCCTTGTCCGTGATGCCTGGTACACGCCATTGCTCTTTCTGGACGTCGTTCACTTTCCCGTATGGAGCAAACGCCGCGTGTACGTCCTCGTCGTGCACATTGTGCAGCAACCAGTGGAGTTTAACCCGGACATCCCGGTTGTGTGGATCCACAACCAAACATCGTCGTTCCTTGACTCGAACTTCCGTATACTTCAGCATTTTCTTTGTCGCTTCTGCGCTCTCGAACGTCACCGCCCAGACGTGGTTCATCTAGAAAGCCTCCAAGGCGACCACCTCGGGGAGCAATTTCAAATGAGCCAGCGTGTCGCGAAAATCTTCGACACGGAATGGTCTCGCTTTCACGTCGCCGTGAAAAAAAAACTGTGTTTAAAACACACGAACCTGTAGGCAGTGGCGGCAAAACAACATGGTATTCCGGTTCAACGGACGCAGGCATCCTGTTACCGCGGCTTGGCGTAGCCGCAAACACCGCCCCTACGGAGTGCGACATTCGACGTCCGTACCGAACGGTAGCCGGAAGTAGAATCTGTGCGTTCACCACCCTGTAGTCGTCGATTTAACACCCTTCTCCGAGCAGAGTCACACCTTCTGTGTGGATACACTCTTATAATAGGGTGTTTTGGCCGAAAAGGGTGCTGAAAGGGTGTAGACATAAGTGTAAATGACTAAAACACTCCTTTCAAGACCCATAAGGGTGTTAAAATGTTTAATGTGTATTAGGGAACACACACACACAGCGAGCCGAGCGCGAGCACGCACACACGCAGAGAAAGCGAGCCGAAAACATGCTGAAGGCGTCCGGCAAGCAGCAACACGCGACCGCATCAGGGAGAACCAATACTGACTGACAGACTGACAGCCTGAGACTGACAAGACAGTCAGTCTTGACAGTCAGTCAGACAGTAAGACTGACAGCCTTGGCGGCTGGTGTGGAAGGTCTCTCCTGCTGCTGGTGTCACATCTGCTTAGACCTTTTCGTTGAAGGCAATTGGTTAACAAACCTACACATGCTAACTGAAGGCATCTACGCTGCAGGTTTCGAGACAATGGCTTTATAATGAACGAGAAAGAAAGAAACCGAGGGGCTCACATTTTATTAGTCATGTCATAAGCAGCAAACAATGAAACCAAGGACATTATAGAGGGAATTCCTCGTAGATTTTAATTGATTTAACGAAAGGAGAAACAAATGAAGATAATGGTGGATGAAGAAACAACATGCTGCAGGTCGGATACGAACACGCGTCTTCGCATTAGGCGTGCGACGCACTCATTATTTGTGGTACCGCGGCGCCCTTTTCACATCCACTTCGTGGGGTAGCTATGTTTACAACATCGACTACATCCAACCTTTATGGTATTAGCCAGCCCCACCACTCACAGCCGTGGCGGCGGGTGTGGAAGATCTCTCGTGCTGCTGGCACCACCTCTGCTTGAACTTTTTGGTTGATTGCAACTGGTCAACAAACATACACGTGCTAACAGATGGCATCTATGCTACAAGAATCGAGAAATTCGCTGAGTAATGAAAGAGGAAAAAAGAAACTGAGGGGCCCAGCTTTAGTTAATCATGTGATAAGAAGCCAACAAACTAAGACACCAAGAACAGAAACGCCGCTACGCTATGCAGTGAGCGCAATCACTGTTTCTCAGTGCGCCCTCTTCGTCCCTCGTCGTCGTCGCGCCTTCACTTCAGATCCTGAATGATTACAGCGTGTGCATGTTTTAAAGGGTGGAATGTTAAGTGGGAAGAATTTCAAAGCCTCTCAGCGCAGCTCGCATCTCTTGGATTCGTTCCAAGGCCCTTCGCGACCGCTTTCGTCTCGCTCCTAGCTAGCGTGTCGATGGTTGACTGTCATTCTTTATTTCGTGCGCGGTTGTCTCAGTTATTTCTAAATGATATAATTGTTCCAGACACTTCAGTAACTGAACTTGTGGCTAAGCTTTTGTTCTGACATCATATCTCTAATGAAAGCAATGAATTATTACTATACTATTTTCGTCAATGTTTTCTGATTTGAGTTTCGTCCGCGCTCGTCAGAGTGATTTCTAATTATTTCTAATTATTCTAGACATATCAGTAACTCAGCTTGTGACTAAACTGGCGCTCTGACATCATATCTAGAAGAAACCCATAAATATTGTACTGCACTATTTGTCTTTATAGATTGATCAATAATTTTCGTCCTAAGGCTTCTACAGACGGGGGCATACCCAAACCCCCTACTACTTCACAAGATGTACCCCGAAATTCAGACGACAAATGCATGCGCACTATGCAATGACTTGGCGAACTTACCTCACATGCTCTGGCGATGCCCCGCGTTACGCAGTGATGAAAGTAACACTTCTTCACGCTGGGATGCTGTCCTACACAGCCCCAACCTCGAAGAACAGTTATGGGCTGCCCAACGGGCCCGCGACGCAGCGGAGAGGCTCGGCCTCTCTGTCCCGACGTGGGAGCGGCCCGCTGCCCGCTAGGGCGCGCCCTAAAGGACCATAATAAAGTTTTTCATCCATCCATCCATCCAGGCCGTCTAATGAGGTGAACTAGAAGTGCCGCGCAAGAAACAATGCTCGTGCCACTAAATACAACTGGCCGTAGCTTAGATACGCTCCCACATTTTCGCATTACGCTTGCGATACTAGTACCCATTGAGCTAACGCGGCGCTGTTTTCCCGTCCGCTTTGTGGGGTATTAGTGCTTCGTGTATCCCCAACCACTCACGGCTTTGGCGGCGGATTACCTTCACCGATACTTTAACTTTTTTGGTAAAGGCAACTGGTCAATAAATTCATACATGCTACCTGAACGCATCAGTGCTGCAGTGTTCGAGACCCTGACTATGTAATGAACGGGAAGAAAGGAAACCGAGGGGCCCAATTTTTATTAGTCATGTCATGAAAAGCCAACAATCAATGACACCAAGGGCAGCATAGGGGAAATTGCTTGTAGTTTTTATTGAAACACTGAAACGATAAACAAATAGAAATGAGAGTGGATGAGCGAATCACCACCCAAGCACTCCGTACAGTGCTTGGGCAGTGATGATCAAACAGCGAAGCTGAAACGTGCGGCCCTGAGGTTTATCACTGGGTTAACGAACCCCCACGGTTCATTAAGCGACGGCTCGGCAGGCTGCCGGATCCTCGGCACGCAGTTGCTGCTTGCGCTCGGCTGCACGAGCCTGTTCTTGTGCCCCGGGCTGCAGCATGGGCACGACGTAGGCGAGCTCGTTTCCGGTTCTGCTCGCGGCGTTGCTCATCGAAAGGTGCCTGCTCTTAAGGAGTACGTATGACCGTTGACCGGCCATTTCGGAGCCGGAGAGAAACTGCTGCGCGCGCGCTTCGCTGCGACGAAGAGCAACGACGTCAATACTGGCGTAGCTACTCCAGCACCACCCAGATTGGACAAGGCCTTTTCACCCCGTTCAACGACGTCATGTTACCTGGCCCGACTGCTAAACAATCTAATTGGGATGCTCCCGAATAGGCAACAGTCATTTTGACGTCGTCACCTTTATCACGCAAGCCTTGCCAACGAAAATTTCCGGCCAGGTAGCGTGACGTCATGGATTGGAGTGAACAGGCTGGTGCTAGCTAGAAGGTATCGGCCAATCGCGCACCTCTCTTTCTGTTTTCAGTTTTTTTTTGCGAATGCAAATAGGGCTGCGTCGGAAGAGTTTTCGGCTCACAGGCGACCGGCAGACGGACGAATCGGCTAGCCGTACACTGCTTTCTGCAAAACAACTGGCCGCAGGTAGGATGCAAACCCACGTTTTCGCGTTACGCGTGCATGCTCTTACGATTTGAGCTACCGCCACGACGTGGTCACGTCAGCTTTGTGCAAGATTCATATTTGCAGTATCTACTACAACTAACCCTGGGAGTGTCAGCCAGCGCCGCCGCTCTCAGCGTTGACAGCGCATGTGGAACATCCTTCCTCGCACAGGCCTCGCATGTACGTACTTTTTCGGTGAACCAAACTGGTGAATAAACCCACACATGCAACCTGAAGGGTTCAACGCGGCAGGATTCGACAACCCCGCTATGTATTGAACGAGAAGAAAGGAAACCGAGGCGCCTAATTTTCATTAGTCATAACATGAGAAGCCAGTAAAGAATGACACCACTGACTGCTCAGGGGAAATTACTTGTACTTTTTAATTGAATTAACGAAGCGAGAAATTGAATTGAATTGAAAGGGGATGAGAAAAAATGGTAGGCGACCCTTATCTTTGACCTACGTGTGTCTTTGTAGCACTCGCACCTCGGCGTTGGTGTTTAGATTCACTTTAGGCGAACGCTACGCACGGACCGAACTGGGAGTCAACTGCTTTCCATTTATTAGCTCGTTAAATATCACGCCACCTCCTTGTGTGTGACGTCATTAGTGACGTCAGTGATTCCACTTTCTACTTCCGGGTTTGTGGAAATTTACCAAAGTCGTGTTCACGTGGCGGCACTCTAACATCTACGATTCTGTGCTTTGGTTTGCGTTAATCAGTGATTTCCAATCATTCCTGATTATTCCAGACGCTTCAGTAACTCAACTTGCAACTAAATTTATGCTCTCATATCAAGTCTGTAACGAAACCCACGAATTCTATAGTGCGCTATTTTTCTATTTTTCGTGATTTATTCTGGGTTTCCTCCCCGGTCTTCTCGGTGATTTCTGATTAATTCTACTCATTCCAGACACTTCAGTAACTCAACTTGTAACGAAACTTATGCGTTGGTATTATATCTATAACGAATGCCACGAATTTGGTACTGTACTATTATTTTTCTTTTTCTTTCTTATTTCGGATTCCGTCCACGGTAGTCTCTATGATGTCTAATTAATTATGACTCTGCCTGGCACTTCAATACCTCAACTTATCCTCCTATATCATATCTGTAATAAAACCCACGAATTTTCTACTGTGGGATTTTTTTCTACAATTGCTGTTTTATTTTGAATTTAGTCTTCAGTCGTCTCAGTAATTTATGATTAATTCTAATTATGCTAGACACTTCAGTAGCTCAATTGTAACTAAACTTATGCTCTGATATCATATCTATAACGAAACCCATGAATCTTGTAGTGAACTATTTTTTCCCGTTTTTTTCTTATTCATGCTGAATTCCGCCTCCCCTCGTCTCAATGATTTCTAACCAATTCTAATTGTGCCATACATTTCAGTAACTCAACTTTCGGCTCAACTGAAGTTCTGATATTGTATTTGTAATGAAATGCATACATATTGTGCTGCACTAATTCTAACTTCTTGTGATTTATTTTGAGTTTCGTCCCCGCTCGTCTCAGGAGGTAAACGGGAAGTGCTGCGCAAGAAGCTAGAGTGCCGCTCGATGCTCGTGCCACTGAATAGAACTGGCCGCAGTTAGATAAGTTCTCGCATTACGCATGCGATGCTCTTATGAATTGAGCTACCGCGGCGCCGATTTCCGATCCATTTTCTGGGGTATTATGTTTACAGTATCACCTGGGAATAGCCCTGCGAGTGCAAGCCACCACTCACCCTCTTGACATCGGATGTGGAACATCCTTCCTGCCGCAGGCATCACCTGCACGTAAACTTATTGGGTGAACGCAACTGGTCAATAAAAGCATGCATACTATCTGAAGGCATCAACGCTGCCGGATCCTTGATCCTCGCCATGTAGTGAACGAAAAAAAAAGGAAGCTGAGGTGTCTAATTTGCTCATGTCACAAGACACCAAGAAACAGTCACACGAAGGACGGCATAGGGAAAATTACTTGGCCTTTCTAATTGAACTCACGAAATGTTAAATAGGTGGATATGAAAGGTTATGAAACAATTGGCCGCACTTGGGATGCGAGCGCACGTCTTCGCGAAGGTTGTGAGTGATGGCGCTAGCTAACATTCCCAAGGTTAGTTCTAGTAGGAAAACATAAATACCACGGAAAGTGGACTAGAAAATGGCACCGGGGTAGCTCAGTTGGTAAAGCATCGCACGTATTATTAGCAGACGTGGGTTCATATCCCGTGTGCGGCTAGTCGATTTTTCATTCAATGTTACGTCCGTTTGTTTATCATTTACCTTATTCGACTAAAAACTAAAAGTAATTAACCGTATGCTTACCTTGGCGTCATTGTTTGTTGGCTTCTTATGATTGTTCACATGCAGCAGGTCCATTGTATGCTAACGCATTTTTATCAAACAATCGCCATGGCAAGAAACATCCCGGGTGCGCAGTTCTTTTTTCTTGATAGTCAGAAGATGCAGCAAAGAAGGCAGAGTGTTAACGAAAGTTACTTGGCGGAAATGTGGCGCTCCAATTTTTCAGACAACAGAATTTATGAGCGGTACATGAATTTTCCCAGTATTTGACGTGGACTCACGGAAATGCGCATTGCAGTTTTTTTTTTATTGCTCTGTATTGTTCACGTGTGAATTGCATGCATCTCAACATCTCAACATCTATTTTTACTGGTTGAATGCTTGACATTCCCAATTATTATAAATAAACCCTAAGACATATCGCATAATGTTCACTGCACTTTTGCGAACGTCTGCCAATAAATAGGGGTGTTCTGCGCTAAGTTATAACACATGTAATTATTCATTTGTTTCGCAATGTCGACAGAATCATACGATAGTGTAAACGTCTTGCCAGGCATCACTGCTGCAAATAAAAGTTGGCTTCAAAGGCATTATAGTAAAGGACGTCTACAAGATCGATTGAAACCAGAACGACCACGTTTCGCCATGCTCGATTATCAGGCTCGATTCCACTCCAATATTCTTTGCATGGAGCTCTAGAATGGATGCAAAGCCGACGCTTTGCTTCAGGTTGCAGATAAATGCGAAATAAGTGCACTTACTGCCAGAAGAGGCGCGCCACTGTGCCTCGCACTATGCCGACACACACGTGACAGTCGTTCAGCTGCTGACAAAGGTGAGTGCAGTATGATAGCTATGCAGACAAGTTGTTGACCCAGAACCATTTATTATTCATATGCTTCACATCGTTGTCAGGGTCGCGGAACACACATGATTCACATTGAGAGCAGTTTCAGAGACATGCAAGGTGCACAAACATGACATGTACTTTGCTCATTTGGCCGCCCGACATCATAATAAATGGTTTTATATGCACTATACAAGACATTTTGTCGTGATTCTTCAGTCAAGGTCACATCAACCCTGAAGCACGAAAACGAGCGCCTATGTCCCAAAGCCAGGCAGAAGCTTGCAAAGGCTGTACTTGTGCTTATGCAATGGCTGCCGGCAAAGCCCCCTTTCCTGAAACGGTCGGCACCTGAGGTCGCACCGCTTGGCGGCGCAGTGTCCTGCCGCCGGCGTGGCAGCACACCTGGGGCGGCTGCACACCCGCACAAGCAAGAGAAACAATATCGGATGCACCGTGAAATATCGAAACAACATAGGGGCAGGAAAGCACAAGGTATGCCACTGACCGGCGCTCGGTTCCACTTTCAAGCGAGTGTTCAAATAAAAAAAAACAAACGATGCGATTGCTTCAATTTTGAAGTGACTTGGTTGCCGTCGTTCAGAACCAATTACGATACCCTTATAACCTTGTTACACGGGCGACCTGAACTGCGGTTAAAGTTAACGGCGGCTACTGACTTAACGAAGTTATCCGCAATTGGAGTCCGCCTGAATTACAAGGGCATTGATATTTATGGTTGACGGTCGCCATGAATAAGGCATGCCATTAGTTTCGGGCATTGATATTTATGGTTGACGGTCGCCATGAATAAGGCATGCCATTAGTTTCAATTTTCACTGGAATTCCAACACACTGCGGCACATAATTAATAAATCAAGTTTCAAAATTAACGCTTGTTTCGACACCACATCAGTATAGCGTGGACAGCGAGGCGGGCGCTTGACAACTCGTTCTCTTTGCAATGGAAGCGACCGAAGCGACCGGCCCTTCTGCTCAGAACGCTGAGGGAGACGCATCGACACATAATTAAGGCAGGCACTCGTACACATAATTCGTCGTGCACGTTTGTAAACTGCGTTGCGCACATAATTCAAATATTGTGGGATTCAGCTCCTCTTCTTCCTTTTTGTACGGTCCTTTTTCGGCGGTAGGATTGCCGTCGAGCGTCGCATCATCTCGGCGGACAGAGCGCGTATTCCACGTATTGCCACGCCCACATTGTCTTCCCAAGTGATTACCGTGGCCTCCGTAGTCGCGTGAAGTCAGCGCTGTCCTGTGCCTTTCCTACTTTCTGTCTGTGTCGTCTTGCGCCACCCCTCCACAAAGTAAGGCGGTTTTAAGAGACCTGCGAAGGACGCGCACTGGACGCTGTCGCGTACGCCGTCTCGAGCGTTTGGGAAGCGCCGACCCCTCCTCATCGAGGCCGCCACGCTTGTTTAGCAGTCAGCCGCGGTTAGTGACCTCACCGTCGTTTTGCCTGCTGTGTAACTTCGCTAACCACGTTTTGCGATATCCACGGCCACAGTAACCACGATTCAGGCCGCCCGTGTAATAACCCAAATAAAACGGTGGCCTTCAACAACAGCAGTTTATTTTTAGCCATATCTGGTGAACATTCATTGTAGCATACGTCATGAGAAGGAAGACGACACAAGAATGACCCTTGAAATCTTTCTTCACTGTGTGGGACGCCAGGAAGGAGAGTAAAAACAAATCCTTCAAAGAAAGACAGGCTGGTGGCTGACACGTAAATCCACACCCCGGTTAATACAGACCGAGGGGGTGCTGACAAGCACACTAAAAGCCGGATAACAAAAAAAAGAAAAACTAGCACCAAACCCAAGTAGCATGCAAGATAGATGTTGCAAAAAAAAGTATAAAGCACGCACATGGAAAGATGCGCATAAAATCAAATGCTATTCCAGGAGACCACTATTCCATCATCAGATGCTTGGGGCAAAAAAATGCATCTAACACAACAAAGGGCGTCTTATTGCATGGGCTACACCAAACTGCTTTAATACACGTGATTCCATCTCATGACTTTTGTAACACATGGTACGACAGTGGAAAGCTAGAATTTGCTCACGACGCTATGTTCATCGTCCTTAACTAAGACAAATGGTCAGTGTAGTTAATGGAGCTACAGCCAACGCGTGTGTCAGCACTCTGGCCGTTTCCCTTCGACGCCAGGTGTATCGTCGACAAGCGCTGTGCGTCAGCAGGCTGGCAATGTCACCCTGGCCATTCACTCCCGATGAAACCCCCGCGCTCTGCATGTCTGGCTTGTTTTCCACCACATATCGCTTATTTACAGCGAAGCTGTGTAAGGTTAGGGTTTCATGTGTTGTTCGTGCGCCAGCAATAGAAAAGGCGAGCATGGGGTGATCCCCTAGGTACAGGGCCGACCTGCGGCGCAGGCGAAGCAGCCTGCAAGCACCCCGCCCCTAATAATAATAATAGTAATAATAATAAATGGATTAAATAAACCAAGATGCATTGTTTCAAGCCGATGGAAATGCTGGAATCGTTCTGCACAGCACATGGACTCACGTGCAGAAGACGTTGCCATATACGCAAAGGACAAAATGTACGCATACAACTCTTGACTCGCAAGAACGAATGAATGTGTTGTCTAGTGGCACAGACTCGCAAGAGGACAAGGCCAGCGACTGTGGGGATGTCTGTGCCGTCCAAACGAGAAATGGAATTGTGATATCTAGGCACACCCCAGTGTGACATCGAGAATGACCCCGCACTTTGACGTGATGACACTGTCCCTGTGATCGTCGTTGCAGACTTCAATGTGGCAAAACCAATGGTACACGTAATTTGTGTTAGAAGAGTTTGGTTTCAAGTGCCGCGCCAATCCAAGTCACTCAACTACTCAATAACGGTCGTGTATAGACTGTGTTTGGCCAAGTATCTGTCTAGGATGGTAACCGACCCAATCTGTGTCTCTCACAGTAATCAAAACCTGTTATCCTATTATTACCAAATGATAATTACTAATACATGCACCCTTGTTTAACCCTGTTTGATGTGCTACCGCTTCGCTGGTCATTCACCTTCACATAGTGGCAAGGCTCTTCATTTTTTTTTATTTCCGTCTTGCCCAAATTTTTTAACTGGCACGTAATTGTGGACCACTGTTAACTTGCTTCGAAAGACTTGCGCACAGTGTACCGATGATGTTGGAACAAATCAGCAAACAGCTGCCTTTTAACTGAATTCCCAGCGAAATATTTATGAAATGACTTCTACAAGCTGCATGCCACCAAGGTTAAGAAAAAAAAATCAAGATTCTTAGGAGGATGTAGAGATGAAAAGTTGGCATACACGTGGCCGTTGTGGTAAATCTATAAAGCGATATCTTACCAAGGCAACAACATAACCGCGATATCCTCCCGCTGAGTTAACCAGGGTGTGAGCGTTTGCCGGCGGAGAGTAAATTGATGAAAAATTTGACAAGACCTGGAACATCGGGACTACTCGAAGTATTTAGTACTTCATATATTTCTGAGGCATAGCAATCTCCAATGTTTCTCTGCGCGCGTCAACGTAAGGAATGCCCCATTATAAGCAACGTTATATTCAAGCAAACAGTTAAGCTCTTTGTTTACAACTTGGCCATAGAAAAATTGCTAGGTAACCTATAAAACTAAGGTACGCTTTGAAAATGTTTATCAACAATGAGCATCGTACCTAAGAGTAGGCCTATATGGACGGAAAATAGTGGACAGTTTGCGCATGCAGCGATGTTAGTCTACCTATTCGGTTTTCAACCCGTATCGTTCGCCGCAGAAAAAAATGTCAAGAGCTAGTCAGGGGTAACCTGCTCGACCTAAGAGATTAAAGTGGCATGTTCTACATATTTGAGTCGACAGGCGTTTTCAGCATTCAGCTACTAGAGTGCTTCTGGCCTTTCATGAGCCACCTTACTGTCACAAAGTCTCCATTCAGAACTCAAGATAAAAAGGGCTCTCACCTAACTGCTTCTGGGGTCTGACATCACGTTAGCAAGAGTTCCATTAAGCATGTGTATCCTGGTACATTCTGCACATGCCATGTACTCAAAGAGATTGGCAACAAAGCAGTAGAAAATGGACAGTAAGCTACCCCGCTAAAAACAAAAGGGAGCGACGCACGCGAGAAAAAAAAAAGCTGTCTCATTGTGAAATTATGAAGGAAAGCTGTTGTCCATAGGCCAAACACATGAGGAAAGTGACACGGTAAGTGCATGCCCAGCGCGCACTTCTGCTCGCCCCACTTCTGCGGCGCTTGTGTGGGTGCGATGTCTGTCATGGTGGCACGACTTCGTGCAGATAGTAAGTACTTTGAACATGGCCTCCTACGTTACAGACTGTATACCTAACTGCGTTTCAGGTGCGTTCGGAACATAATGGACACGAAACTAGAGCGCTTGTCGGGAAAAAGATAGATAGACGTGCAGTTAGGGTCAGACGTATGTATACCTTTTTCAGTTCTACTACATTGTATCGGAGACTGTGGACCATCGCACTGTTACAACAGGAAAACTATCACGCTCAAAGCATACGCAGAAGTTCTTCACACTTTGGTTAACTTTGCACGCTCCCTCACCGAGCAGCCAACGGATATGTCGAGTGCCGCCCTATGACGCAACGGTGACGTCAATAACTGTGTCCCACAAAGAGAGGATTTTATTAAGCTTTACGGTCAAGCAGACCACAGCCACATGAACACCAGCGGAGCTAGGGTGCCTGCAGTACTCAAAACCACTCAGTCACTTCTAGCTGGTGGTTCTTGGTACAGACAGACTCATGCAAGTGGATTCCGGAGAAACATTTTCAAAATGCCACAAGGGTTTGCCATATTTGTTACCTTATTATTATTAGCTATGTTTGGACTGCTTGTCTGCCTTGCTAAGAAACAACTAGCTTCCTCGAATGGCAGGTGCGCATTTTTTACAAAAGCTTTGCCCAACACGGTGCATATTTACGCAGTATTTTACTGCAGGCGTCATGGTGCCGCAGGACAGAGTGATACATGCTTTCGACAACGCATCATCCGCAGCAGCCGATGTGAGGATGCATGTAACAGAGAATAATGGATGAATGCCCCAGTGTAAAGAGCATGTGAGGTACGGCACATGTATATGAAGAAATAAATATTCCCATAACTATGACCTTTTGGGGCCTCGCAGACTTGACGCCAGCCACAGCGCAAAGCATGCGCTTATCCGTAGCGCCAGTTTGAAAAAATGCATATTCAAAATTTACGGCGAATTGCATTTCTGATTTAGCTGGATATTTCTTTTTGTTTTCAGGCATCGTAGGAATAAAGTTCCTGGAATGTAATGACAACAGGGGCGCTATAACGTAAAACTACTCCAATATGTTTTTATTCCAATCTCCTGGCGTCAAATTTGCGTAACCGATGGGCCTAACCGATGGGGCGGCCTGCGCATATTCAGAAGAAAATTCTTTTTTGTTGGGCATATTTTTCTTTTGTTCGTTCAAATGATGCATAATCAGTGTGTACACGTAATATCAGATGAGGAGCTATCGCGGTTTTCGTGACGTCGCGTGACAGACAGGTAAAGTGGGGGTTGTCCAATAAAGCTTTTGACCAATCGCGGAGGGGTGATTGCATAATTGGAATAAAAAAGTTTGGAATAGTTTTACGTTATAGCGCCCCAGGCCTCGTAAACTTGTGAAAGTTAATTCTCAATCTTTTGTTAATCTATCTAGCAGCGCTTATATTGTGGCCAGCAAAAATGTTGTAAGGTTCCCTTCGTCCCATTTTAATCACTTCTCTACTTCCTCCGTGCATCGAATAGTTGCCAGCTGATCGAGACTCGTAAGCCACCATTCCCTGCCCGCTGATAAGGCGGGCGCGCTCTGACTACTGACGAAGGAATGACAGGGGAATTGTTACATCACCCTGATATCCATCACTCGTGTTTGCGTACTTCGACCGTATGGCGCGTCTCGCAGCATGTCAATGAGGAAGACCACTTGTCTATGCTTCATCCTGAGGCTGTTGCTGCCAACTTTTCTACAGCTGATTCATCTTGATATTCTGTACCACTGTTTGGCCTCACCAGGCTTCAATTACAACAATTCTGCCGTTTTCAGAATAGCCAGAAACAATATTGATCACGATAGCAAAATTAACGCATTTATAGGATGTTGCTGCACAAGTATATTCCTAATTTGGCGACATACATATGCTAAGCAATTGTTACTCCTTTCCTTGGAAACGACATCTTAAATTTACTAACGCGAAAGTCTTCACTCTGGGGAAATGTGGCGAGGCACAGTACGCGCAGTTCCGCCTCAGAAAAATCACAAGTTATGACAAATCAGACAAATTATGCTACAATTCGCGTACTACACCAATAGCTCCCGTGCCAGTTTGGAGCCAGATTTTCCTCTTGTTACGTCATCCTGGAAACCCGTGATCGGTTAGCAAGTGGACCCAAGCTATCTTATTTTGTTATAGCGCAAGCTTGACAAGGACAAAAGAAGGCACATCAGACACACACAGCGCTGTGTGTGTCTGATGTGCCTTCTTTTGCCCTTGTCAAGCTTGCGCTATAACAAAATAAGATATGCCGTACCAACAAGCCCCTATTGCTATCCTCATAGACCCAAGCTAATCCACCCTGTTCTATTCATGTTGCTCAATGATTTCACTCAGCTTTTGAATTGCTAAACAAGACAGTGAACTTCAGAGACACGCTTTTTGAATGAAACAGAAGCCCGAAACTCATCAATAGAGACGTGTTAATGACCAAGTTTCTGCCTTCGCAGGTTGCAACTTGCCTTCATGTTTAGAGCCCAAACAGACCTGCCGCGTATGAGGGCTCCAGCATTTCGGTCACGCCGCAATCACGCTATTTCTTAGTGAAAAAAAAAACCGAGACTGGAACCGCCGCTACCCACACACAATGCCGTGCACTCTCTGCAGCATTGAAATATACAGGTGAATGTGTCAGATCTCATACAATTCGCTTGAGGTCGCGAGAATGTTTCAGATGTAAGCGGAAGTGCAACACTGTTTCAATTGTTCAAAAACAACAGAAATTTCGAGTGGAATTCAACAATGCGGACTCATCGGATGTTTCTGGCCGTGTTCGGAAAAGTAAGCAACGTTCTTCTATTGGTTGACGGCCCGTCAAGCTCGATATAGCTTTTACTCTCGGCCCTTTCATCCTTTCATCTTTGTTGCACAATGCAGTGAGCTGTGTACCTCAAAGGATTACAAAATTTAGATCTGACTGAGGATCCTACTAGCAGCACAATTCCATGCCCGACAAGTGGAGATGAGCCTTCGTTACAGAAGAAATATCATTGCCCTTTAAAATGGGGCAGAATAAATTGACACATAGAAACTCTTTCATGTGCGGGTTACGCAGCACTACACTGCAATGCAGGGTGTTAAGTTACTCTCTCGTGGCATTATAATTGTGCTTCCTGCAGCAGTCGGTGTCTCCAAGCTTAACCTTTTTCTATTTTTGCGATCCACGTGACAGTCGCCTTAGCACCAGAGACACACGATGTAGCCGTCAAAAGCACATCCAAGAGCCCCAAAAGAAAACAGGAGTGCCGGGCAAAAGCAGTCCTTACATTTTACTAGCACAAGGATGACGCTGCTGGCTACTACTGATGGAAAGAACTCATAAACAGGATGGAGAAGGTGCTTTTTCTTCCTTGAACCTGTTAGTTCGTTCAGGGTGGACGTAGCGGCACATTTATATGACCGATACTAAAAGAAATCATTTCGCTCTTTGAGGGTACGGTGGGCGATTATATATTGCACGCCGCCCGCTCGTAGATCCTTGTACCTTGCAAGGTTGGTTACAATTCAGAGGCATGACATGACTTGGCGTTTCATCTGACAGGGCATTGCGTTAAAAACAGCTTCTATGACTTGTGGTCATAGCGAAAGAAGCGCTGCAGTGTTCCGCAAAGGAAAACTCATTATATGCCAACAACCGAAGCACGCTTACGCTAGCGGTAAACATTGCACACTTCCCCATGCTATGGAAGAATTCGTTAGGCCACTCAAGATGAAGTGGACGACAGTGCGGAACGCCTTTTTGCTGACATCGTCATGGTCTACGTCTTATCACTGGCCATCGACTCTCTGTCGATCAAGCCAGTCGAATGTAACCTGGTCTACGGGGAGTCGTGCTGTGATGCCAACGACAACTTGCACCGTGAGTCTCAATATGAACTAATGACTGGAACAAACTAGATAGAGTCCGAAAGACAGCTTTTTGGTTGAACATTTTGAAGCTTTGGAATGTCTTTATTACCCAAAACAACGTGTTACCTTCTGGTATGCCTTTCACTCCCGGAAACATTAGGGCTCCCGAACGCTTTTAGTTTATCTACGTTTTGCAAGGTTACTGAAACGAAAGTTTTCGGGGCGAACTCGATGGCGTCAAGGCCCCCCGAAATCGACAACATGTGAGTGTAACGCCGATAAAGACGCTGCCTTTCTCGACAGCTACCTTTCGTAAAGTTGTGTATCACATAGCTCTTCTCAACCTCCGTTGTACGTAGAGCGTTGTTCGGACCTCGTTTGTACATACAGTTTTCTATTGGTGTCACAACCACAGAAGTGAACATTGTAGGCGTACACAGTTCCAAGAAAAAAAACTACACGATTGTGGCTGCAACGAGTGTCACAGTCATGAATGTCCCTTGCTCTCACAGTGCAGGATATACAGATATCACCCGCACAACAGTTTCTCAGACACGCCACACGCATTCAAAAACAATCTACTAAAATGGAAATCATCAGCATCATCATCACCATCATCATTATCATCATCTTCACCAGCCTACTTTATGTCCACTCCACAAAATACACCACTCTATGCACTTGCAATACTGATACACCTTCATAAGGTGCTATGCTCATACCGGGCTCTCTTTTTTTGCTACACTCTCCCGGGATAACATACACATACACACACACACACACACACACGGTTTGCGCAAGAAGAAGGTTTCGCAACATTTTAGCCCCTGTTGCGAACGAGAACCACAGGATTATGCTTAAAACACCAAGTTTTCGATGACGGCGAGTTAGGTAGCAAAAAGCTATGCTGAGATCGAGCGGAAATGCGACCTTCTCGCTGCCTTGTTCACATATGAACCCTGGAAAACGCGGCTCGCTCGGCCTTAACGAAACGCTGACCTGTCGCCTGCTCCCTCACTTCAAGGAGCAGGAACCAGGTTCAAGACTGACCACCCCTCGTGACCACGTAGCTTTGTTTAGAATGTCACATACGAATATATTGTGCATGTCCCGAAAGAATAAAACGAAGGCCTTCAGCTCTCCAGGTAAACTCAAAAGTGTGGCATCAAATGAATAATAATATACGTATTATTTAGCGTGCATATTATTATCATAGTGCCCTCACTGCCCAAAATCGCACCGGAAAGGCTCCTTTCATAAGTTTTACTTGCATATAAGAAGCTCTTGCTCTTATGGTTTTTTAGGGGGAAAAGAACTGTTCACTAGAATGTCCTCACAAGGTGAAGCACCACTCACACAACCGATGCAACGACTAAACGCAGGAGAGGAAGCAATTACCCACCGGCAGTTGAAGTCGGTGGTGTCCAAATAAGGGGAACGAACAAACGATTTAGGCTCTGTTAATTTTGCTCCATTCCGGTTTGAAGAAATGAAACAAGTAACGGTCTTTCAACCAACCGCCTCGGAGCAGTGATCTCGGTCTCCGTCACCTTCTGCAGCGTCAAACTGAAAGTAGACAAGGCACAGCGCAAGTTTTCGTGTTTCATGCTACCGTTGTTTTGAAGCGTTTTGTTCCAACCAGCATGATGTAGATGAGAAATGTGAACGCAAAAGTTCTGGTGAACCCAGTGTTAGTGCGCGCTAAGTCTAAGGGCAAGATCGAAACGGTAACGTCATTCCCTACCATGTACGCTTTGTTCCCCCTGTCTAGGCTTTTTCGTTTATTCCTTCAGACTGTTCATCTGAAACCACTGGCCCGTTAGCCTCACAGCATGGCCTTTGAGGAAATGAAGAAAAACCTTCCTTCCTTGACTTTCAAGCCTCTTAGCGACGCAAATGGGCCGGGTAGTATGATGTGCGCGAATCTCTCTTACTACACGTGCATACACCAGCTACCCATCACGCGGTGGCCCCAAAGCGCACCTGTTGAGGCCGCCTCATTCAGTGACAAAAGAAGCATGCTAGCGAGAAGCGCATGAGCGTCGCCATTACTTGCGCTGCGAGCGAGCTCCTGTATAAAGCACTGGCAAGAGTTGTGCGCCTACGCGAAGCAATTCACAAAACGCGTGCTTCGACGTCCTAATGTTAGCCATGGCAATGCCTATAGGAAGCCAGCGTTGCAACCGCCATTCTTCGCGTGACGATTGCCTGTGGTCCGTGAAATCCCCCCCCCCCCCTCCCACATCACGCCTTCATGATCTTCATTCTCCTAGCAACTACGTGCTCCAGATTTCATAATGTCATTCAGCGCACTCCTCGCTTTGAACGTATGGCATTTGCCTTTTCATTTTATTAGCGCCTGCCTATTGTCGGCTAACAATGTGCCTCCAATGAGCCTCTTTGGGACATGCTCAAAACGCGCTGAGCAGCATGACCGGAGACTGACTGGTTGCGTTGAGGCGCCGAGATACATATATGTGCTAAATAGTAGTTTATAAGCTCTTCTTCCATCGCCTACTTGGTTCAGATATACATGATTCATAGTAGGGTGAACTAGGAAAAGACGGGAATAATGAAACCTGCGGGACTACTTGGACCTAATTGTCTACAATGCTTTTGTAATGCCTTGTATATTATCACAGCTCCGGCTGGCAAATGAAACAGTTGCCGATCACAAAATATGTCTGTCAGTCCCGTGTGGCTCGATGTGATCATGCACCTCCCTTAGTCACTCGAATGAAGTATACAAGGGCACCTCCGAGTGCGCCCAAGTGCCTGCAACACGTGTGTGAACTTTCCAGTAATCGAGAACTACGAACCACTGAGATGACATCACTGGACCTGGAGAGAAAGAACGCAGATCATCAAATTTAAGGAGCGCTTCACACTGCACAAGTATGGAGGTGTGGGCAAATGTCTAATAAACAGAAGTGTGTGCTTTGGCGAATAAAAGGCACACATTCTGTTCCAGCCGAAAATTTAACCAGATTGTCCGCCAGTCATACAGCAATATCCACGTCTCGCTCAAACGGGCTTTTGGCTTCATGCAGTATACTTCCCTCGATTTGCGCACAGGTGTGATAGCTGTGATGATTGTGGCACAACTCGATGTGTTGCATTGAATGCAGACGATAGCCGCCCCGAGGTGAAAGAAAGTTCCTTTCCCAAGATGTGGGGTATGCTCCGTGCCAACTAATACTGATGCTACGCTGTTTTTTTTTGTCATATTCTATGTACCTTGGGTAGGTACATGCAACAGTGGCAACTTAGTGACGCTGCTTTTAGTCATTTGGTGATTTACAATTCCTGATAGTGTATATGGGTCAATAACAGAAAACATAATATCTTTGTTAAGTTCGGCAATGCTTTAAATATGATATTACCCCAGTGAATTGTCACGAGCAACGGCGACACGGAATCGCATGCAACACCCGAGCGATGTGCTGCGGAACAGGGGCCAAGCAGCAGCGCCTGGAAAACGGCGTGACCCTCGTTGGCCGAAGAATAATGCATGCTGATACACATGAACAGGAGCGCCACTCAACATTACAAAAACGTGGGTTCCGTATTAGACCGAATCTGCATCCAGTATTGATTCATTTTGAACCACTACTATCGACGCTCTACACTTTTACGCAGCGAAATGAGTTACAGCCTGCTAGTCCATCCGCTCGCACTAAACATGCCCGCCCGACAGGGGTACAGGAGCGAACGACGCCCCTCGTCATGAACCGCGCTGATACCGCTGCGCTACACTTCCACTCGGTTCTCGCTACAACGTCAATGAAATACTTTCGAGAAAGTATAAACAGAGTGAACAGTGAGGAGACGAAGGCGAGAGAGTAAACGCTGACGCGCGTGTCCCTTGCATTGGAATGTGCAAATACTTGCTTGAGGCAACGTGAGCAGCGATGTCGTTGCTATATTCCTCTCTTACATTTCGTGCTCCTTCATAGCAGGAAGGCCAACTCGTCCGGTGCTAGCACAGGAACGGCCAGTAGCGATACTGAGGTTTCTTTGTGGCTAGCAGCGGTCAACATGGTTCGCTTTGAGTCGCTTCTCGTTCACTGTAGCGCAGAGTATAGGGCAAGACGGAAAGCAGACGACACACTATTATGTCGTCCTGTCGGCCTTCTTAAGCTGCACGCTACAGCAATCACGCGTCCGGCACTGTCTCGGATGGAATTGTTCTGGACCATTCTTGATTGCCAGTTACTCGCTTCACCTCGATAGCCACTCCTGGGGCCATATAACGTCATACTGTTCCAATCTGCTTTTATTCCAATTTCGTCAAGTCAAATTTACGTAACCACTGCCGTGAGCATCAGGTGGTCACCCACAGCTTGTTTGAAAAGCTCCATCAAACGTGCTTCTCGCTTATGTAATGTCACTTTCTTTTGCTTACAATGCGAATAGCATTGCCTACATTGACAATTTTTTCTTATCTAATTGGCTTAGAAGAGGCGAAGAGCACGCTCAAGTGGAGAGAGTTTCCATGTGCCGAGCTAGTGCCGTGAAAATATACAACCGGATGAAGAGCGTGATGCCAGCGTCTGCGATTGGTCCGCTTCCATTACTTAGCTTGCGGTGGCTGGTGGAAATTCGCAGCGGCGTGCAACGGAAGGTTACAAATGTTGTTAAAACGGATCCTCAGCGCAGTTGGCAGAGCGATATCGTAGACGTGCCGAAAGGCCTTGATAACCTTATACTACCCCGCAACATGCTTTATTATTCGCCAATAAACGCATGCTGCCCGGCAGCTCGGAGTGGCCAGTGCCACAGCGATCGTCGCGCAGCCATCTTCTATTCTTTTGGAACGGGGCATTCGCGGGCTATTCATAAAAGCTTTCAGTTTTCTTCGGCATAATAATGTGTCTTTGACGCGTACACGTCACTCTGACGTGTGAGTTTGTGGCCGTAACCCGAAAACCTTTGACCAATAGCAATTCGTCAAACAACGCCATTCTTCGCTAATGGTGAAAAAGGCATCGAATCAGAAATTATTATTTTTCTTTCGTTCACTCTAATCATGCATAATCAGTATGCACATATCACATCAGGTGGGGCGTTTTCGCGGTTTTCGTGATGTCGCGTGACAGACAGGCGTAGTGGGTGGCGTTTCGAAAATTTTTTTACCTATCGTGGAGTGCTGATGGGACAATTGGAATAGAACAGTTTGGAAACGTTATAGTGCCTTTGCATTGTTAACGCTCAATCAATTGTTAGTCCAATGATCGTTGAGATGTATGACTAAACAGACTTCGAAAGGAAACAGTTCGTGATCAATTGTCTCTCATTGCCTCGATCTTACTGCAAATATATTACACACTTTGTTTATATGTACTCACCTTATTATTAGCGCATACATTTACCACCATTCAAGTGCCATGCACTGCATGTGTAGTCCGGGTGTACAATTTTACTTTTACTGTAATAAATACCATACATGAGAAAAATGTACCAGAGTTAAATGGAACATTTTTCAGGGACGGCTCCGAAAATAAGGGGCTGACTGCATTTTTTTCATGCATGCTTCTATATATTCCATGATCGTCATTTTTGCAGCGTGACGTGAGGTTCTCTCAATGGTATTGAACGGTTGACAAACTGGTACCCAAAACCTATGAATATTGACGAAATATCTCCTCTCCTTACTTCTGTTAACCTAAAAACCTATGATAGAGTGAAATGTTGTATCAATAATGTGCCTTATGCTGAAATATCTAAAATTTAGCCTGCACGCCTATGGTGCCTAAAAGTTTTGGCCTTTGCAAAGAAGACACGTTCCGTAAAGATGCCTTCTTCCAGTCTGTACGATATCCTAAGAGTCCGTTAAGTTCGTAATTACCACTTAATTAGTGGCACTTATTTTTTTCTCCGCGCAATCTAGCCAGACTTCGTAAACACGGCGAGCACAGTGCTTTTTCTGTAAACAACAAAAGCTAGAGTAGAGCCCTATTAGTATGCGCAACGCTGGTGGGGTGTGTTCGACCGCCCAATCAAATTAGGAGTCTAACCTACTCAAAACATAGTTAGCACAGCGTTAGGCATTTTTCGCAAGTGATATTGTGAGGCGATGTATGAACTAGTGCGTTTTTTTTTTCTTGTATAGTGATCGTTGCTTACAATTGCGCCGTGCGTTAAAAACTCCCGTCCATGTTCGTGCCCAGACGATTGCTCCAAGAGCAATCGAAAGCTGCGAAATGTAGGGCTTCCCTTCGTGGTGGCGCATGCCCCACATTGGTATGTTTCTTTTTAAATATTCAGTGCGGCAACTTTATTTCTTGTTGACTGTGGAACACAGAAAATCGAGTAAACTACGTGTTTACCTAGCTCATTACACAGAACAACGTAGTAGCGAAAGAATACATTGACTAATCGCACATGTTGTGGAAAAAAGCGGCGAATGCATGTCAAATGAACCAAGCAGCTCGTAAGCCATTCATTAGGTTTCTTTCCTTATCAAAACATTTTCTTTCTCAAAATTCAAATTGGCCCAACAGGAAGGACCACGCAAAAGTGTTCCTTTTTTTTCTCGCAGGAACTCACGCTATTGTCATGCTCGTATATCTCCACCGTAACTGCTGCTTGTGCCACAGGAATGGTTTTCACGAAAACGCATCGGAAAACGTACGGTAGGAGATTTTGATGCACCATTTCACAGTTAGAAATCTGTTTATTCTGCCAGCCTGCATGTAAGTGAGAGCCACGTTTCTTGGAGACAATCATATTATTTTTATAAAGTAGAAAGTCCGCGTGATGCATGTTAGCACGGGTGTGCAAATATTCAAAACATAACGAATAGAATATTCTCCCACTCGGACCTCGCATCGAGTAGTCACTATTCGAGAATCCGAATATTTTTTCGGGTATTTTTTCGAATAATTCACGTCGTTGACTGTGCAAAATCAAACATGACAATGAAGGAAAAATCTCGCGAATTGCATCCCCTCCACAGTGGACATAAACGTATACAATACTCGCGGACAAATCTCTGCGGCTGTGAGCTGCGGAGGCAAAGCACGCAGAAGTGAGGGCGTTTCTGAAAAGAGTCCCGCGTTTTAATGCACGTTATTTTAGGCTGGGGAAGAGAAAACGTAAACACCTTATTAGAGACAGTTTAATCAGACAGAACACACCACTGAGTGCACTGGTTTCCTTATTTTGCGGCTGTTACCGTCCGCGTCTGGGGAAACGCCAAACCGTGGCACGTGGAAGCTGCGTCGATTCAGCGTCTGTTCCGAGCAACAAAAGCACTGTCAAACGCTGCTAGGCGCTGTAACACGTGTGCAGCAGCCACGCGCCCGTACCTTCATTGCCACCGAAACCTGTGCGCGAGTATAGAGCACAGCTTTGGTCCTCAGGGGGCCACACCTTTACTGCTAAACAACGTTAAGTCGCAATAACATTTTGTTTAGACCTGGAGCTCAGCAGTGCGTATTTTTCGGTACTATTTAGGCGAGCATCCACCTGTGCCCTGTCGTCCAATTAAACCTAAACATGTTTCATCGCAACATCGTTGATACAACATTGGCGCTATCTGCCTCCATCATTGGAACTAGGTGCATTTTTTTTTTGCTCTGCCCTTTCCGTACACGACAGGCATTCCTAGTGTGGTCATACAAATCTACACAGATCGTGATTAGCCCAGAAGGCTGCCTTTATAAACTTTATGTGTTAATGCATGACCACGTAAAATCCACGAGACTGCGGGAAAGCTGCTTACTTGACCGCAAACTTCCTTTTGTGCTTTGAATAAAACGTGCTTATAATGCGCACTACAATGACAGATACTTTCTAATGTTGTGAATACCAAGAGTTTAATGATAAGAAGGGTCTACATTAAACGAAAAATACGCTATATTTGGTTTGCGTTTTGTTCACTGCTGGTTGACCATTACGTGCATCGCTTCAATCTCCTTTCGAGTGCGTGAGTCGTGCGCATTCTCGCGGGAAGCGTTCACCACAGAGGCTCGTGAGCCGCTTAGACCACGCGTATGTCCCGGCTAATTGCTTAGTTACGGAGCCGACGGCGCTGCCACCGCTTGGCTCTAATCAGTAAAATCAGTTTGAGCGTTTGCGAATGTCCAACCATGAGCGCAGGACACTTCGTCTGACCACTGCAGAATCACTTAAGTTCCGATCCAGCCGCACCAAGTGCCAATTTTTCAGCTGTACCGACAGTGCCTTCTTTCTCGTAGTCACCGTTCAACCCCATGACCATCAATACATATCTAAATGCACATTTGGAAGAATGCTTTTCAATGGCACCCGCAGCTTACAGAAAAATAATCTTTGTGCAGGTATTCTTCGCGAATAAACCTGTCTGATGAAACAAAACAACTATCAAAAATAAAACTTTGCACCCTGCCAGGCTCCAACTCCAACTTTTAAAATGCCTCAGTTACTTACGCAGAACACCGTCGATTGATGCCAAAATTTTACATACACAAATGCAACAGTAGCGATCGGAACTATGACGTCGACAGACATGTTAAATATCACTGCCGTTCGCATAGGCTCAAATATTACGTAATGTTAAAACACAGGGTGACGATATGCAGGAATTTCCAATTCGTTGAGAACATATTTGCGCTAATCTAAACGTTACCTGTATTGCAGAGTTTGTCTTGGTTTCTTGTGACCTACTAGTGATCCACAGACTCACTCATCCATTTTCTTTGACAAACAAAAGGGGAACGTCATCATTCTCAAGTGTTCGTGTTCTGACCGTCTTCCACACTGCATGTAGGCAGACCAAGAAGTCACTTCGTTACGAGATTGGTGTGGGCCAGTATAGTAGTGTGGGTGTAGAAAAGCTAAAAAGCCTCGTTTTAGTGAAGCTCAAATCTTTCTGCAGGCTGCCCTTGAGTTCATTTAGTGGGTGTCAAGAGTTGAAGGGAGCCGAATAGTTCGCGTCCCCATGCGTGCTGCCTCATTGTTGCCCAATGTGTAGTTTTTTGGTTCTTACACGTAGTAGCAACGACTTTAAAACAACCTAACTTTTTTCCTGCAACAAGAAAACAGTGTCTTTTAATAAAGCCTTCTTATTTTTTTCTTATCATTTACTTTGTTACGCAGCCTTTCAGTAGTTGGTAGTGGAAATGCCTTGCTATGACAGGCTAATAGTGATCACAACAGCCAGAACGACTTCGTTTGAAATGAAGTGAAACCAAAAACATATTTACGATCAATTTATGAAGTACCTATGGCAGAGTCAAGATGGCGCCTCCTAATAAACTTTGCAGAGTCTTCCTTCCTTCTCTCAACGAATGCAGCCATCGCAGTGCAAGCAGCACCGTGTCATTGACCACTGAAAGCGCCGATTCTGCGTCGTCTAGGCAGTTATCGAATGCTATGGCTTCAGGCGCGTGGCAACGACACCCGAGCAAAGGTGGCGGGGACCGTCGCTAAACGCGGCGAGGACAACGCGCACGGCCAGAACGGCACTGTGGGGCGCCCCGATGTCGCAACAGCGGGCTCAAGCGGAGACCGCATAGTGGCTGGAAGAAGTGTCTCGAACGGCAGCCTCGATTCAGGTCTAAACAGAGAAACCAGTGCTGTGGTCTCGTCGCCAGGAGTTATACGCAAGCCAGTGTGCCAGTCGCGATGTTCAGACGATAGGAATCACATCAACGATTGATCCATTTAGGCGTTGGGCCGTTCGCTAAAGGCTAGCACGCAATGAGACGCTTAACCTTCGTGAAATACGACCAAAGTATGTCTTTTCAGCAGCGAACCATGTCAGCAAGAATCTGGCGACTAGCGGTGCGGTGTAAAATAATGCCTAGCATAAGCAACTCAGCGACTTCCACTGCGCAGCTGCTCGGACTCCGTTTGTCATGCATAGCTGTTGAAATCACCTGGGCTAATCTATTCCAGAACTTGATAAGGCGAAAGAGCCGAGGAGAAAAAAGCCAGCACGGCATACGCGAACACACTAAGGTGGCCAGCAGTTGGAACGCAGTCGCCCGAGAGAGGATGACGCTCAGCAGCTGCTATAGATTCTAGGGATATGAGGAGGAAAATGCTAAGCGTGCAGGTACTTCTCGTAAGGGCTTATCACGCCGTGGCTGGCCAAGAATGCGGCGGAGAGCGATAAATTAGAGTAAAATTGTTTCGTCATCCAGGGGGTACTAGGAGACAAACAGTTGGCGTCCTGGTGTTATATGGTAGACAGTGTAGGTGAGTTCTTAGAAACGTAGGTTCCAGTGACTCAGGCAACCTCTGATGTTTTCGGAATCGCAAGCCAAAAAAGCTTTGTGATCGGGTTGACCGAGTAAGCTGGCAATATCCAGACGAATGCAGACAGATGCGTTGGGCAATTGAAAACTGCGTTCGGCTGTGGAAAGGGTCCGGCTATAGGGTACGCACCAACTCGCTCCTTGTTACGGTGACACTGGGTTAAAACGGCGCCATTTTCGCAGCCACAAACATCAATGCGGATAGTGGTTTACCAGACGCGTCAAAATTGTGGAAAACAAGCGCAGGGGCGCTATAACGTAAAACTATTCCAAACTTTTCTATTCCAATTCTGCAATCAGCCTACCGCGATTGGTCAAAAACGTTTTTGGACCACCCTCACTTCACCTGTCTGTCCTGCAACGTCACGAAAACCGCGATAGCTCCCCATCTGATATGAGGTGGACACATAGATTATGCTTAATTTGACCGAACAAAACAAAAATAGTTATTTCTGATTCGACGCCTTTTTGCCATACGCCCTCGGCTATTGGTAAAAAATTTTCAGGCTGCACCCACTTCATCTGCCTCTCACGCGACGTCACAAAACCGCAAAAACATACTATCTAAAAGCGACGCGTACGCGTTAAAGACGCATTAGTATTCCGAACAAAACTAGTTTTTCTACTGAATAGGCACAGGCTGCCCCGTTCCGAAAGGAATAAAAGATGGCTGCCGCCGATCGCTCCGGCACGGGCAAGCCGCTCCTGCCGGAGAGCATGGGTGTATTTGCGTGTAATAAAACATTGTGCGTGGCCGTGTAACCTTTTCCAGAAATTTCGGCACGTTTACGACCTCGTTCTGCCAACTATTCTTTGCTGAGGATCTGTTTTAGTGTCATTCTTAAGCTTACGTTGCATGCCGCCGCGATAGTCGACGAGCCACCGCAAGCTAAGTAAGAGAAAGTGGACCAATCGCAGGCGCCAGCCCCACCCTCTTCATTTGGTTATCGATATTCAGTGCAGTGGCTCAGCCCCATTGAATCCCTCTCCACTTGAGCATGCTCCTCGCATCTTGTGAGCCAATTAGATAAGACAAGCCGCTCACTGCAGGCAATGTTATTCGTTCTTCAAGCAAACAAAAGTGACCTCCTATGAACAAGGGGAGCGTTTGATTGGTCGGTTCAAACAACCCTGCGGGTGACCGCCCGATGCTTGCGTCAGCGGTTACGCAAATTTGACGTGAGGAGATTGGAAGAAAAACATATTGGAATAGTTTTACGTTATGCGGCCCCAGTAGTGATAAAGGTGATATTAGGCCCGTTCTCTGGCGCTCGATCAGTGCGCCAGAGAAAGCGAATCAGCTTCGTCTGTACGTGTAGTGCTTTAGAAGCGAGGTTTCACCCATGCGACGACCGTTAATGTATGACAAACGACGGCGTCCAGTAGGCGAATCTTCCGGAAGTCAATGTCACGATGCTGGATGCGTTGCGAGGAGGAACGCACGGTTTCTAGTCTAGGCTATGCTCAGTCTTTACTGTCGCGTTATGCTTTGTTGGCACTTTCTGAATGAACCTTCATTTATCGTTCGGCAATGTAGCAATATGTGAGCGACCTGTTTGCCAGACACCGATGCGCTCTTCTGCTCATTATTACTAAAGCCAGCCGCTTAGGGTGTGTCGAAAAAGAAAGCCTGGTACCGACGGAGATGCGCACGTCGCCTGGTGACAATGAACGCGGGAATCCTCCCCAACGGCGCGTGGGCAATGCACGCACGTTTCGGCAGGCAGCGGCACATCGCGAATAGAGCCTCGCTTTGCCACCAGCAGGCGCAGCAAGGACCATCGCCTATAGGTAAGCCCCCAAATTTGGAGTCTATATCTGGCCAGCAATGTCTCGTGAATCACTTAACAAATTGTCTCCGATAATAAATACCGCCCTTTTTGTCTCCCCTCAAGCCTTGTTTTTCTTCAGCGGGGTGTTTTCAAATACTACAGAGCAGCTCGAACCATCATTCAGATCAGCCTAGAAACTTACACTTTTGCCTCAAGCTTCTACGGTGCTTCTCGACACTTCTGAAGTGGCAGCGTTAGAAGAAATCATGAGTGCAAATATGTAGGCATTCCTTGATCTTCCAGATGGGCCAAAGGGCGCAATACGCAATTATTTCTCAAAAGTTGGAGAATGTGACTGACTGGTGAGACACAGTTTAATCTTCCTCTAAGTACCTGTAGCAGCAACCTTTCCGGGGCGGAATGAAACAGATGTGCTAACAAGAGCTAACGCCGAGTGAGCGGCAGATGTTGAGTCATCTTTTTCTACCGCATTTTGCGAAGTACTCCAATAGCACGAAAGGTGACACCCAAGAAGACGCGCAGATGCAAACCAGTGCTCCGCGCCCCCTAGACCACGAGTTGCTGCGGCGCCTTGTGGCGGCAGCACACGGACACGAACAGCAGCTGCACGCCGAGCCGGAATTTCGGGCTCATGGCCACGTAGATGAGCGGCTTCCACAAGCAGTCCAGGACGCCCAGCCAGAGAAGGCCGAAATGTAACGCGTGAAACCTGAGTTTGACGCCACCAAGTTTTTCGTAGACCTGCAGGCCTATCCACGGCATCCACGAGACCCAAAAGAGCACAATGATGACGAAGGACATGACGTGGTCGGGATTTGACAGGTGCTCGCCAATGGCGGTGGCGTACTCTTTTTCCTCCTTGCTGAGGCACCGGCGCATTTTGCGCATCGTGTTGAAGATGAAGTAGTAGGTGTACACGACGGTGAGCACGCTGGGCAGCAGGACCAGCAGCGCCAGTGTGAGCGTGTACGGAAGGATGCTGGAAAGGTCCAGCATGCAGATGTACGCATCCCGGTAGAAGTGTCCGCTAGAGAAGCCGAACAGCGGCGGGCAGTACATGAACATGGACGTCATCCACGTGAACAGCATCCAGCACTGGCACCGTGTCCGCGTCTGGATGGCGTCGTACCTGGGAAATCGAAACAAGCATCTTTCAACAATAAGCACTTTGAACAGCTCGAAAAACAATTGTGGCACGTCAAAGCAGCGCGCAGAGGCTGTCAACGGAATGCATGTGCTGAGCAGAGAAAATCCCAGCACCTTGATTGTCAGCGAATATGAAGCGTTGCTTGCATAGCGTTGAATAGAACCAGCTAGCTGAGCTGTGGACCATAATGAAAGCAGCATTTGCAACTCTATGGATCAATTTTGTTTTGTATTCTCATTGCCTAATTAGTCTACATATTTAATCAATTCGACACATATAACGTTTTCCAAAAGCTTGCAAAGTTTACAGCTTTCGCGACAATTTCCGATTCAGTAACCCTTTATTATGCTATAACTTCTGCTGTGTCATAAAGAATGCCCGCGAAATACGTAAATACGAGTTGTGCGCCGCGACCACTGTTCGATCAAAGCTACAAACGAGCAGCAATCGTAACCCTTTCTAGCGGCGATGTCGGTTTGCTTCAAACGCCGTTGCCCTTTTCAACAGCATTCACGGGCCACACAATCGCATGGTTGCATTTCTCCGGCTACCTCTTTCATACAGAAGAATTATTGCGCAATATATAGACAGGTCGATGTAGTTTGATTGAAAAATTCCTAGAACGCTATAGAAATTTCGAATTGAAATTTTATTCCGGAATGTAATATGCATTTCGAACGTTTATTCCTCTGCCTGTATTATATGCAGTTGGACAAAACATGCTGCGATTTGCTTCGTGCAATTGGATGCGTCGTGTGTAGTGCGGAAGAAAATTTTACACGCTGGCTCAGGCCAGCAGGACACCCTGTCGCAATAGCTTTGTGCATACAAATCTATACGCATCGTAGGCTGACGAGAGGCGGATCTTTGTTCTTTCTTTACCATTTGCCTCCTGGGACCACCTGTAGGCAGACGCTTTGCAGCGGGCAGTCAGTGCAAGTGGAACGCCACACGGGGCCAGGAATCTGCTTTGGTCAATGGGTGTCTCTGTGCGATTTATGTTGCCACTGGCACTCTTACTTACAACTGCCTGAGTTACAACGGCGCTTTTACAAAAAAAAGGAAGTTACAGAAATACGAATAACCTCGTCATCGTTTGTAAAACAGTATGGCATCGTCGTTCGGAAGGCGAAGTAATGACAGCGCTAGGAAGGTTGCACGTGAAATCCTCGAACAGTGGCACAGGCTAGACGTGGGCGCGATGCAAGGTAAATGCTGCTTGGCAGCACCCTACCCGGCCATGTGATGAGGAGCATCGATGGTGCACGAGAGCAACGGGAAAGTCGGCGCCCAGGGATAGCTGGGGTCATATAATGTAAAAAATGGGCCGTATAACGTAGAACTATTCCAATATGTTTTGATTACAATATCCTGACGTCAAATTTGCGTAACCGCCGAAGTAAGCACCGGGCGGTCACCCACAGGGTTGTCTGAAGGGACCAATCAAACGCTCTCCTCGTTCATAGGAGGTCACTTTTGCTTGCTTGAAAAACGAATAACATTGCCTGTATTGAGCGGCTTGTCTTGCCTAATTGGCTCACAAGAGTAGTGGAGCATGCTCAAGTGGAGAGGGATTCGATGGGGCCGAGCCACTGCACTGAATATCGATAACCGGATGAAGAGGGCGGTGCCGGCGTCTGCGATTGGTCCGCTTTCTCTTACTTCGCTTGCGGTGGCTCGTCGACAATCGCGGCGGCATGCAACAGAAGCTTAAGAATGACGCTAAAACAGATCATCCGCAAAGAAGAGTTGGTAGAACGAGGACGTAAAGGTGCCGAAAGTTCTCGAAAACGTTACACGGTCACGGAAACAGTTTTATTACACGCAAATAAACCCACGCTCTCCGGCAGGGGCGATTAGCCAGTGCTGGAGCGACCGGCGGCAGCCATCTTTCATTCCTTTAGGAGCGGGGCAGCCTGCGGCTATCCAGAAAAAAATTCACCTTTGTTCGGCATATTAACGCATCTTTAACGCGTACGCGACGCTTTCACACGATACATTTTTGAGGTTTTGTGACGTCGCGTTAGAGGCAGGTTGCAGCCTAGCTGCAGCCTGCCTAACGCCTGCCTGAATAGCTGCAGCCTAGACTATGAAGGCCCACGCATTCCTCCTCTGCCGCGGTCTGACGTCACTTCACCCTGGCCGAGGCGCCAACGTGACCTGTAGAGAAACGCGAGCCTCCGCGGTTAGGCGATCTGCGTCAGATGGCTCTAGTTGCAACGTTAACGGTTTGTTTAGAAATTATGGCGAATGGACGTGCTTTTCGGGGCCCCGTGGCGGCGACGAAATCATAACTTTTTGTGCATGCTTTGAGCTTGCTTCTGTTTTTGATTTGCTGATTTTTTTGCCTTTAAATAGTAATTGGGTGGTTTTCTTTTTCTTTCCTTTTTTTGTCTCTCGTATTTCGGGTGCGCGGGTGTGCTTCGTGTACTTTTAGTTTTGCAGGATGGTTAGAGCGTCCTTTCGTGCCACGGGCTCCAACGCGTGAAGCCGGGTTGGACGCTGAGTATTTCCAGTCTTTAAATGGTAGCTTGGAAGTGGCAAGACAAATAGCTATTAGTGGTTGTACTGTGCGTGTTTTGGTAGGAAAGTGAGAGCCTGGCATCGTGGTTGAGCGCGTGCGAGAGCGTGCCATACCTTCGGTCTCCGCGGCATTGACTGCTTTTGAAACAGTGGTGAGAGTTGCTTTGCGACATTTTGAGGATTTGGATCCTGTGCGTATCGGTTTTTGCTAATAGGCGCACGCTCTGCATTCATATAGTATTATAGTATTTGCATCAGTAATAGCATTATTATAGTATTATAGTATTTGCAAAAAGCCGTGCAATACATGGCGAGAAAGACGGCAAAGCAAGCAGCGCGCCGGGGGTCCCTCAAGGCAGATGAGACGGATGAGAATGGAGAGGGCATCGAATCAACCGGCGCACAATGTGATGTCGATACTAGGCTGCAGAAAATGGAGGCTTTCCAGGAAGAGCTTCTCCAACAGGTGCAAGAGCTCAAAAATGAGCTAAACAGGGAGCGTGATGCACGGAAGGTAGTTGAAAAGAGACTTGAAGCAGCCGAGGAAAAGCTGAACAGGGCCGCCATTGTGAACGAGTATGTGCGTGACAAAATGGAGCGAAGACCCCCGAAGCGATAGGCGAGGGAGTGCAGCGAAGTACGTGGAATGCATGAATCGTGATGAAGGGTTAGCTGGAAAGAGCGGCACCTACCTAGAGGCCGCCCCGCGGAAAAAGCAGGAGCCCAGATGACAATGCCCCTTGTGGAGTCCGAATCACGCGGAAAAGGACAAAGGGAAGCAGGACGAGTGGAAGGGTAATTATGACCGGCGACTCAAACCTGGCTGGGTGCTCAAAAGCAATTGTGGAGAGGGTGAAATGGAGCGAGCAAAAGAAAACCTCGCAGAAAATGCTCAAGTGCACAACCTTGTCATAGCAGCAGGTGAGCTAAATGACGTCCTAAACAGGAAAGCACTGGACTAGCCTACACTCTTAGTCATGTCCTGGTTAACCTCCTGGATATAAGTGGTATTCATTGGCGTGCCGCATGTTTAGAGGCATATATGCGGCCTCGCAAGAAGGGTTATGCGTGAAAAAGTCATATACGGCACAAAGAGCAGTGAAGATCCGCATATGAAAGGTGATAAGAATGCGGCACGTTAATATGCGGCCAGTAGATCCTGTCCCAAATATAGACGGCCGAGGACCATGCGGCGCATTTCTTGGCGCGGCTCCACTGGATTGGAGCGAACATTTCAGTCCTTTGTATCAGAAGCCGTGATTAGCAGCAGCTACATCTTACAAGAATAAGAATGTATTATCTACAGTTTTTGTTATATTACGGTTCAATTATGGCAGAAGGTAACAAACGTTAACGGTATTAGTTGCCCTCAAAAACGTAGGATACTAAAATATATCATTGGAAGATATTTTGGCTGCTCTTATTTGGAATGGGGTACTTAAACTTATTCTTTGTCCTCGCTTAAACCGTTACAGCATTTGCTTGAGGGAAGGATGTTGTATATGATTGACTAGGAAAATCTTGACTGCTGCTGGGCGGTTAGCCAGGACTGAAGAAAATTACGTACACTTTTCGTCGCGTTCTTAGTACATAGGCGCCGATAATGCGCCTTCGTCAGCAATATTAGGGATGGTGACCGAGCGTTTTCACGCGTCTCCAATTGCTGTGTCAGCGCAGCGTTGCTACCCGCCGTGGTTGCTCAGTGGCTATGATGTTGGGCTGCTGAGCACGAGGTCGCGGGATCGAATCCCGGCCAGGGCGGCCGCATTTCGATAGGGGCGAAATGCGAAAACACCCGTGTACTTAGATTTAGGTGCACGTTAAAGAACCCCAGGTGGTCGAAATTTCCGGAGTCCTCCACTACGGCGTGCCTCATAATCAGAAAGTGGTTTTGGCACGTAAAACCCCATAATTTAGCGCAGCGTTGCCGGTGGCTGCCGCCGTAGATCCGAAGTGAAAGGGTGTGCCTGCTGCTCAAAAAGCCATAGCGTTTAGTTTGACGTGCCACACGTTGAAGGGCAAACCATCGAACGCGACCCAGTGCACGCGGCTTGAACTGGCCGCAACGCTGTTGCTAAGGTTTCGGTCTCACGTTCAACGTACTGCAGGTGCCGCTTCTGTTAAAGGGGGGGGGGCGCTTTTCTAGAGGAATATGTTTTCGTCTTGCGATGTAAAAGGCGTCTTGCGGGGACGCTGCAACTTTGAAGACAGCTGTGAGTGCGACGGTTATTTCCGCTCTATACTGATGGTTCTCACGAGCCGGCAGCGCCGTACCAAGTATCCTGGTGTGCATACTGCGGGCATAGCCCGGTTCACCATGCTCGTATGGGTAAGTGCCTTTATTTAATTTGTCTGCGTTTTGTTATATACGGCTTCTAGGCTTATGTGACCCGAGCTAGGCAGGCGCTTTGAGTTAAAAACGAAATAGCGGTACGTGTGGTTTCGAATAATAGAGATGCATACACTAAATGTGTTCTTAAGCGTTATAACGTTAGCTCTCTGCTCTGTCAGAGAGGCTACGAATTCTGAAAAGAAAAAAAAGCCGTTCATTTAGTCGCTAACGCTAACCACCCTAATTTATTTCAAAGCCCATGGTATACCACTGCTGACGCATGACGAGGGCCGTTAGCTTTAAAAACGACGCAGTCCATTACTAGCGACTGAGGCCAATGACAACATTGAATATGTGGTTGGTACGCAGCAGACGCAAATGAGGTGACTTGCATGTCGGTTACATGGAAGACTGGATAAGAATAGCGATGTAGGCGAGTAGGTATACGGTCATGGCGTGGTTTTAGCAGGGCGACGTACGAAAGGGCGAAAAGTATCAAGGTTCAGCAAAAGGACAAACACGAACGCTGCTACCTTTTCTTTCTGGGCTTTAGTGCGTCGCACTGCTAAAATCGCGCCATGGGAGAGTGGGAACGCAAAATAAACCCGAGGACTACTAAGCACTTCTTATGAGTTGTGAATGCGAAAGCAATAATGTTCAATTGAACGCCGCTGAGTCGTCCTTCTGGTTTCGCGCTGCGAGTAGTGTTTTCGAGTTTTGCTGCGGGGTATTTTAGGGACTTTTGCAATTCAATTCGAGTAGGTTATTTCTGCAGGTACGTGCAGGCAGCACATACCATAGCGGTGTGTGCTGCCGGACCCAGCAAGCAGCAGCAGCTTACGGTGCCAACGCCGCATGCCACCAACGACCTGCGACGACGAGTAACCGATGAAGCAGCGTGGGCCACCAAGGATGTTTCGCCCGCTTTGCTGCACCGAGGCGCGCTCGTCACGTAGCATTGCTGTCAATTGGAATTTGCGTGCGGTTTTGCTGCTACAGATTCTAGGTGTTTTCGCTCATTGGAACATTTGATGCTTTCGCACAAGAAAAAACCTTTTCTTAGACTTATTCATACCTCCTGTTCGGTCCTATTTCATTCTCTGGTTTTCGCACTTCTGGATTACTTATCAGTGTTGATGCGCCTGTTGCAACGTATTCTTGTGCAGTCCCAAGCCAGCAGCCCTTGCCAACATGCAGCACGCAAACAGAAGAATCGTTGCAAGAGTTCTGGGCCGCAAATATTGGTAATCATTTTATGTACTTGCACATATTTACTCGAATTTAGCGTGACAACGATTGTGCGGCACTCAACCGTGGTGCACCGCGAATATGGACACGATGGTAGCGAATACGTGAGTAAAAAGCGGCGCGCATTCCTGGCAAAGTATGGCAAGAGCTTTCGGCCGCTTTTATTGTTTCTTTTGCTTCCGCGAAGAGAGTACGCCCTGCAGAAAACGGGAGCAACAGCAAGTAACAGCGTGCAATTTCTACTTCAACGGAATCTCGTTGCTGCCGTCAGCAAACTGCTTTATCAGGCGTAGGATAATCGGAAGCCCGCGCTATGCTGTTAAGCGCTCGCTTCGGAAGCAGGTGATCGTACATCACGGGCCGCCATTGGGTGTGTCGCGCTGTTCTTGAAATCGACATTCACGCGCAGTTTTAGCGTATGCCGCCCCACAGTTTCCCGCACAGTATAATCATACCTATTGGAGAGCGAACCCTGTTCCCACCACCATAATTCCCAGAATTCTTGCGGTCCCGCGAAATCTGAATTTTTCTGTTATTCGTATTTAACGCAGGGGATGGCTTCAAGAAACAACAATTTTCAAGCAAAAAAAAACATTTGTTGCAATTGAGTAAATGCTACACCTCTGCCCATATATTTCCCGTAAAATTAGTCTTAGCCCAGAGAAAGTTATGACACGTGGCCATAGTGAAACTGCTTTCAATGCCGCATTCAAATCAAAAAGCATTAGAATTAGTTTTACATGCTACGGTACTTCACGGAGCTTAACATCTCAGAAAGTAATAAATCAGTCTGATTTGTTCTTGCTCTGCAGATGGGGAGGAGGATCATCCGGTATGCGATATTTCAAACGTGCGGACGCCGTCTCCAACCGCAAGTGATGCAGCCCGTCTCACGGATGGGCTTGAAGCAGCTCGCCGATCTAAAGGTCGAAAATCTAGCAGCTTCCTTTAAGATGTCTAGGCTTAGCCACCCCTTGAACTCAAACTACGCAAGCCAGTCATACTTACGGAATTATCCGATGCAACAACCATTTTTGCTGATAATTGCTTGTAGACACTGCCAAACGGCAGATTGGAGCTCAATTCATTTTATAAGCGTAACATTTGGTGCATTTTACTTGAAATTTGTATAGCTACATCGATGGACTAATTCGGTATTCAAATGCTAGCTCATTTTATCACAGACGCTCTATTACCCATGAAAATTGTATCAAATTACAGTCGATTAATTTACTTCCTTTTTCAAAGTTTTTTTTTTTTTGCTCGCATCGCCAACAGCAAGAACAGCACAAAATTTTCTGTACAGATTTAGGCGTGTTGGCAGAAGTACAATGCAGCCTTAAGCCATCTTGGGCATACCTCCTTGATAATATGATGCGCTGTCCGTTTGTCTTTTCTCATGTTGTGTCTATTTTTATGGTACCTTTTAATAGGTACAATGAACAGCTACCTACTAGCCCATCAAGATCCCATCAAGATGTTCTCTCGATACAGGTGCTCTGGCAGACCAAATCGATCTCACTAATGTATTCAGACGTATCTTAAATAAAAAGAAATGGCTTCAAACGGCGCAGCAAATATACTTGATCTAAAACATCCTCAATATCATGTTTTGTCTAAACATAATATTCTATCTAAAAAGCATGTTTATTTATGTTCAGAACGGAATTAGTGCCGAAGGTAGTACAGTACCTAGCAGTGACGATACCGATTTGACCAGACCGCAGCTCCTAAAGATCTGTTTGTTTTTTCAACAACTCAGATCCACAGCCGAGTAACACGCCTTCTGCCAGCGAGCGAGTTGTCGACCAAGCTGAAACTTCGGACGTCGGCGCAGATAGTGAGAAATATTTCAGCTGGTTTAGTGGGGCAGCATGTCTGCTCGAAGTGTGGTTTTTTCGTACCACGTTCAGTTTGTTTGCACAACATACGAGAACTGTACATAATGGCACTGTGACTTCATTTGTGTGCAGCATGCGTGGAAGTAATTATTTCTTTCTGAAACATTATCAGGAGCACCACAAAAGAAGTAAGATTAAACATTCGGAAAGTAATAAGCCACGGAAAGCAGTTCATTCAGATGGTGAAATAATTGATCGTGATGTCGTTCCTATGTCACTAGAGCAGCAGCCGAACAACTATGGCATCGTATCTAGTATGATGCTGGGCCTGTGCCGGCGACTAGAAGGTCGACATAAGTGTCCGAAAACATGCATTGACGACGTCGTTCAAGAAGTAAGCAATATGTTTGCCGTAGCTGAATTTCCCATAGACACAGCTAATATTAAAACAGACAGGCTTCGGAAGCGTTGCTACGAGAACGCTGGCATATACGTGCCTCCAACTGAAGTGCAGCTCGAAGGAACAAAAAATGCATACATTGTAAAACTTGAAGGTCTCCTAGCCAATCTTTTGAAGCACCCGGAGATAGTCACCCACGTGAGAAACCTTCGTCAAAGCAAGCATAATTCTTTACTACAAGACTTTTGTGATGGTAGTAGATTTCGTTCTCACCCAATTTTTCAGAAGCAAAATATTATCCTGCTTAGCCTCTACTACGACGACATTAAATTAGCGAATCCTATTGGTATGAAGAGAGGAAGCCGAGGAAAACGTAGTATGTTCTACGTATCGCTTCTAAATCTCCCACCTCATGAACGCTTCAAGCTAAGCAACATATTTTTGCTAGGAGTTGGCTACACTTCCCATTGGAAACAACGCACAGCACGTCTGAAATTTTTTCATAATTTCACAACAGTGCTAAAGCTCTAAGCACTCAAGGGATGAACTTTCGCCCAAACCGGGGCACAGAAAAGTTTTTTGGTGCTCTCATGACCTTGATAGGCGACGCTCTGGCTCCATTCATTAGCTGGTTTTAAAGAATCGTTTGGCCATGCAGTGTTGTTACTTCTGCGAGTGCATCACTGGTGCTAATCCTGCACCTTCCCTTCATTCTGGCATCTTTTTTGCCCAAAAATTCAATGCATGTGCGCAGCCTTGTCCCGTTAGCGCAGATTACTCAAATAATACTGTCTCCGGTTTTGACAGTACAGGCTGTTGGCTACTTAGAGGAACTGATTGCTGACCACCAGGAAGTATTCTTAAAATGCTATGGAGAAGCAATGTTTCCCAAGCTACACATGCTTCTGCACATTGTCGAACAAATTAAAACCCACGGCCCGGGCCGCCATCACTGGACTATGCGATTCGAAGCCAAGAATGCTCTCCCTAAGTCAAAAATCTTTTTTAATTTCAAAAACTTGCCGTTATCTGTCAGCGACTTCCTTCAGACAAATACAACACATGCTCTTTGGAACGACGATGGTTCTATAAGGACAGGGGATACTACTAATAAATTAAGCTTAGTCCGTGGTGCTCCCTATGTCCTCGATGAGAAACTTTGTGAAGCTGGACTGCCTCCTTGTGATGTCGGCAAGGTTGCCCTCTCTGTTGGGTCTGTGAGCGCCCGGAACGTGACGCTCAGAGTGAATGACGTAGTTCTCAGTGGTACACCGCATCGGAACCCCTGCTTTTTGTAGAATATCCGACATAGTTTCCTTTGAAGCTCATATATTTTTATTGTGCAAGGAACAGAGCAACATAGCGTATGTGAAAGAAGTTAACGCATTTTTGGGGAAGGAGACTTGTCACGAAACTGTAACTACTCCTGCGAGCTTGGTGCTTCCGTGGCCTGTGTTCGTGTACGAAAGGGATAATGAATATTATTTCATTCCTCAATGTATCTACACCGCTTCCCACACCGCTTGACGCCTTGAGTCGCAGCGGTGCCATATTTCTTGTGCAAAGAAAATTGTTCCTAATGAAGATGAGACATGCTGTCAAATAAAAGTTTTTTTTTTCAACCAAGTGAAACAGACTGTGATTCTGATTCCTTGCAGAAAACTCTGGCAAGTCTTCACTGGTCAGTAGACAACAAGCTGCCCGAGTGTTCTGCTTTTGCTCAGCCACTGCTCAATGGAATGGAAATTACGGAAGAATAACACCGCAAACAGTCGAAACAACTTCGCCATGAGCTGATTCATTTTCGCGAGTAAGTAATATACTAAGGCATGGCTGTTTGATTCTCAAGTATTGAAAAGGAAGTCTATGAAGGCGGCAAGTACTGGCTTGCGTTTCTATATGTAATGGTATTATCTATACTTTTACGGTTAAAACTAAACGTGTCGTCGCTGCAGTTACATGTAACCTGTTTCGAGCTTGGCAAAATTCTACCACGGAATTAATAAAGCAGAAAGTATTACCTTCTCACTTTGTTTCAGTGAAAGCAATGCCATTCAGGACAAAAATACTGCCCTACGTCGATGGAAGTACTTTGCGTTAGGAGAGACACTCGCCAATATATATCTCAACATGCTTTGAGAAAAATCGCGGAAGGACGTAAGAGGACGTACAAAAGGACCAAAGGTGCGTTTAACATTGCTCCAGCTTGAATAGCATTGAAGAGATTTATCTGAGCATTGCCCAAATGTAAATCTTGGCGAACAATATATTTACTGTAATGCACTTATCAATGCGAAACTGTTCAAATCATAGGCTGTATTTCTGTCGCGGCTTGCGGAGGCAAGACGGCACAGGGCACAACGACGAGAAGCAAGTGAAGCTTCCAAGAAGGCTCCACTCCAGGCCGCAGCTCTCTCCTTAGAGCCCCAGTTAATCGACTCCGAATCTGCGTCGATAGAACTGGAAGTATGTATACTCAACAGGCTATTCTAAATTTGTGTGGGAGAGACGCTTTAAATGCAAGTTCTTCTAAATCTTAACCAAAGAAAAGTAATCGCTATTTTGATGAGTGTAATACAGATTGTGAGTAAACGCCGGAGACAGCCAGCATTTCCAACCCAATAAGAGCGCAAGACTTAATCATTGAAACGGATGGTTTATTGTGATATATATGCAGCTGAACACTGCGTAATGCTTAATGCATACTGTAATGGCTCTTTGCGAATAGCGAACTAAGGACAGAAACCAATAATACGAATTTAAATCTGGACCTGGATTTCGGTTGAGAATTCCGAAATAGCCGCGCCGTTCGAAATAGAAGAGTCGGTAACCAGTTATTTTTTTCTAGGTAGTTGGGAAGGCTTCAGGTCCAACAGGACCTTTTAACAAAGAAAGAATGGTGGTGCTGCTGCACAGCACTATCAAGATGCGCAAGGCCAACCCACCCGCTCGGCTGCCAAGCTTTTTTTTTTTTTGAACGAAGAAATTGTTAGTATTGCACCTTTCATGGCGAAATTAAGCATGTAATGATGAACTGAAATACCGCTTCCTCTTTTCAGCTTGGCATCGAAGCAGAAATAAAGTTTAACCAGAAGATAGTCAAAATCGTGAACCGACTGAACAAAGTTAAAGAGGTCGTTACAAAACTGTACAGTCGTGATATGGACTTTGCCAGCATTGATGAGGAGCTGAGAGGGAGACACGCGAAACACTCGCTGATTGCTTCAGTACGCTGATGTTCTAAACTCTAGTTACATTTTGTTCCATTAGATTATTTTCGATCTCTCGTGCAGTTGGTGGCTGCACGCTGAAATGCTATATTTTGGTGATGCAAAATCATGTATTTGTGTGACACTCCACTCGTGATGCAAGCAACTTAGAAAGTACACGAAAAGTGTGTCCACATGACTCTAGAAGTTGTCAGGACTCTAACGTACATTACTCTTATAACGTACAATTGTCTCTATTATTACTCATAGAACAAAGATAAAATTTCACCTTTTGAAATTTTTTCGTAATTTTAGGGTCGCACTCCAGACGAGAACGGGCCCGGACCAAGGATTCTGTGGACTGAGTCTTCAAAGAGCATCTGTTGTACAGAGGGTGAAGTTGTCACCTTGCGCAAAGAAAGCAAGCTTGAAGAAGCACTGACGCTCTGCCTCGCTGTATATTATATTAAGGACCTCGCATATCCAAGCGCTTTCGCCTGAACTTTAGGCCTTGTGCAAAGTGCGCTGAGCAATCTTGAAGAGTTCCCGCGGTGCTGGATGAGCAGCAAGCTTATAAACATTGTAACAAAGATGAAGAAGTTACATTACACCTGCTGACAAAAATGACGCTTGTACACTTCGACACTGAATAAAGAATCCTGCGTCTCTTCAGAAATCTAGAAGCGCATTGGCGCATGTTCTTGAGTGCTTTATTTGCAAATGTTGCTGAACTTCGGAGGTCTGACTGCTCCACCTGTTCGCTCAAGCTTTACGCGCAGCACAGCGCTTGAGATGTAAGCTGGTAGAAACCAGGCAAAGAATTAAGCAGTACATTCTGATGTGTGAATTGGTCTAAAAAGCCGAAAATTATTTCGACTGAAATTACTGTTCCCCTTAATAAATATTGCATGTGAATGGAAGAAAGCGTTGCAAAATGCTTCTTGTTAAACAGCGAGAGGTTTTAGGTTTTTAACGTCCCGTGTCTGCTCAGAATATGAGGAACGCCATAACTGAGGGCTCCGGATAAATTTCATGGAATTGAGGTTTTTTGAACGTGCAATGACATAATACAATACACGGGCCTCTGGAATTCTGCTTCTATTGAAATGTCGCCGCAGCCGGAAACGAACGCGCGTCTTTGAGATTAACAATTGAGCATTATATTTACTGAACTCCCGTGGCGGGTTCAGTGTGGGCTTTGTTCAAAAAGTGCACTGAAATAAAACATGCTCATGTTATAGGTTGTAAAATACTGTGCACTGGCATATTAAGAGCACTTACCGAACCTGCAGTACACTATTGCAACGTAACCCATAAAATATTTTAGGCCCTTTTACTCAGTGCCAATCTCTATGGTGGCATATAGCGCAGTGGTGTAGATGTCTGTCTGACACGCAGTGTACCCGGGTTCGATTCCTGACTGGTGAGTATTTGCTCTGTTCTGTTTCTATGTTTCTAAATTGATATGTAGTTGTATATGAATATTCATTCGCTGTTTAGGAAGAGGTGCGCAGCCAGCTATAAGGGCTTTTTTTTTTAGCTACAGTATAGGCTACATGATTTACGGCCACATAATAGCGAACCATTCATGTTCTGAGCTGCTTAGAAGACAGGCCAGCGATGCTTTGAGACACACAAGAATGAGCCACTTGTTTTTTGAACCTCACGAACAGGTGGCCGCTTACGTGATAGGCCAATTGCATTGTGAGCCACTTGCAGGGTGGGCTGCTTATTTCAGTCATGTATAGCGTGATCGGTACATTTGGCCCTTTGCATGGCGGGCTGCCGACTTCGTGAGCCGCCTAATCTGCGTGTTTATAAGCGGCTAAATTTTGATCTCGATTTCCGGTATATTTTTGTATCATGTAAACTATCTGACGTTTACTCAGTGGGCTGGTTAAAACGGCTGGTTAAAAGGGCCGGGTACAAGCGGCACTATATTGATCCCGAGTTCCGGTATATAAACTGTGTTTTATGCAGGACTTGACTAAGGGTGTAGCGCTTGGCGAAGGGGAAGTACGACCAGAGGGGATACCCTCTGGTGCAGATCGTAGTGTGCAATGTGCCGGAGGTGCCTGTACGTGACAATCAGGTACAAAGAGCCATAGTGGCTCCTAATGAGGCAATATGGAAAATGAGCCGCGAGAAAGGCTTCGAGATTGTTGAAGTAAACAGGGAAGTGAGAAGTTGTGATGGTTTTAAACGAGACGAGATCCACTTCAATTACAGCCTGGCACGAGAAATGGGCTGGCGACTTGGTGGTCGCGCTGTTGCTTTTTCAGGGGGCCCGCGGGCACTCAGGAGGCCAGAGTAGATAGTAATGAAGAAGGTCCCCTAGGGGAACCTCAGAAGAGCATCGCCGTCGATAACAGAAAAAGTAGGAAAGCAAAAAAAAAAGAGCTCGCCATGCAATAGGCTACATAAACATGCAGGGCGACAGAAGAAAGGAAAAGTGGGCAGAGATTTAGGAGCAGTTACACAGAGAACAAATAGGGGTGTATGCGGTTACAGAAACGCACCTCAGGGCCTAAGAAGAGCCGCCAGGTATTGAGAATTATGTTTGGGAAGGGTGCGACAATACTAAGTCGGAAAGAAAGGAAGGGGTAGTCGGAATGCTCATCCATCAGGGAGCCAAATGGAAAAGAGTAAATTCACACTGTCAAGAGCATCTTTGATTATGAGGTACAATGAGTGGGAAAGGAACTTGGCTGGGCGTTACGTATTTGTGGACCGGAAAAAAAGTGCACAGAGAAGAATAAATAGTCAGTGGAATGCATAAGCGCGGATATTAAGGGTATCGGGATTGGTGCTGAAATTGTCCTATTAGGTGACATAAATGCCCACATACAGGATTTAGATGGCTATACCGACAACAACGGGAAGTCAATGCTAGACCTTTGTGAGCAACATAACCTCGTTATCGTGAATATAGGGCCTAAGTGTAAAGGACAGATCACGTGGGAATTGGGAAACCGGAAATCAACCATTGAGTACTGTCTGATGACAGAAGGAATTCATGATAAGTTGACAGAAATGGTCATTGATGAGGAAGGGTATAGCAACATAGGGAGTGACCAGAAACGCATCATTTTGAAAATGGGACATGTAGTTGGAAAAGAGAGCAAGGAGCGCAATATGGCCAGTCAAATTCGAACGCTGAACAAATAGCAAATATAGTCACTAGAGTCGAGGAAGAACTTGGCAAACGGCCAAGTAAAGAGTGGGAATATGGTGCGCTTCTAAGCGTAATAACGACAAAAATACGGAAAGAGAAACAACATGTTTGTTGGAAAGGAAGAAAGAAACCGAAAAGCTGGTGGAACAGGGAGATAAGAGAAGCGATCGCCGAACCACAGAAAGCATCTCGAGAGCACAGGCAGGCAAAGCATGCGCAGTTGCCGCAGGTTGAAGTGACCAGTAAATGGGAAACATGCTGGCCGAAAAAGTATATGGTTCAAATACTGGCGCAAGCAAAATTAAAAGTGAAAGTGAACCTTGGTTGTCAGAAATACGTGAGAAAGAGAAGGCCGACCCTAGAACATTTTGGAACCACATAAAATTATTAGGCAGGAAGTCAACAACAACAATATATCCTAGACGAAGTTGAAAACAGACTGGATGGAGAAGTGGCAATAAATTACATTCGAAAAACTACAGCCGAATCTTTCCAAGCCTATGACGAGGTTGTACGTAGAAAAAAGGAGCATGAAAAAGACCCAAGTGGAAAAGGAGCTGGTGCAGAGAAATTTCAAATGGAAGAAAGCGGAAGAGACAGTTCCTAAGCGCACAGGCACGGGGCTAGACGAGCTTCCCGTTAGGCTGATTAATGAACTAGGACCAAAAAGTAAGGAAGCTCAGGTGAAATCAGTGGAAAAGCCCTTAAAAGACAGACGAATACCAGACAGTTGGCGACAAAGTAGAATGAATTTAATTTATAAAGGTAAAGGGGAGAACGATAGAATTCACTGGTATAGACCGTTGACCATTACATTGGTAATATACAGGGTAACAATGCAGGCAATCAAACTAAAGCTTCAAGCATGGGCAGAGAATAATGGCATTTTGACAGAACTTCAGAATGGCTTCAGAATAGGTAGGCGTTGAGGTGATAACTTATTTGTTCTTATTCAGTGTATTGAAATATCAAAAGTAGAAAGCAGACCGTTATATGTGGCCTTTTAAGACATTACAGGACAGGAGCCTATGACAACGTAGACCGCAACATTTTGTGGGATATTCTGGAAGGGGAAGGCTTAGGTGACAATTGTCTACAGCTTTTGAGAGATTTACTTAGAAAATACCGTTTGCGTTGAATGGGAAGGGATGAGGAGCGAGGAGAAAGTTCATATCAACAAGGGACTGAGGCAGGGGTGCCCTTTATCCCCGCTGCTGTTTACGATGTACATGGTGAGGATGGAGAGGGCGCTAGAAGGAAGTAATATCGGGTTTAATCTCTCATACAAACAGGCGGGTACAGTAATAGAGCAGCAGCTCCCAGGGTTATTTTATGCTGACGCGATTGCGTTGCTAGCTAGCAAGCCAAGTGCTTTGCAACATCTGGCTGATATCTGTGGGCAGGAAGGCAACAATTTAGGTTAGAAATTTAGTGTAAGAAAATCAGGTGTTATAATATTGACACGTGTACTTATCTTTATCGGGCGACCACGTTTCGCCACTTAACAACTGTAATCGCACAGCGAGGGACGCGCCTGCATGTATCCGACGTTTCTGGAAAGTTATCGATGCTTCGACCCGGCTGTCTGTTGTCGCCGAACCTTGTGTTATCTGATTTCATCGCGTAACGCGAATGGTGTAGAACTTTGTAGAAGGCACGCGGATCCGAACGATCAGTCTGGAACAATCGACAACTGCTCTATCAAAGCCGACGCGCTTGACCCGCTGATCAGATTTACGACGATCGCCGACTGTGTTCGCCGCTCTTGTAGTGCTTTAAGTGTAGCCTGTTTTGTGGGCACAGGTTCGCCCAATAAAAGCTAGTTTTTCCTTTCACAGTATTGCTACTGTGTTCTTTGGCGTCACGACCACGTGACATCTGGTGGAGGTGTTTTGCGTTCATGTACCGGACGCCCCCACAAAGCCGTGACCCAAGCCCTCACTCGGACGACACCAACGTCGCCAAGAACTAGCGAGGTAGCCGCAGGCTGCAAGGACTGACCCCGGAGCACGGACTTTTGCCTGAGACGACTAGGAAGATGGCCACCAAGTCCACCCCAATGGCAGCCCCAGCGTCACCCGTCGTGCTGCAGCAGCCCAGGGAGCCTCCGACGTTCCGCGGTTCAACTTTCGAGGACCCGGAAAGCTGGCTTGAGACGTACGAGAGAGCCTCTACCTTTAACAACTGGAACAGCGACGACAAACTGCGATATGTCTTCTTCGCTTTCGAAGACGCGGCCAGGACGTGGTTCGAGAACCGAGAAGCCACCTTAACGACCTGGGAAATTTTCCGAAGCGGCTTCCTGCAGACATTCGTAAGCGTCGTACGCCGAGAACGAGCCCAAGCGCTATTAGAGACCCGGGTGCAGCTACCTAATGAGACGACCGCGATATACACGGAAGAAATGAGCCGTCTCTTCCGCCATGCCGACACTGAAATGCCCGAGGAGAAGAAAGTCCGCCTGCTGATGCGTGATGTGAAGGAGGAACTTTTTGCCGGAATGGTACGAAGCCCACCGAAGACCGTCGACGAGTTTCTTCGCGAGGCCACCAGCATCGAGAAGACACTCGAGATGCGAAACCGGCAATTCGACGGCCGATCGAACTCGACAAACTACGCCGGAGTTCAGGCACTGGCCACCGACGACCTGCGCGAGACTATCCGTGCGGTCGTGCGGGAGGAGCTGCAAAAGCTGTTCCCGTCATCACAGCCTCAATGGCTTCGATTGCCGACGCCGTGCGTGAGGAGCTCCAACAACAACTTGGAGTAGCCCCTGAATCGCCCCGGCCTGAGCCGCAAGCGATGACCTACGCCGCCGTCGCACGCCGTCAAGGTCCCCCTCCGCGACCGCGCCAGGGCCCTGTCACGCCGCAGTTCCGTCGTCCGCCGCCGCCACCGCCAGCACGACCACCCGTCGCCCAGCGCACCTACGCGAGGAAGACGGAAATTTGGCGCGCTCATGACCACCGCCCGCTCTGCTACCACTGCGGAGAAGCGGGTCACGTCTACCGACGATGTCCATACCGGGAGATGGGACTGCGAAGTTTCGCCGTGAACGCTCCGCGCCCGCAGCAAGGTGAACACCCCCGTGATATCGCCAATTACCTCGCCGCTACTCAGTGGAGCTCTCGACGACCGTCGCGTTCGCCATCAGCAGGCCGCTACCTGTCGCCGCAGCGCCGACCATACACTGGCCCAGCCCGGGGCCGGTCAGCGAGCCCATATCCGGAAAACTAAAAGCAGCAACCGATGGAGGTGCGGTTGCTGTTCGTCGAACTGACGAAGATCCTCCGCCGCCGACGAAGACACCGAAGAAACTACCCCGACGACATAACGACACGCCGCCGTCCCGACGAAATCAGGAAGCCAAGACTACACCGATGAAAGACGACTTGACGACGCGTCGTTCCAGCTTCAGTTCAACGCGCCGCAGCCGTGATCCGACGCCAAGACCCAACTACAACGCCAGACAAAGAACCACCGACCTCGATGTACTTCTCGACGGCCACGCAGTCACTGCCTTAGTCGACACAGGGGCCGATTACTCCGTAAGGAGTGGACACATCGCCGCCCAGTTGAAGAAGGTTAAGACTGCATGGGAGGGCCCCCAAATTCGGACCGCTGGAGGACACCTCATTACGCCGACTGGAATCTGCACGGCAAGAATTGCCGTTCATGACCGGACTTACCCTGCCACCTTCGTTGTCCTCCAACAGTGTTCACGAGACGTCATTCTCGGCATGGACATCCTGAATCAACATGGCGCAGTCATCGGCCTGAAGTCGAAATCGATAACGCTGTCACAAGATCAAGCGATACCGCCGGAGAGCTGTCGCAGTCACCACGCCTTGAGTGTGCTCGAAGATCAAGTGAGCATCCCGCCGCGCTCCAGCATTATTATTTCCGTCGGCACTGAAACACCCGCTGACGTAGAAGGTGTCATCGAGGGCGACCAACATCTACTGCTCGAGCGTGAAATTCGCGTCGCAAGAGGGATCGCTAGGCTCCACGGAGGGCAAGTGGAAATTATGCTAACCAACTTCAGCCAAGAGTTCAAGCACATCAACAAGGGCACGACAATCGCATACATCGAGGAAATTGGGGAAACAAGCAATGCCTTTCTCCTCTCGGATTCAGCCGCATCTATCCCGATGAGCATTGTCCCCGAACCAGACTTCGACGTGAATCCAAGTATTCCTATGAGTAAGCAGCAACAGATCAGAAGTCTTCTCCGACGATACAAAGACTGCTTTTCGACGTCATCGAGGATTCGACAAACACCAGTTGCAAAGCATCGCATAATAACCGAAGAGAGCGCTCGACCACTCCGCCAGAGCCCTTACCGAGTTTCGACACGAGAACGTGAAGCTATTAGGCAACAAGTCGACAAAATGCTGCGCGACGACATCATCCAGCCGTCGAAAAGCCCGTGGGCCTCTCCTGTAGTCCTGGTAAAGAAAAAGGACGGAACCCTACGCTTCTGCGTCCATTATCGTCGACTGTACAAGATCACGAAGAAGGATGTGTACCCTTTTCCACGGATAGACGACGCATTGGATCGGCTCTGCAGCGCTAAATACTTCTCGTCGATGGACGTCAAGTCTGGCTACTCGCAAATAGAAGTCGACGAGAGAGATCGCGAAAAGGCTGCCTTCATCACGCCAGACGGCCTCTTCGAGTTCAAGGTCATGGCATTCGGACTGTGCTCGGCACCTGCAGCGTTTCAGCGCATCATGGACACGGTGTTAGCCGGACTGAAGTGGCAGACGTGCCTTGTTTACCTGGATGACGTCGTTGTCTTCGCCGGAAATTTCGGCGATCACCTTAGGCGGCTTGCGACAGTGTTAGAAGCCATCAAGTCATCAGGGCTCACTCTGAAGCCGGAAAAGTGCCGTTTCGCTTACGATGAGTTTTGTTCCTAGGCCACGTGATCAGCAAATCAGGAGTACGCCCCGACCCACAGAAGACAGCTGCCATCGCAAAGTTCCCGCAGCCAACCGACAAGAAGGCAGTGCGCAGATTCCTTGGCATGTGTGCCTACTATAGGCGCTTTGTCAAGGACTTTTCACGCATCGCGGAGCCGCTAACACATCTAACCAAATGTGATGTCGAGTTCAAGTGGCAAACACCGCAGGCCAAGGCATTTCAAGAAATCAAACGACGCATGCAGTCGCCGCCAGTACTTGCACACTTCGACGAGGACGCCCATACCGAAATCCACACAGACGCCTGTAGCCTAGGCCTCGGTGCCGTCCTAGTTCAGAGGAAAGAAGGACTTGAAAGAGTGATATGGTATGCTAGCCGGTCGCTGTCAAAAGCGGAACGCAACTATTCTACGACTGAAAAGGAATGCCTCGCCATAATTTGTGCTACACCTAAATTCCGCCCTTACCTCGTTGGCAGGCCATTCAAAGTCGTCAGTGACCATCACGAATTGTGTTGGCTAGCTAACTTAAAGGATCCTTCAGGACGGTTGGCGCGGTGGAGCCTCAGACTACAGGAATATGACGTCACGGTCATATACAAGTCCGGAAGAAAACACTCCGACGCCGACTGCTTATCGCGCGCCCCCATCGATCCCCCGCCGCAAAACGACGAGGACGACAACGCCTTCCTTGGGATAATAAGCACGGACGACTTCACTAAACAGCAACGAGCTGACCCGGAGCTAAAAGGACTCGTCGAGTATTTGGAAGGGAACACCGACGTTGTCCCTAGGGCATTTAGGCGCGCGTTGTCTTCGTTCACGCTACAAAACAACCTGTTCGTGAAGAACTTCTCACCAGTCCGCGCCAGCTACCTACTTGTACCGTCAGCGCTGCGTCCAGAAATACTGCATGCCCTACACGACGATCCATCCGCTGGGCACCTCGGATTCTCCCGAACGCTGTCGAGAATACAGGAAAGGTATTACTGGCCGCGTCTGACCGCCGACGTCGCCCGTTACGTCAAGACATGAAGAGCCTGTTAACGACGCAAGACACCACCGACAAGGCCAGCAGGATTACTACAGCCGATAGAACTTCCTCGCCGACCATTCCAGCAGATTGGGATGGATTTGTTGGGGCCGTTTCCGATATCAACATCCGGGAATAAGCGGATCGTCGTAGCGACGGACTATCTCACCCGTTTTGCTGAAACTAAAGCTCTACCAAAAAGCAGCGCAGCCGAAGTGGCGAAATTTTTCGTGGAGAACATCCTGCTGCGACATGGTGCCCCAGAAGTCCTCCTTACCGACAAAGGAACGGCTTTTACAGCAGAGCTCACCCAAGCCATTCTGCAGTACAGCCAGACAAGCCATAGGAGGACAACTGCCTACCATCCGCAGACGAATGGTCTCACGGAGCGCCTGAACAAGACCCTCGCTGACATGCTAGCAATGTACGTCGACGTCGAACACAAGACGTGGGATGCGGTCCTGCCGTACGTAACTTTTGCGTACAACACGGCGGTGCAAGAAACAACACAGATCACGCCGTTTAAGCTGGTTTACGGCAGGAACCCGACGACGACGCTCGACGCCATGCTGCCGCACGTAACTGACGAAGAGAATCTTGACGTCCGTACCTACCTCCAGTGCGCCGAAGAAGCCCGACAGCTCGCCCGCCTGCGAATCAAGAGCCAGCAGAGGACCGACAGCCAGCACTACAACCTCCCACGACGCTTCGTCGAGTACCAGCCTGGCGACCGTGTTTGGATCTCGACCCCGATACGCCGACGAGGACTCAGTGAGAAACTACTCCGACGCTATTTCGGGACCCTACAAGGTCATCCGACGTATTGGCGCTCTGAACTATGAGGTCGTGCCAGACGGCATTTCGCATTCACAGCGGCGCCGCGCACGATCTGAAGTGGTCCACGTGGTGCACCTTAAACCCTTTTACGGACGCTGACGAACTTTGCCATTTTTGTTATTTTCTTTGCTACGAGTGGTTTTGTTTATTACCTTCGTTTGTTTGCAGCATCGGGTCGATGCTTTTTAAGAGGGGGGTATTGACACGTGTACTTAACTTAACACGTGTACTGACCACGTTTCATCATCATCATCATCATCAGCCTGGTTACGCCCACTGCAGGGCAAAGGCCTCTCCCATATTTCTCCAACAACCCCGGTCATGTACTAATTGTGGCCACGCCGTCCCTGCAAACTTCTTAATCTCATCCGCCCACCTAACTTTCTGCCGCCCCCTGCTACGCTTCCCTTCCCTTGGAATCCAGTCCGTAACCCTTAATGACCATCGGTTATCTTCCCTCCTCATTACATGTCCTGCCCATGGCCATTTCTTTTTCTTGATTTCAACTAAGATGTCATTAACTCGCGTTTGTTCCCTGACCCAATCTGCTCTTTTCTTATCCCTTAACGTTACACCTATCATTCTTCTTTCCATAGCTCGTTGCGTCGTCCTCAATTTGAGTAGAACTCTTTTCGTAAGCCTCCAGGTTTCTGCCCCGTAGGTGAGTACTGGTAAGACACAGCTGCTATATACTTTTCTCTTGAGGGATAATGGCAACCTGCTGTTCATGATCTGAGAATGCCTGCCAAACGCACCCCAGCCCATTCTTATTCTCCTAATTATTTCCGTCTCATGATCCGGATCCGCCGTAACTACCTGCCCCAAGTAGGTGTATTCCCTTACGACTTCCAGTGCCTCGCTGCCTATTGTAAATTGCTGTTGTCTTCCGAAACTGTTAAACATTACTTTAGTTTTCTGCAGATTAATTTTTAGACCCACTCTTATGCTTTGCCTCTCCAGGTCAGTGAGCATGCATTGCAATTGGTCCCCTGAGTTACTAAGCAAGGCAATATCATCAGCGAATCGCAAGTTACTAAGGTACTCTCCATTAACTTTTATCCCCAATTCTTCCCAATCCAGGTCTCTGAATACCTCCTGTAAACATGCTGTGAATAGCATTGGAGAGATCGTATCTCCCTGCCTGACGCCTCTCTTTATTGGGATTTTGTTGCTTTCTTTATGGAGGACTACGGTGGCTGTGGAGCCGCTATAGATATTTTTCAGTTTTTTTACATAGGGCTCGTCTACACCCTGATTCCGTAATGCCTCCATGACTGCTGAGGTTTCGACAGAATCAAACGCTTTCTCGTAATCAATGAAGGCTATATATAAGGGTTGGTTATATTCCGCACATTTCTCTATTACCTGATTGATAGTGTGAATATGATCTATTGTTGAGTAGCCTTTACGGAATCCTGCCTGGTCCTTTGCTTGACAGAAGTCTAAGGTGTTCCTGATTCTATTTGCGATTACCTTAGTAAATAGTTTGTAGGCAACGGACAGTAAGCTGATCGGTCTATAATTTTTGAAGTCTTTGGCGTCTCCTTTCTTATGAATTAGGATTATGTTAGCGTTTTACCAAGATTCCGGTACGCTCGAGGTCATGAGGCATTGCGTATACAGGGTGGCCAGTTTCTCTAGAACAATCTGCCCACCATCCTTCAACAAATCTGCTGTTACCTGATCCACCCCAGCTGCCTTCCCCCTTTGCATATCTCCCAAGGCTTTCTTTATTTCTTCCGGCGTTACCTTTGGGACTTCGAATTCCTCTATACTATTTTCCCTTCCATGATCGTCGTGGGTGCCACTGGTACTGTATAAATCTCTATAGAACTCCTCAGCCACTTGAACTATCTCATCCATATTAGTAATGATATTGCCAGCTTTGTCTCTTAACGCATACATCTGATTCTTGCCTATTGCTAGTTTCTTCACTGTTTTTAGGCTTCCTCCGTTCCTGAGAGCATGTTCAATTCTATCCATATTATACTTCCTTATGTCAGCTGTCTTACGCTTGTTGATTAACTTCGAAAGTTCTGCCAGTTCTATTCTAGCTGTAGTGTTAGAGGCTTTCATGCATTGGCGTTTCTTGATCAGATCTTTCGTCTCCTGCGATAGTTTGCTGGTGCCCTGCCTAATGGAGTTACCACCGACTTCCATTGCACACTCCTTAATGATGCCCACAAGATTGTCGTTCATTGTTTCAACACTAAGGTCCTCTTTCTGAGTTAAAGCTGAATACCTGTTCTGTAGCTTGATCTGGAATTCTTCTATTTTCCCTCTTACCGCCAACTCATTAATCGGCTTCTTGTGTACTAGTTTCTTCCGTTCCCTCCTCAGGTCTAGGCTAATTCGTGTTCTTACCATCCTGTGGTCACTGCAGCGCACTTTGCCGAGCACGTCCACATCTTGTATGATGCCAGGGTTACCGCAGAGTATGAGGTCTATTTCATTTCTAGTCTCGCCGTTCGGGCTCCTCCACGTCCACTTTCGGCTATCCCGCTTGCGGAAGAAGGTATTCATTATCCTCATATTATTCTGTTCCGCAAACTCTATTAATAACTCTCCCCTGCTATTCCTAGCGCCTATTCCATAATCCCCCACTGCCTTGTCTCCAGCCTGCTTCTTGCCTACCTTGGCATTAAAGTCGCCCATTAGTATACTATATTTAGTTTTCACTCTACCCATCGCCGATTCCACGTCTTCATAGAAGCTTTCGACTTCCTGGTCATCATGACTGGATGTAGGGGCGTAGACTTGTACAATCTTCATTTTGTACCTCTTATTAAGTTTCACAACTAGACTTGCCACCCTCTCGTTAATGCTATAGAATTCCTGTATGTTACCAGCTATATTCTTATTAATCAGGAATCCGACTCCTAGTTCTCTTCTCTCCGGTAAGCCCCTGTAGCACAGGACGTGCCCGCTTTTTAGCACTGTATATGCTTCTTTTGGCCTCCTAACTTCACTGAGCCCTATTATATCCTATTTAGTGCCCTCTAATTCCTCCAATAGCACTGCTGGACTCGCCTCACTAGATAGCGTTCTAGCGTTAAACGTTGCCAGGTTCATATTCCATTGGCGGCCTGTCCGGAGCCAGTGATTCTTAGCACCCTCTGCAGCGTCGCAGGTCTGACCGCCGCCGTGGTCAGTTGCTTCGAAGCTGCTGGGGACTGAGGGCCGGGGTTTGATTGTGTTGTTCATATAGGAGGTTGTGGCCAAGTACTGCACCAGGGTGGCCAATCCTGCTCTGGTGAGGGAGTGCGTTACCGGTTCTGGTCACCGGGATCAGGCCACACTCCAGGCCTGTTTGTGCAATTTTATCAACACGCGGATTTTTTTTAATTTTTTTTTAATCCGGTGGAAAATTGTCGGCACCGGGATTCGAACCACGGACCTCTTGTACGCGAGGCGGGTGTTCTACCTCTACGCCACCGCTGCAGCCCACGACCACGTTTCGCCTCTTGACAACTGTAATCGCACAGCGAGGGACGCGCCTGCATGTATCCGACGTTTCTGGAAAGTTATCGATGCTTCTACCCGGCTGTCTGTTGTCGCCGAACCTTGTGTTATCTGATTTCATCGCGTAACGCAAATGATGTAGAACTTCGTAGAAGGCACGCGGATCCGAACGATCAGTCTGGAACATTCGACGACTGCTCTATAAAAGCCGACGCGCTTGACCCGCTGATCAGATTTACGACGATCGCCGACTGTGTTCGCCGCTCTCGTAGCGCTTTAAGTGTAGCCTGTTTTGTGGGCACAGGTTCGCCCAATAAAATCTAGTTTTCGCCTTTCACAATATTGCTACTGTGTTCTTTGGCGTCACGACCACGTGACAATATTCAATGAAAACAGTGAACAGACAGTGTAAATACAGGGCCAGGAAATACCACGGGTAACAGAATATAAATATCTTGGTAAACGAAGGCAAGAGATATATGGAAACCCAGGAATAAACAGTGAAGAGGAAGAGAAATGCAGCCATAATTAAGCACAGGGCGCTATGGGGACAAACTAGGTACGAGGTCCTCCGAGGTATGTGGAAAGGTGTGATGGTTCCAGGACTTACTTTTGGAAATGCGGTTGTTTGCTTTAAATCAGGGGTACAATCAGGAGTCGCCTCGCATTGGGCGCTCACGGGAAGACTACAAATGACGCTGTGCAGGTGATATGGGCTGGACTAGTTTTGAAGTGAGGGAAGCTCGCAGTAAAATTGAGTATGAAGAACGGCTGAGGAATATAGAAGAAAGTAAATGGGCTGGGAGAGTGTTCAGGTATCTGTACAGGAAAAACAATCATTCAAAGTGGAGGAAAAAAAACTAGGAAGCTTACCAGCAAGTATGCGGCCTGTAGGGTGGGCAACACAGCAACAAAGAAGGTCAGGCGGAAGGTCAGAGAGGCTGAAAGCATCTCATGGATGGCGGCAATGGAAAAGAAACCTGCCATGAGTAACTACTTAAGAGGAAAAAACGAAATCAGGAAAAAAACAATTTATGATAACTCAAAGGGAAGCTCATTACTTTTTGAAGCGAGATCGGGATACCTTAGAACACGCACCTATAAAGCGAGATATATGATGGAAGAATAAGCATGTGCTTGCTGCGGTAAAGCTAGGGAGACTATGAAGCATATTTTTATTAGAATGTGACGACGTCTACCCAGCGGTCGATTTAGGCGCCACTGGCGTCTTTGAAGCCCTTGGGATCAGCGAGAGCAGTGAAAAAGTAAACATGTCCGCAATAGGCATTAGTAAGAGGCGATTAGAGGATTGGTGGAAGAAAAGTACGGAAACGACAAAAAACGGAGACGTAGAAAAACACAGTTCAAAATAGGGGATCAGAAAATTTGGGTGGGGTAGTTCATAATGTTTTTTTTCTCTTTTTTATTGTTTAACCTAGGCAGGACATTAGGCAGTATAATAGCAAGAGCTTGGTGTCGCAACCCACCACCCCGTTCCAAAGGGGACGCTCATAACATCCATCCATCCATCCACGGCATGCCCAGGCAGGCTCATGGCTGCTTCGTCTCCACGTTTCTGAGCTGAGGCACATGTGCCATTCTTCGCTGCTGCTGTTCATCTTGTGCCAAACATCGCTGTTTTTCGTGCTGGTGTACCACCGATGCAGAAGAATGGGACGTTGCTGTGTACCGAATTGCAAACGAAATTACGACAATGCGGTAAAAGTGCGACTGTTTGAGTTCCTCCGCGATCCTGAGCGTATATCGAAATGGCAGGGTGCTGTGCGGCGCGACGACATCGACTTCGCAATGCTTAAGAATCCAGTGGTAAGTGTTAGTTTTTGCGTTGGTCACCTGTAAATATTTGTGTGAAGGAGATGACAAAGTTTTTTAATGTATTATTTATATATAACTCTTTGCAAACTTGTGGTACATAGAAGGCTATGTCGACATGTGAGGCGAGAACTTCTTGTGAGCACGCTTTTCGACGTGTAGCCTAAGAAAGTACTTGCTTATTTACCTATTTTATATGAACTTAGCTGCCTCTCATGTCGGTATTTTTCGCCTACTAGAGCCACGAATGTTACCTGAGCAAACATAGGCGGCATTGCAGCATCTTCTATTTCCTGTGCCCGCAGGCATCAGCGCAATTTTCTTTTTCCAAGTGCAGTGCTTTGCTGCAGCCCCTTTAGCTACAGAATTTGCTGCAATAGGACGCCACCCTTTTACGTAGTGGCACGTGAACTGTCCTAGTCTGTCTTTTCCATGTGCTTTCCGTTGCTACTTGTATTACATATGCATATATTAACCACAATTCACATTTCAAACAAGTGGATTTTATCTGTCTTTTGTGCAGGTATGCGAACGTCACTTGAAAGAGCAATATCTCCACACGACGACAAAATATACAGATCGTGACGGTCGCACCACTGAAGTTAAAATGAATCTGACGCGACTCACGCACGATGCCAACAGACTTTCCTGGCTACCTCTCGGACACTCACCAGTCGAGAGAGGAACCGGAAATGAAGAAAAAACGCAGAGAAGATGAGCAACTTCAGAAAGCGATTGAAGTGTCCATGCTGGCACATGAGAAAGAGCTACACCAAAACAAGTTGACCTGCCTTGACGACATCGTGTCTCGCCTACACTTTACAATCAAAGAAATATCGGTCACCTGTGAATTCTGACAACCACGTGATCTTTGCTCATATCGAGGCAGCAATGGAAGCCCCGAAGCTTCTCTCTTCTGTGGTCATATCATCAGACATGTCTGTGCGCGTGTTTTTGGGAGGTGTGCGCCTCACTTCCGGCGAACGGTTCCAGAAGAAATTTCAGAAGAAATTCACGACCTCCGTGTGCTGGTGCAACTCCTGGACAGCGTGGAAGATTATTGTTGTAGAAGTGAACTTGGACAGCATGGACAAAGTGAATGGCGTGTTGAAGCTTGTGGTTTCTTTCCTCAATGGCATTCCAGTGGAGACCTGCTGGATGGAAGAAATAATGTTTCTCAGAGAACATTGCCAGCTCCTGATGAAAAGGAGCAAAAGGTATTCCGCTGAACTATTAGTTCTATCAAGTGTATTTCACACTATTTCACCCCATGGGTATAACTTTTGGCGAAGCAGTGGTAACATAGCATTGCCTCACACTTCGACAATCAAATGTGTATGTGCCGCTCATGATGTGAGTCCGTTGAAGGAACAAAATGAAAAAGGGTTCCTAAGGTATATGACAAGACGGGCCAGCGTATTGAAGCAGCCTGAAAAAAATGTCACGTTAACGCTTGATGAAATACACTTGCAACAATTCTTTGACTATAAAGCAGGCAGATTAACAGGAGCTTCTGTTAACAGCACTGAACCAGCTAAACAGCCGATGTTTTTATGCTTCAGAGTTTATTGTCATAATTCATAGATGTAGTACATATCTTACCAGTGTCGAAAATCACAGCGGAAGAACTACATAGGGTTCTCAAAAAAGTAATAATCTCTCTTGACGATGCTAACCTTCACGTCGTGGCAGTATAACAGATAGTAATTCAATTAACAGAAAGGTAATCCCACTGTTAGCAGGAGGCAACAACCTCGAAATTGGGTATCCTCATGCGGCAAATCGGCAGAAACATTTTTTCATATTGTCGACACAGTACATTTACTGAAATGCATTCGAAATAACTGAGTTAACCAGAAAAATTCTCACAAGTGCCTGTATTACCCTCATTTTGACTCTTATGACGAGCGGAACAAAAGGTTGAAGGGTGCATCATTCACTACGTTACGAAAACAGCATGAAGCTGAACAAAATAGCATCATGAAAGTTGCTCATGGGCTGACCTACAAGGCACGCAACCCAAGCAACCCAGAGCGCCAAAATATAAAGTTCGCTCTCAAGATTTTTAACGCCTTTGTGTCTTCTGCTTTAAGAATTCAAGGTGAAACTTTACATTTGGTCCTGGCTGACGGGACAGCACATTTCATTGATTTAATTGTAAAATGGTGGAGCATCGTGAATGTGAAAACTCCTCAGAAAGGCTGCAGGCTGAAGGATGTCTGGCAACAGCCAGTGCACATCACCAGCGAGCAGCTGCAGTACGTGGACAAGTTTGATAGCTGGCTTGATGCCTGGAAGGACAGGTGCGTGCAAATAGGCGCTCTGACCCCCACTGCTTTACGGCTCACCACATATGCCCTGATCGAGGTGTCTAGGTATTGTTTGGAGGAACTTGGCTTTAGATACGTACTCCTCGGCAAATTCCAAGCCGACTCACTTGAGGCTCGCTTTCGAACGTATCGATAACACAAGTATTGGCGGCTGAGGGAAAGATCCGCCTGCAAAACACATTGATTCTGTCAGACATGCCTGAATCATCCAATCAGGATGAAATCGAGCCTAATGCTGAGGAGACAGCCAAGAAGTATGACGTCCGCTTGACCAGTACTGAATTAAACAAGCCCCGGCAGGACATGGCAGCACTGGTCTACATTGGCGGCTACTGTGCAAATGTAGCTCTTAAGCGGAAACCATGCGATGATTGCCGCGATTTATTGACTGTCACGGAACGAGGGCTAGAAGAAAGTGACTACACGCTGATTGAGAGCATCACTCGAGGTGGAATGAAGTTCCCACAGCCAGCTGCTATTCACGCAGTCCTTTGCGCGAAGGTTGTTTTCGACTGTGTCACTAGCAAAGAGCATCAGCCCCTGTTTCATGCTGAAACTAACCAGCGAGCGATGCTACTTCGTGTGCTTATGTATTTGCTGAGCGATAGCTAAGAATTTGATGCCTGTGGAGTTGGCCACACTCCAGATTCCATAATGGAAAATGTTTTGCTTCCAGCAATAAACATCCTGCTTAAGAACTATGCTGCTCTGAGAAATGAAGAACTAAACAAAAAGAAATCAGATGGAACGAAGAGAAAGTTACTCTGAAATGATGTATTTGTATTTGTGCATTTGTATATAAGCATTTGTATTTGTTTGTGCTTATGTTTTGTTTCTATATATAAGCTGATATGTATTCGATCATTCAGTCTGGCAATAAAATCTCTTTCTTGTTCTGAATATATTAGCCCGTTGCTTTAAAAAAGTGGATAGTGTATAGATTTGAAACATAGTGATAACAAACTCCTCCTAGCTGTAATATTTATGTTTCGTAAATTGGTGCACCGCCGGGCAACGAGAAACAGCAAACCATAACGCATATTCCGCCCTGTAAACTGAACTGTTCAGTGACGTGACGCAGGGACAAAAGATTACAAAACTGACAGGTGTGTTGAAAGAAATGCGTGACGTTCGTAGCATTTGACGACAACCACCAGCTGTCATGTTCTCCACACCGGCAACAAAAGAAAGAGAAAAAAAAACACGACAGCATGCACTACAAATATATGTGCGAAATATAAGGTCAAAACTAAACGCAAATTTAGCGCGCAGTGCCCCTTAAAACATGAAGTGTATTGCTTTGCCCCCCATGGCCCCCACATTGACTTCTTTTATGTTCATTAAAGCTGCTTCTAAGTTTCCTTCACGTCGGAAAAAATAACTATGCGTAGCTCAAGCGGCCGCAAAGTCATATGCTAACTGATCGCGAAGGGCCGCGCACGGGCTCAGTTTGGTGACGTCACGGAGGAGTGCACAGGCCTTCTTAGTCTAGGTGGCGTTGGTGCCGCCCGAAAACTACAATAGCCGAGGGCTAATGGCAAAAAGGCGTGGAATCAGAAATAACTATTTTTGTTTTGCTCGGCCAAATTATGGATAATCAGTGTCTACATGTCATATCAGTTGGGGAGCTATCGCGGTTTTCGTGACTTCTCGTGACAGACTGGTGAAGTGGAGGTGGTCGAAAAAGATTTTGGACCAATCGCGGTGGGCTGATTGCAGAGTTGGAATAGAACAGTTTGGAATAGTTTTACGTTATAGCACCCCTGGGCTGTTTGTTCTGCTCAGCAGCACACTGAGCAGCAACGCTGGTGTCCCGAAGTGTCCACAACGCCATGTCACCAACGGAAACACCGTTGTACACCGAGCCGATTGTGCATGCGGCTTCGTAACCGAACGCAATTTCGCGTCTCAAAAGACACTCCGCGTGCAAGCGGTGCACGAGTCATCGATGGAGGGACAGCACGGCACCACGCCTCGAGCACCCGTGCAATTGTTATCGCGGTAGAACAACGATAGGCTCATCGCACGTCTGGTGTGCTTCTTCGAAGCAGACGGGCTTCTGCGGAATCAAGAAAGCTGCCTCCTCATGATTTCAATACATGTCCAACCTGACAATCTACAGCAAGCAATCCGATCACGTCCAGAGTCTAAGATGTCTGATTAACCTCTCACGTCGAAAAAGGCAGGAGATATCAGCGATTCCGTCCGCTGTCGACTCATTCTGTATAGGGTTCCTGCGTGCGGCCTTGACTCCTTCTCTGGACCGCACCGTGTCCGTAAAGCGGCAGTCGTTCGCTAGAACTTTCGCACCAGCTGTAATAGTCAGAGCTGTGACGCCTATGCCACGGTTTGCAGTGAGTTGCGACCAAGGTGCGTTATGGCCAGAGGGACAGAGCGAGTCCTTAATTAAAGGCGTTTATTCTCCTTACATACACCAACGGTAACAAAAAAAAAATTACTGACGATTACGATGCTCCCTCATGCGAAATTTGAGCGCAGGTCTAACGTGTTTTCATTTTGCGGAGTCAATGTTCTGTATCATGATTATATGGACACACGGTTCATATTGGGAAGAGAAAGCTGTGAGTAGTGTGGCTGGCGCGGACAACCCGTGTCGTGCGGCACGTTGCAAATGGAACGAAGAGTGGCGCGACTGCCTCGCTAATCGGAAGATCGCGAGAGGCGTTGGTGACGCGTGGGCGTGATTCACAGCAGCCGCCGTAGATAGACCTCGTCTCATGCCGCGCTTTGTTCCCATACGTCTTACCCACGCTACTCTGGCGTCATCTCATAGCTATCGTCGCCGCAGAGCCCGTTTTGCGCGGCACTACGCTTTTCTTCTCACGCTTTCGCCATACCCTCCTCTTCCGCTTTCCGCTTCATGGTTCCGCTACACCATCCTCGTCCGCTTTCCTATTTGGGCTCTCTTTGCTATCGCCATATTTCATCACCCGCTGCGTTCGCTCTTCCATCCTTCGCTCAGCTACAAGGAACGCCTGCCGACGCTCAACGCCGGAACGAGCGCCCAAGGGCTGCGCTCTCAAAACCACACCGACTGAGCATTCCGGAAGGCTGAGTTGAAAACCACACAGTGAGGGAAACATACCGGAGGCTGATATTCACCTCGCGTGGATGCAGGCTCGGGCCCTGCGGCTGTCACTCGCTCACGAAGGCGGCGGGACGGCGTGCGTCCGTCCTATCGGCTCAGTTGCGGTCAGTCGCAAGCTCGTCAGAGCGAAGACGAAAATGCTCCCGGGGAACGGCGTTTCTATCTGCCATGCTTGCTTAGTGGCTACATTGTTAGGCTGCCAAGCACGAGGTCACCGGATCGACGACCGGCCACGGCGGCCGCATTTCGATGGGGCCGAAATGCGAAGACACCCGTGGCACCTAAATCTACGTTTGTGTTAAAGAACCCCCGGTGATTCAAATTATTCCGGAGTCGCCCACTACGGCGTGCCTCCTTATGAAAGCATGGTTTGAGGCAAAACCACAGCATTTTTTTTATTAGCTGAGTTTCTCCCGAGCGTCGCAGAGGGATTCTCCCCGGTGCCTCGGCCGCAACCTCACAGCAAGGCTCGACAGGCAGCGGCGAAGGCTGCCTCTCAACCACGGAGGAAGGAAACTAAGGAGAGGCCCTACCCCCTCCGCGCGCTAGGAGAAAAGTGTGGCGGAAATGACGTATAGGTTCCCATTTTTTTGCTGCTTTTTTTTTGCTGCATGGCCACGCATTTTGGGCCACAATGGCGGCGTTGTTCTGATTTTTTGAGCGCTCACACGTGTTGCTCTGGTAGGTTTCGTGCCGTGGCAAAGGCGCTGTGTGGGCGGGTTTGCGTTAGTCACCGTGTCTTGTTGCGCTGTGTTACCTGCACCGTGCTCTGCCGGACGCTGCGCGAGCGCGCGCGCTCCGCGCGCAGAACCACGCGCAGCGCGGCGTGGTTTCGCGAAAGATGTAAACAAGAGAGGAGGGTGGCACAAAAGGCGGAGCATCGCCATGGGCCACGCCAACTTCCGGCTTCACTTTTGCTTCACACAGAGTGACGTCAGGGCCTCTCCTTAGTTTCCTTCCTCCGTGCTCTCAGCCCTGCGCGAGCGCACGCGTGATCACGTGACAACCGCGCGCGGCCACTCCGAAGATATCGGAATGCGCCTGTATTGCCGCATCCCCTCCCATTTGAGCCGCGAAGAGGCCGCCGTCTCCTGAAGCTTTTCCGAGAGGGACATGTTGCTCCGTCATCAACACGGTTAGTACATGTCCGTGAGGGAGCAGCTCAAACACACGCCACCGTTGGCGCCGTGAAGGTCGTCGCGAGCCAGGCCGGAACAATGACTGACGGTGCAGAGGAGCGTAATAGTTTGTAAGGGTGACAAGAAGGCCGCTGTTTTCGGGTCGCCTCGGTTCTACGTGGCGTCGCCTGCTTAGTCGGACGTGCTGGGTCCCTGGTGATATAAGAGGCGTTAAGACGCATCTCTTCATGCTCATTCCGACGTAGATTTCACTCTCGTTGCTCTTCTGCTGCTCCCGGGGTTTTCGGCAAGGAAGACCAGCAAACACTCGCCCCGTTCCTGGACGGTGGCTTACGACTTGTTGCACAGCAGGATTCCACTATTCTCTTTCGGTTGAAATCTTCTTGGCAACGGTGATAGGTATGTGATTGCAGATCTCTCAACTCAGTCCCTGGGTTATGCTACTGTCTCAGGAATTCTTCTTTCCCGCGAACATTTCGGAGCTGAAGCTCTCTTACTACTTTTTGTTTTCTTCCTTGCTTCGTTGTGGCTGCTAAAGCGTTCCTTTCTATCGCCGCCTGTTGCTTGGAATGTGTTGCTGGCTTGGTGGATACAAACGTGCAGGCTGTAAACAGCCAGCAACGCATTCCAAGCCACAGGCAGCGACAGAAAGGAAAACCCAAAAGCCACAACGAGGCAAGAAAGAAAACAAAAGAATTCACACAGAAATTTCTCTGGTAGTTCCCCAAATATGCGTGAGCACTGTGCCACTTGCTAACCTCGACGGAGCCCGGTGCGTTTACCAATGTTATGAAACTTGGCCCGACCAACATAAACTCCATCACTGCGGCGAGAAGAATTGCTGCGGACGGCGGCGCCAGGTGAATTGATGAGGCCAGAAAACTACGGCAGGTGAGGGCGCCAGGACCTCTGAAGACGTTCTGATCATTATCAGCTGTTATCGCTCTTTAGCACCTTGTCCATCCGCGTCGAACCATTATCAACCATGACGAACAGTACTCCGGCGGCGGCCGCACAGTCACCTATCTTCATAAATATCTGTGATGGGGACGCAGTGCGGCAGGTGCTAATACGCTCGTGCGCACTGTATTCTCGCGGCTTAGATCTCGGTGAAGCGAGCGACAGCACGAAGGTCTATTCGCTCGCTGCTGCGGGCCCTATCTTGAAAGCGATCGTCTTACGTGACAGACAGACAGACAGTTTTAGTGGCCCGAGCATCGAGTGACTCTATTGTTTCTTGGCAGCATTTCCGGTTCACCTCCTCAGACAAGCGGGGACGCAATTCGAAATAAATCAGAATGAAATAGAAAAAAATAGTACAATACGAAATTCATGGGTTTTATTGTAGATATAATAAAATATAAATTTAGTGACTAGTTGAGTTACTCAAGTGTCTAGAATAATTAGAATTAGTTAGAAATCACTTATTAACGCATACGAAAGCACAGAATTATAGACTTTGGAGGTCCGTCCCATGAGCACGGCTTTGGCTAAATTCCTGGAAACTCGGGAGTAGAAAGCAGAAGAAATGACGTCACTAATGACGTCGCACCTACAAGTGGCGTGATATTTAACCAATTAATTAATGGAAAACGGTTGCCAGGCATAGACTGAATATATCCCTAATAGAGCGGATGTGACGTCACGCCCTCCTCTTCAGCTTCTGATCTCCCTGCGCGCAGCTGCTCGCTCGCAGCAGCTGCGCACGCGCGCTCGTTTCATGCTATGACGCCAGCACGGGAGAGGGCGCGACAGGTGCACTTCGTGCCCCGCTCGGCAAGGGGCTACGCCCCACGAGGTGACGCGTCCTGTTCTTTCTCCTCGCCCTTCCTCGCTCCTGGCCCGCATATCGTGCCAGGGGAAAGACGTTCGCTCTCCTAACAAAAAGAACACCAACGCCGAGGTGCGAGCGCCACTAAGCGACACCTAAGTAAAAGATTAGGGTCGCCTATTCTTTTGCCTCCTTGCGTAGGCATAGAAATGCTTACGCACTTCAAAAGCAGTAGAAGAGCTTTCGGTCCGAAATTGCAGCGGGGAAGAATTGCCAGAAGCGCAGTACAACCCCGCGATCGGGTTGCGAGCCCTGCAACCACGCAGCTACCTCTGTGGCCGCGAAGCAGACTTCAACCAAAAGAGCGGAACCGAAGGACCCTGCTGTGCAAGAACTTCGAGACACCATCCAGGGCTGAACGGCGCGCCTTTGCTATTCTTCCGTGGCGAAAACCCCGAGAGCAACAGAAGAGCAACGACAGACAAATCTCCGTCAGGATGAGCATGAAGAGACGCGTCTTAGCACCACTTTTACTACCACGGACACAACACGTCCAATAAAGCAGACGACGCCACATAGAACTGAGATGACCCGAAGACACCGGCCTTCTTGCCTCTATTACAAACTATTAAGCTCCTCTGCACCCTCATCCATTGTTCGGCCTGGCTTGCGACGACCTCCAGCGCGGCAAGGGCAGTGTGCGTCTCGAGCTGCTCCTATATCTTTTGATTCCTGGCACAAGACTACCCTTGTCAAGGCTGCAACCCCAGTTACAAGGTCATTCACGTAAAGATGCTTGCGCAGGATACCCACAATCTCAGCATACTGTTCCGGCAGGCCTTCCAGATGATGTAACGTTGCAGCCAAGAGAAATGGGCTCGACGTGACACCGAACGGCACGCGAGTCATCCGATAGGTAACCACAGCAGGAAGTTCTTCCCCTTTCATTGGCGTCATAGCGTACCAGAGGAACTGCACAGCGTTGCGATCGCCCTCTGATAGGGATATTTGGAGAAATGCCTTTTCAATATCCGCAACGATGGCAATGTTGTAAGTGCGGAAATTGATCAGAAGATCAATGAGCTCTGGGTTTAGGTTTCGGGCATTGTGCAAAACATTGTTCAGTGAGGGGTGATTTTCGTCACTTGATGACGCATCGAATACTACCCTCAGTTTTGTCGTCTGGCTTTCGTGACGAACAACTGCTTGATGTGGCATATAGTACACCAGACCTTCCGACGTGCAGTAATTCTTGCTGGCTGGCTCTGCATAGCCCTTTTCTATGTAGTCTCTTAGGTAGGCGTCGTATTCCCTAATCAACGAATCACATTTCAAGAGGCGCGTTGTCTGTGCTTTAAGACGCCTTGCTGGGTACTCGTACTTGTCGCCAAGCTCGTAAACCATCGAATTACAAGGGAACGACACCTTATAGCGGCCGTTCTCAAAGTTGACGGTTTCTTTATAGTGCTGAAGGACCGCGTCCTGGTGAGGAACTGGCTAATGTTCCTTGATACCGATGTGCTCGATCTCCCAAAAAGACTTTAGCTGCACAAATGCTTCATTAGATCGCACACTACATTCCACAGTTCAAAGAGAATATAGCGCAAGCGATACGAATATACGCCCCACAGGAAAGCTGCTATAGCTCGAAATCAACCAATTATGGAGTCTTCTTGGTGCGCTCGAAGTGAACGGACGTCTGTGGTTTTTCCATAGGTTAAAAGTTCTCCGTCTCTTATTCCACAACATTTTGGTGCCAGAACCCAGGAATAGGGACGTCAAAAGATGGATATCGACAGAATCAAGCGAAGAAGGGCCGTGAAGCGACCGATACAGCTGCGGCATCCCTTAGAGATTGTGGAGCAATGAACTCAATAATAGTTCGCTCATCCGGGGGCGGTTGTTGTATATCCTGCATTCTGGAGCCAAGGCTCCCCCACGCTGGGGGCCGCCGACGATGGGGCGAGGAGGACTCCCCGACGTAAAACGGCACTGCTGAGGTCGCTGCGGAGAAGCGCTGGACACTTGACAGCCCTCAAACAGCGTGTATATTACTGGCGTGCGTTCTCCGAACAGCGACCGACAGTGCGGTGGTGCCTTTCAGGCTTGGAGCAGCTTGGTTGTAAATGTTCGGACCACGGCCCTTCTTCGCTTGATTCTGTAAATATCCATCTTCTGACGTCCCTATTCCCGGGTTCCTGCACCAAAAGGTTTGCTTAATTCTGGCGGTCGCGGCCTTTCAAGCGGTCATCACCCCAGGTGCACCAAGGTGTGATTCCCTTGAAATTCAACGGAGAGCTTCGAGAGTGTCAAGAGTTCTGGAGTCAGTTTGAGTCGACTATCAACGCTTACCAGAACCTTTCAAACGTTGACAAATTCAAGTACCTCAACAGCTACTTGACATGAAAGGCGGCGGCTGCGGTAGCAGGGCTTGACTTGTCGGAAGGCAACTACGAAGTTGCTCTCTCGCTATTAAAGGAGAGGTTCGGCAGAAAGGAAGTCATTATAGAAGACCACATGTCACGGCTACTAAACGTCAAGCCAGTGCAAGTCTAACGAAATCTCGGTCAACTGCTCAACTGCGCAGCTTTGTCGACGAAGCAGGGACAGGTGTACGCAGCCTCGCTTCTTTAGGCGTGAGTGTCGGCAATTATGGAACTTTGTTACTGACCGTAATAAAGAAAGCGGTGCCTGCCGGCCTTCGTTAGGAATGCCAACGAACAAACGAGGCTACGAAAGTGGGAAGTGAGTTGGAGGTGCTCCTGTGTGTTTTTTTTTTCTTTTTTAGAGAAGAGGTTGCGACGCAGGAGACCATACAGTGGGCCGAAGCACCGACAGACAACAGTGCCGAATTGGTAAAGGAAAGGTGCAACAGCAACATTAAAGCGGCGAACAAGTCTACTGCAGCGGCATTGCACACCGCGATCAAGGACAGCACATGATGTCTAGATTGTAATTCGAACGGCCATGAGACCGACAACTGTAACGCAAACATGTCTGTGGTGGATAAGAGAGACGTGCTGAAGCGTGACAATCGGTGTTTCCGGTGCACAACATGGGGGCACGTGCCAAGAGAATGCCGTAAAGCTAAGTGGCTCAGGTGTGCGCATTGCAACGGAAGACACTTAACGACAATGTGCGACCCTAACTTTAGAGGACACCAGAACACTGATGAAGGAGATGCACCTTCGTCACCGTTGATTGAGCAAGCACGGTGTTGAAGTTCTCCTTAGGCACAAGAGATAACTTGATGTGCACTGAAGAGTAGCAGTTCCTCCTACAGACAGCGCGAGCTTGGACAGAGGGTCCACATGAACGCACACCTGTCAGGCTTCTCCTCGATGGAGGCTCTCAGCGAACCTTCATCCATCGCAACCTATCCGAAAAGCTGCAGTTAAAGGTGCTTGGGGAAGAGGAGCTTAATGTGTTTGCCTTTGGTGACCAATCAGCCCTGCGGGAAAGCGAATTGTGGTGGAGAGGACCCCGTTGGCTTCAGGAGGATGACACGCATTGGCCAACGACAAGTGAGCCGAGCTCGAAGGTTGGGGAGTGCCAAATGGAAGAGCGAAAGGTGACGGTGATGCCCATAGTATCATCGTCATCCATGGTCATCTTCAATGTTGAAAATTACCGATCGGCCCATTACGAGCTGAATTAATCGGCGCCGAAAGATACTGGTTCGCTAAAGCTCAAGGAGATGCGTTCAGCGGCGACATTTCAAACCTGAAGAATCGAAGACCACTGCACAAGAGCTCTCCTGTTCTGCCTTTCAACCCGTACTTCGACAAAGAGGGCCTCATGCCAGTTGGTCGACCCTTGCAATTCAGTGATAACAACGAAGAGACTAAGCATCTCATCGTTCTCCCTGGCATTCACCCCCTCACGTCACTGCTCATACGGAAAAAACACTTGAGAATGTTGCACATGTGCGTACGCGATACTCCAGCACAGCTGCAAGAATCATATTGGATTATCATAGGACGTCAGGCCGTAAAAAAAGTTATCAAGCAGTGCCTCGTCTGTCACAAACAAAGTTGCCCTCCAGCTACGAACCAGTAGAACCCCTTCCAGCTGACGGAGTGACAAAAGGAAAGCCGCTCGACATCGTTGGCATCCATTTTGCAGGGCCCTTGATTTGTCAACAGTCACGCGACAGCGAAAAAATTCTACATCGCTATTTTCACCTGTGCTCTGACACATGCCGTCCACCTTGAGCTCGTCCGCGACCTGTCGGCTACAGCATTCCTCTTGGCCTTTAAACGCTTTGTGGCACGCCGTGGAATCTACTCGACGCCGTATTCGGACAACGCGCTCACATTCAAGCGTGCAGCCCGGGATCTAACGGCCATGCTCATGCTGTTGCAAGCCAAGGAATTGCAGTCATACTTCGCCGGAAACTAGGCCAGATGGAAGTTTATTGTTGAAGGGGCAGCTTGATGGGGCGGATTCTGGGACCGGATGGTGCGATCTGTGAAAGTAGCATTGCGAAAGGTGTTAGGTCGGAGCAGCTTGCGTTCCGAAGAACTGCCCACCGTTCTTTATGAGTTGGAGGACGTGATGAACTCACGCCCTTTGACTTTCATATATGATGACGCTCAAGAGCCAAAACCACTGTCACTGACGCACTTCCTTGTCGGAAGAAAGTTGACGACCCTCCCTCCACACCTGCTGCCGGACGAAATTCCTGGCGGTGGCATGCATCTCTCTCGACGCTCGAAGTACCGGACTGCCATCGCCGATGGCTTCTGGAAACGGTGGCGGAAAGAGTACTTATTGCAGCTCAAATCGGCCCATATGTGCCGACCAACAACATGAGTAATCTGAAGAAAGATGCCATGGTGCTCCTGGGGGAAGACCGCTTGAAATGAGAAGTGTGGAAGACCGCCAGAATTAAGAAAACATTTTCGTGCCGGAAGCCGGGAATAGGGACGTCAAAAGATGGATATCGACAGAATCAAGCGAAGACGAGCCGTGGTGCGAACATCTACAACCAAGCTGCTCAACGAAGATTCCACCATGGACGGCAGCGCATTAATCGGTGAGGTGGAAGAAAAGATAAATCTTCTTTCTCTTAAAGAGGACTCAGTGAAACCGGTAGATCGCGAGATAGAAAAAGGCGTTGAAGATGAAGCTTTTGAAGAGGAATTTGCATGCTCCGAAATGTACAGAGAAAATATCAGCGTGGCGAAAACAAAGGTACAACGCATGCTACGCGACTTAAGCTGCACAAATGCTTCATTAGATCGCACAATAAACTCCTCAGGTCAAACAGAATCTAGCGCAAACGATTCCAAAATACGCCCCACCGTAAAGCTGCCAAAGCTCGAAATCACAAATTCTGGAGCCTTCTTGATGCGCTCGAAGCGAACGGACATGTGTTATTTTTCCACAACTTAAAAGTTACCCGTCTCTTATTCCACAACAGCTCCCTCACGGACTCAACCCCTGTTGATGACGGAGCAGCATGTCCCTCTCGGAAAAGCCTCAAGTGACGGCGGCCTCTTCGTAGCTCAAAGGAGGGGAGACGCGTGCGCGCGTTCGGACATCTTCAGTGTGGCCCGTGATGATCGCGCTCGCGCAGGGTTGAGCGGCACCTTTCGCCGCTGCCTGTCGAGCCTTGCTGCGACATTGTGGCCGAGGCACCCTTTTACCTCCCCTTATGTCGCACCGGGGAGAATCCGTCGGGAGAAACGTGGTTCCCCCGAAGATTTTTGTCTTTGCGCTCACGACGCCGCAACAGGACGCAACTTAACTAAGCCGCTAAGACTACCGCACGCCGTCTCCCAGCAGCGTCCAGCCTTCGTGAGCGACTGACCGCACCAGGACCAGAGCGCGGATCCACCTTTGTGTATTTCCCCGATTGTGACATTTTCGCCTCAACCGTGCTGAACGCTCCGCCGCTGTGGTTTTGTCCGTTGTTTCCACTCTTGGTGCAGCTGAGGTCAATAACGCCTTAAGTTAATGACTAACCTCCCCCCTTTGGCTTGAAACCACCGTGGTCGCAACTCACTGCAAGTCAAGGGTTAGGAGTCACAGCGTTGACTGTTAGGGCTCCGGCGAAGGTGCTAGAGAGCGCCTGCCGCTCCGCTGGGGCTGTTTTATCTAGAGGAGGGTCAGGTGCGCACGCGTGAGCTTGAGTAAAACCCCAAAACTGCAACAGCAGCATTCTCTCACAGTGCAGGACAGCGTCTTATTTTCGGTTGCCTGCTTCTTCTTCAAATATTTCCGTTTATTCATACGGGGACAAGGGCCCAGCATTTACAAGGCTGTTTGTTGGCGAAGAGAGGTACCGTCGCATCAAAAAATTATGATTAACCGCAATTGCAAAAAAATTAATTGAAATACTTAAACGTTAGCTATAATTATGCGAAAGTAAAGAAAGAAAGAACAGTGTGAATTATATAGATAAGTTCCAACTTTTTCTCGGTGTGATGTACGCAACTTTCTTTCTGTACGACATAGTAATGCGTGTTCGGTAAAGTGAACCACATATACATGGACATACTTTAAGACTCTCAGGAGCCCAATCTCTCAGTAAGCAAGATTTCTTTAGTTGAAATTTTCAGCTTGATGGGACCTTTTATTCGCAGCTGATTGGCCACAAGCTTAGGCTAATCTTTTCTTTATTTGAGACTGCACCAGATTTTACTATACAAATATATTTGATTCAAATAATCTCGATGGATACTGTTTATTTTCTTTGTTTTGTGTAAAACAGCTACATTTCTCTATTTCCATCGCCCTGTAGCACAACGTCCAAGCACGTAGCTCTGAAACTTGACTGCAGCATGACATTTGAGCTGAGCTTGGAAATTGAGGCATATGTCCCCCTTTTTTTCCGTTCACTTTTCTTGCGCCAGAAGTTATATCGACACTGGAGGCGTATTTCTGCCGTTGGGGTCGCCGTCTACGTAATATTTTGAATGAAATCCAACGGCGATGACACCGTGGCCATGGGCCCTGCGCTGTGTGGGCCCTACGCTGTGGCAAGGGAGCAGACGATCGCAGCTCAATCTCGCCCGCGCGAAAGGGAGGAAAGCTGGGAAGAAGCGCGTCGTCTTCCGCCGCGCGCGAGGCTCCCACCGTTCCGAGGCACCGTGGGGAGGGAAGATGGCGGCGTCCTACCCCGCGTGCAACCGAGTCCGTGGCGGATACGCGGTGTCGCTTGACCTTATCTTGAGAGCGATCTGCGTTGGGTGTGTCGAGGACGGCTCGTACCTTCGAGCGTGCTGTGTGCTCTCGGCACTCAGTTTGCGTTGAAACGACAGCACGAATGTGATTTCACTCGCTACTGCAGCCGCGCTCCCTAACGCCAGCGTTTTGACAGCGAATCGCCACACTCATCGAGTGTGATGTGTTCATGCTTGCTGTGCGCGCTGACATCATGCTTGTTAATTTAGTTAGCAAGCGAATGTCTACAAGTTGATATGGCCGGTAGAAGTACTATCCTTACATCGTATAGTTGCCTGTCAATTCGCTATCACAATCAATGCTTCGCCTGTCAGGCGAAAGACCAACTTTTTCTAAGTAAGGAGGCAGTTGCTGTTTTAAAGGCTTCATCCATATTTTTTAGGTTTGATTGCTCGTTTCGAAGCTGCCGCCTCGGCATTAAGCAACTCCGAGGCCAAAACTTCAAATGATGTCCCGAGCTGACTCAGAGTCGGCTAGGAGATCTGGGCGATTCGTCTTTCCTGTTGATTTTAAGCGCTGATATATCGGGAGGGAAAATAGGACTGCCCGAACCTTCAAAGTTAATCAATAAGCGTAAAGCAGCTGACACAAGGAAGTATCATATGGATAGAATTGAACATGCTCTCAGGAACGGAGGAAGCCTAAAAGCAGTGAAAAATAAAATAGGAATAGGCAAGAATCCGATGTATGCGGTAAGAGACAACGCCGACAATATCATTACTAATATGGATGAGATAGTTCAAGCGGCTGAGGAGTTCTATAGAGATTTATACACTACCAGTGGCACCCACGACGATAATGGAAGAGAGAATAGTCTACACGAATTTGAAATCCCACAAGTAACGCCGGAAGAAGTAAAAAAAGCCTTGGGAGCTATGCAAAGGGGGAAGGCCGCTGGGGAGGATCAGGTCACAGCAGATTTGTTGAAGGATGGTGGGCAGATTCTTCTAGAAAAACTGGCCACTCTGTATACACAATGCCTCATGACTTCGAGCGTACCGGAATCTTGGAAGATCGCTAACATAATCCTAATCCATAAGAAAGGGGACGCCAAAGACTTGAAAAATTATAGACCGAGCAGCTTACTGTCCGTTGCCTACAAAGTATTTACTAAGGTAATCGCAACTAGAATCAGGAACACCTTAGACTTCTGTCAACCAAAGGACGAAGCAGGATTCCGCAATGACTACTCAACAATAGACCATATCCACACTATCAGTCAGGTGATAGAGAAATGTGCGGAATATAACCAACCCTTATATATAGGTTTCATTGATTACGAGAAAACGTTTGATTCTGTCGAAACCTCAGCAGTCATGGACGCATTACGGAATCAGGGTGTGGACGAGCCGTATGTAAAAATACTGAAAGATGTCTATAGCGGCTCCACAGCCTTGTAGTCCTCCATAAAGAAAGCAACAAAACCCCAATAAAGCAATGCGTCAGGCAGGGAGATATTATCGCTCCAATGCTATTCACAACGCGTTTACAGGAGGTATTCAGAGACCTGGATAGGGAAGAATTTGGGATAAGAGTTAATGGAGAATACCTTAGTAACTTGCGATTCGTTGATGATATTGCCTTGCTTAGTAACTCAGGGGACCAACTGCAATGCATGGTCACTGACCTGGAGAGGCAAACCAGAAGGGTGGGTCTAAAAATTAATTTCCAGAAAACTAAAGCAATCTTTAACAGTCTCCTAAGAGAACAGCAGTTTACGATAGGTAGCGAGGTACTGGAAGTGGTAAGGGAATACATCTACTTAGGACAGGTAGTGACCGCGGATCCCGATCATGAGACTGAAATAATCAGAAGAATAAAAATGGGCTGGGGTGCCTTTGGCAGGCATTCTCAGATCATGAACAGGAGGTTGCCGTTATCCCTCAAGAGAAAATTGTATAACAGCTGTGTCTTACCAGTACTCACGCAAGGGGCAGAAACGTGGAGGCTTACGAAAACGGTTCTACTTAAATTGAGGACGAGGCAACGAGCTATGAAAAGAAGAATGATGGATGTAACGTTAACGTATAAGAAAAGAGCAGATTGGGTGAGGGAACAAACACGTGTTAATAGGCATCTTAGTTGATATCAAGAAAAAGAAATGGGCATGGGCAGGACATGTAATGAGGATGGAAGATAACCGATGGTCATTAAGGGTTACGGACTGGATTCCAAGGGAAGGGAAGCGTAGCAGGGGCCGGCAGAAAGTTAGGTGGGCGGATGAGATTAAGAAGTTTGTAGGGACAACATGGCCACAATTAGTACATGACCGGGGTAGTTAGAGAAATAAGGAAGGGGCCTTTGCCCTGCAGTTGGCGTAACCAGGATGATGATGATGATGATGATGATGATGATGATATAGGGAGGGCACTTGACGGCTGTGAGCTGCTGTGCAAACTACGTAGCGTTGTCGGTGCTACATCACTGTTGGCAATTACAGTGGTTTCGACATTCATTTCTATCAACCACCATATTGTCAGCGTATACCCTTTTCTGAGCATGATTACAATCACCATTGTGATGTGTGCCTCCTTTGTGCGACGATTCCATGTATACAGATCCCTCATTAAGCCGAAAACGGAACTCGCATGCACCATCTCGGATCCACATATTGAACACAACATTAATCAACGGGAAATTATTTGCCGGGAAGCAGTCGGGTTTATTTTTTTCCAAGTACCGTATAACTGACTCACCAACAACTATCATGCATCGTCATGGTACAGACATAACAACTACGGCAGAAAATTCTAAGGATTAATTTCTTTTTCTCCTAAAAAATAATACACTCTCTAGCCAACCTGCTCCATATGCCCGATCATTAACAACAACACAAACCAGACATCACCACTCTGAATCCTTATCGCCCTATCAAATAAGAACTAACGCATAGAAAATTTTTTTCCCTGTTCTAGTAAACAATGGAACACACTACCATTATCGTTGTTAAACAGCACTGATTTAATTGATGTGAGTAATTTTTATCTGTTAATTTCGCAGCAGAGATGTGAGCGGTTTCTTTGTTTTCTTCTGAATACATGTATTATTATTTTTTCTAATTTTACCACTCCTCCTTGGGCCAACATGGTCCTGCAGTATTTTGTAAATAAATAAAATAAATCAATCAAACCAGGCGCTGTCTATAAACTAGTTTGGAAAATTAATCAGAGGTGTCTGGTAAAGTCCACGTAATCCCAATTTTGATTTCGCAGGAAAAATTCATTGTACACTAAACGAAATATCTCTTCAATTCCCTGGGTCACGTGCCTTTCTTTTAGGAGATTTTAGCTTTCGACTATCGACTGGTCGCATCCTTCGCTTTTTCTAATCTAGTATCTGCAGAAGCTATGAACTATCTTAACATTTGCTCAGACCTTAACCGTTCATGACTAATTATCAACCCAACACGTGTCACCCCTACATATTCCTGACTTGAGTATATCAAGAGAAGCCAACAAACAAACCACGGAAAGCACAGGGGAAATTACTTGTACTTGCTAATTGAATTAAAGAAAATGATAAATTAATGGCAATGAAAATGGATGAAAGAACAACTTGCCGCAGGTGGGGAACGATCCCACGTCTTCGCATTAAGCGTGAGATGCTCTAACCAATTGAGCTACCGCGGCGCGGTTTCACTATACCCTTTCTTGGTTATTTATGTGCTAATACTAGAACTATCCATGGGAGTGTTAGTCAGCGTCACCACTCACAAACTTTGGCGGCGGATGTGGAACATCCTTTGTACCGCAGGCGTCACGAGTACGTGATCGTTCTGGGTGAAGGAAACTGTTGAATGGACCCCACACATGCTACCTGAAAGCATCAGTGCTGCCGGATTCGAGAGCATCGTTATGTAAGAACGAGAAGAAACGGGGTAAACCGAGGGGCCCCATTTTTATTAATCGTATCATGAGACGCCAACAAAAACACCGACGAAAACATAGGGAAAATTGCTTGTACTTGCGATTTCAATTAGAGAAAATGATGAATTAATGGCAACGAAAGTGGATGAAAAAACAACTTGCCGCATGTGGGGAACAATGCCACGTCTTCGCATTACACGAAAATATCACGAACCGCTGACAGAAGCGAGTGTATACATCCGATGCCAGAGCATGTAGCAGCACTTTAAATGTACACGCTCAGCTTATTTAACTCCACCATAACATCTCTAATAAAAACTATCCCAACACGATTCTGGAACATCAGCAAATGTAGCAAAGATAACACTATAAGTATTAGCAGCGATTCGAGTGGTCAAGTAGCACATTCTTTGTGCGCTTCTGTACTGAACCCGTCGTTCAATCACCCTTCAGAGCAACAATTACCGAATACGCCGCCTTTTTCTTTCTTGAACTTTCTGATACTCGACCGCAATACCTTAGACCAATCAGGTAGAATTTTCATGCTAAAGCGGCTATTGTCACCTGGAACTGATGGTATCAATGCTAAGTTTCTCCTACCCCCGCAGCTCCACCATACTTACCTTTAATTTTACTAGACCACTCAACAAGATTATTTTACTTCATGACAGAAGAACCGGTAAGGTGGTTCCATTTATTATATCGACAAGCTCGCATAATCCATCCAATCACAGGCTCTTTCACTAACCTCGATACCTTGCCAAATTTTTGAACACTTCATTTTCACTCGCCTTGCAAATTTCCTGCAATCAAACAATTTTCTAGTTGCTCTAAACGCCTGTTCAGAATTTAGTATTGTAAACCACAGCCCCGCAAATTTCCTAATGACTAGCATGCGTTTTCGAACTATGATAATGCAACGTGATAATGCAACTTAGAGAAAGGCGTCAGGCAGGGAGATACGATCTCTCCAATGCTACTCTCAGCGTTTTTACAGGAGGTATTCAGAGACCTATATTGGGAAGATTTGGGGATAAGAGTTAATGGAGAATACCTTAGTAACTTGCGATTCGCTGATGATATTGCATTGGTTATTAACTCAGGGGACCAATTGCAATGCACGCTCACTGACCTGGAGAGGCAAAGCAGAAAGTGCGTCTAAAAATTGATCTGCCGAAAACTAAAGTAATGCTTAACAGTCTCGGAAGAGAACGGCAGTATAAGATAGGTAGCGAGGCACTGGAAGTGGTAAGGGAATACATCTACTTAGGACAGGTAGTGACCGCGGATTCGGATCATGAAATTGAAATCATCAGAAGAATAAGAAACGGCTGGGGTGCGTTTGGCAGGCATTCTCAGATCATGAACAGCAGGTTGCCATTATCCCTCAAGAGAAAGTGTATAACAGCTGTGTCTTACCAGTACTCACGTAAGGGGCAGAAACCTGGTGGCTTACGAAAAGGCTTCTACTTAAATTGAGGATGACTCAAAGAGCTATGGAAATAAGAATTATGGGTGTAACGTTAAGGGATAAGAAAAGAGCCGATTGGGTGAGGGAACAAACGCAAGTTAATGACACTTTAGTTGAAATCAAGAAAAAGAAATGGGCATGGGCCGGACATGTAAGAAGGAGGGAAGATAACCGATGGTTATTAAGGGTTACGGACTGGATTCCAAGGGAAGGGAAGCGTAGCAGGGGGCGGCAGAAAGTTAGGTGGGCGGATGAGATTAAGAAGTTCGCTGGAACAACATGGCCACAATTAGTACATGACCGGGGTAGTTGGAGAAGTATGGGAGAGGCCTTTGCCCTGCAGTGGGCGTAACCAGGCTGCTGCTGATGATGATAATGATACACAACGTACTGTATTTTTAAGACTTATCTAAAGCCTTTTTTTAAAGTAATTCACCATTTACGTATCTATAATGTAAGCCTTCTATACATTGACTATTTATTATTCAGATGCATCTGTAACCCTCTGTCTAGCTATACTCATTATGAAAATGACTCACCGGAGATACTAGTAGGCGTAACTCTGTGTTATCGCTTTTACGCTTCCTCTTTTACATTACCGACATGCCTAATGAAATCACAGTTCTTTTTGCCTATTTGCCTATGACTGCGCAATTAACCGGAGCTGATGAGCCCGATGTGGTTACATCAGAATCAGATCTAGATATTGTTACTGCCTGGCTGATGCTATCCCGCTGAAACAGAAATTTAACATCAAAATTGTAATGTCGTGACAATCTGACGCAGTCAAGTATTTTTTCGTAATTGCCATATTAACCACGACTCACTTGAATCGGTATTATGTTATAAGTACCTCAAAGTGCACATTATAAACAATTCCTCAAGGAAACTACATATTGAACACAATACGTTCATAACTAACCGCATGCTGGTTTACACGAATTGCAATATTCTAGTAATGCCGGTATCTATTTTGCCCTGATGGGAATGTATAGAGAAGCAGTTACGCTTTCTCCTGTTTAGTTCTGTTTACGGTGGTAGTATTTTCTTTGCACTAGCTTCCTAATCTACACGTAGTCTGGTAAAGTTTCTCCTTGACGTTTATTACGTCTTTCAAGGTGATAATCGGCGTTGATGAAGGGGGAGGCATGTTGGAGGTAACAAAACTTGGAGATATATTAAAGCGAAAATATTTACACCGTAAAATGCAGAGTTTCCAAAACACTCTTGAAAAACACACATAAATAGCGTCTCACTCTTTCCCAAGCCTACGACAACTGCTGCTACATACGACCGACCGAGTCTCACTGTTCGACCACGAATTGGTTGCGACCCAGACTAGCCTTGCATCGCACGGTGTCTTGCTAATCTATCAGTTTAGCGATTACAGCCTCGACTGAAAGGAATGGGTTCCAGACAGACTGTAAATACACTTCAGTAAACACTAAAAAAGGGGAGGTGGCAACTGCTCGCCCGCCTCAACATTCCACTAACCAATGCAGTTATAACTGAAGTTAAACCACCCAATGAATCGTGCCTAATCTCGTTAGCAGAGTTGTGAGATTTTGGCAAGCGTTTTTCACTCTTTGCCATTATGGCTCTCTCTCGTTATCTCACGCTGCATTTCTGCGTAATTTGTCCGCAGACGTGCTCTCACCAGAGGTTACACGCGCATCGGCAATTAACTACGCTGTCCTCTATGAGCTTTGGACGACTGCGCTGTTGTTGAATTCGGCAATATTTGGCACCGTCTCTGCGCAGGTCATATACCGCGTAAAAGGTGACATGCAGGTGTGAGTATCAAGGTTGTTTAATGCTCTCATACACTGGGTTTAACATGGTTGCGCGACATAATGGACGCTCTAGAAGTTGAGCAGCGTGGTACTCTGAGGTTTCTGAGAGCTGAAGGTATTTCCCAAAAAGAAATTTGTCGCCGTATGGCTGCCGTGTACGTTGACCATTGCATTTCATTGGCCACTGTGAAGCGTTCGATCAAACGGTTCAAAGAATGACGTGAAAGTTTCAAAGACGATCCAAGGCCGGGCCAAACCATCGTGCAATCACCCGTAACAAAATTGCAAAGGTTCATGAGCTGATGAGACAAGAACGGAGGATAAGCATCGATGAACTTCCAGAGCGTGTGAACATCAGTCACAGTTCGGTTCACGGCAAAATTCATAAACATCTCGGTTATCCGCTCTTGTGTGCGCAATGGTTGGCCAAGATTTTGAACTACCGCAAGACGGAGAAGTTCGGCGCTGCCTTGACTCATCTGATCCGGTATCACAATAAGGATGACGACTTCTTGTCTCCACTTGTGATCGGGGACGAACCGTGGTGCCACTTCTACGAGCCTGAAACACCACAGCAACGCTTGCACAGGAAATATTCGAATTCACCACCCCCAAGAAAGGAAAGGCCATCATTTCCGCCGGAAAGGTGTTGTTGACTTTTTTTATCGATCGTCAGAGCCATTACTGATAGAATTTGCTAAATCTTGAAAGACTATCAATTTGTTTCGTTATTGTAAAACGCCAGATCGGCTGCGTGTCACAACGAAGAACAAAATACGTGGCAAATTGACGAATTGCGTCATCTTGTTCAACGACAATGCCGTCACCATGTCGCTGATGTGGTCGATACAAAACTGGCAATGTTCACGTGGGTAACGCTGCAACATCCACCATACAGCCCTGACCTCTCGCCTTGCGACTTCCACTTTTTGGAGCATTTGAAAAAACACCTCAAGCGAACCAGATTCGTGTCGGACGATGACGTGAAAAGTCAGTTGCAGACTTTTTGAAGCAGCAACCCAAGGAATTTAATGAGACGGGAATCGCGCGACTCGTTAGACAACGGGACAAATGTCTAAATGATCATGGAGACTACTTTTAAATAAGGTACCCAGTTTGTCATATATTCGCATTGGCTGACTTTCAATTGACTTGCCCTCGTTTATTTTACAGAACTCCTACTCTTTATACGTGCTCTCTGTTGCGGCTATCATTTCGGTGCAATTACTCACGATACACGACCGGTGACAGCTGCTCCTGCGTAATACATTGGAACAAATGACAGCGTCATTGAGATTTTTCACTGGCCGTTGCATATGTACAAGAATCTAAACAAGGTGCTTGAATAACAAAGATTCATTACAATATTCGTCCTCAGCTTGTTAATTTCATGGCCTTTACATTTTTTATATCAGCGGCATGCACAGCCTTGCTGGTTTCGCACTGATATAGTTCTAAAGTTCGTGTGATATTTTATTTACTTATTAAATAGAAAAAAAAACAATGAAGCATTGGCATCGATTATTTTGGGCATAATTTTTGGCACATACAACTATATTCTTTTATGAAAAAATACATATTTTACTTGTTTTGACAGTGCGTAGCGTTCAAGAATTCGCTTGCAGCACCTTTAGCAATGACATTGGATTTTTTATTCATGTGTTTTATCCCCAGACAAATTGTTTGAAAGGAAGCTTTAGCTCGCGCCCAACTCCGACGCAGCCTATTCAAATACACGTAAAACGCAGAACCACTTTTCAGTGATAACCCCCGGATCGCTTTTAATGAAATTTGCTCCATTTGAGAGAGAAAGTTAAATTCTAGTGTATGTTGGAAGCGGAATTTCGATTTAGGGCCTGAACATTGTTTAAATATTTTGAAAATCTCGAAAGTTGAAAAAGAATATATAAGCACGACGTTTACAAACTAATAGCTCTGCATCAAGCACACATGTCGCCGTTCAGTAAATGGCATGTATTATAACAGTCAAAGCGGACAAATTTGGTGCGTCAATCCGTATCTTACGTGAATTGGTTACGTTGTGTACAAGGATTCTGCGAAAGCCGTATTTGCATAATGCTAAATTTCGTTAAATTCACGCGTAACATAGAAATTTTTTTCCGCTGTAGTACTATTAGGTGCAATTCACAGAATTGTGATATCATTTTTCATTGCTGAGTTACATAGTTTTAAACTTGATAGTTTAGATTTCTGAAAATTTGTGATTTTGGTGAATTTTTAATTACGGATTGACAACGTAAATGAAAAATTTGAAACCAACGGTCACTAGAAGTTAAGTTTTTCTTTTAAATGCAACAAACCTCGTCAAATTTGGTGCATTGGTTGCGGAGAAAAACGAATTCTCCTTCTACATAAATTTAGATACGAGCACCCGAGCTAAAGCTTCCTTTTGAGGAGTTGACCGAGCTGCAATGTGAGCCCCCCCGAACGAAATTTCTGGCTGCGCCACTGGTTTTCTGTATATATTTTTTGCATTTAATTTTCCTATCATGCGCTTATTGTTGCAGTCAAACTTGTATTACACATGTTTACACTGTACCATGCGTTGTTATGTCGTTATTATTCAGGCGCCCTTTTTAATAGTCAAACTTCTCTAAAACGATCACTTCCACGGCGAAATGACTTCCATAACGGAGGTTCTATTCTGTCCTGGCCGAATTCATATCTTTTACATGTATTATGAACGTCTCTACAACGAAGACCACTATAACGAGTTTGCCTGTACAACGAAATAATATAGGCCGACTTGTTGCGTTAAGCAACAAGTCGCAACAAGCAACAAGTTAAGCAACGAGTGCCACGTAATACTGTCACCAGTGCCCTCCACAGGCGTCACCACGGTGGGGTTCCGCGCCACTAACGGCGTCTTTAGCGACGCGCTTGATGAGCGCCCGGATGTCACAAGTCCTGTTGCACTGCTCCAGAAATTGCTCAAGTCGTACTTTGCTTGTTGGGACACACCAGCAGGAGCAATGAGTGATCCGAATGTCGCAGTTGAAGACGTGATGATGTAATCGTAACTGACGACTGGGGGTGTCTTTAAATGCATTTAATGCGGCAGGACGCAAATGTCGACGAAGGCAACTGACGTGAAGACCCTGCAAACGAACCAAGAATATTTACGGCAAGGTAGGTGTGGTTGCTTTCAACGATCTGCAGTTTACTCGGCGTAGCCGCAGAGCATGGTGGGAGACTCGGTGCAATAAGTTTGGCTGCAGTCGCACATTCTTACAAAGTGTGCACACAAACAAATTAGCGACTTATTCCTCTAAGTTTCCCTTGAATTTATGTGAAATAAAGTTTTTTTTTTTTTCTCATTGCTGCCGTTGTACGTGCTTAGCCTCCTCGGTTATGAGCGGCGGAGTGCACGACCTAACAAGCGAAGGACTTTGGAGGTCCCGAGCCCTTCCTTATAAAGGTGCTTGTTTGTAGTTATGTGTACATATTAGTCCCTCCGCTCCGCAATGTTTGACTGTAAGTTTTGAGGGCAATATAAATAAATAAAAAATCATAAAAAATAAGCAGTTTCGCCCAGAAAGGCGAAGCATCGATTGCAAGAGAAAATTGGTGGACCGCTATGCGAAGTGAGAATAGTAGTTTTATCGACCGTGTAAACTTGTAAACACAGGCACACTAACTAAATTAACAAGCATGGTGTCACGCGCGCACAAGCAAACTAAACACATCAGGCTGGATGACAGCGGAAACTCGCTGTAAAAACGCTGGCGTGAGGAAACACGGCAGCAGCAGCGAGCGAAGTGACATTCCTGGCTGCCTATCACTTCAACGCAAATTTAGCGCCGAGAAGACATAGCACGCAAAAAGCTACGAGCCGCTGAAGCACCTAGACTCCGCCCGAAACGCAGATTGCTTTTAAGATACGGCCGCTCGACCACGCGCAGCCGACACATGCATAGTTGCAGCCAGAGTATACCACCCGCCTCTATCCCCTCCCCCGGTGCCTCGCAAGCTTGGGTGTCTCGCACACGACGATAAACGGCGCCCTCCCGCTTTCGTTTCCTTCGCGCGGGCGAGATCAACCAGCAAGCGTCGGCTCCCCTCGCACGTCTTGACTCGCGCACACAGCGTAGGGCACGCGGCGACGGTGTTATCGCCTTTGTACTTTATACGGAACCTCATGGCGACTACATAAATGCGCTTGGTGTGTCCATATAATTGCTATCGCAATAATTAAGCCTGAAACCAGGTAAAGTAAGCGCCGCAGTTTCATTTTCATCATGCACACGAAGCTAGAAACCAATGATAGGCACCTTGAACAACCAATAATGTAGCACCAAAGTTGGAAGGACAAGGTTAAAGTGGTACCTGAGCGGCTTGCGTATGGCCAGGTATCTGTCTACAGAGAGCCACATGAAGCTGTAGATGGAGACGCTCCAGAGCGTCAGGGCCACGTAGCCACTGAGGCGGCACACGAAGTCCCCGTAGACCCAGTCCTGGACGATGGCCGGGTACACCGATAGCGGCACCACAAGCACACCGCACAGCAGGTCTGCCACGGCCAGCGAGAGCAGGTAGTAGTCCAGCACCTGGCGCGTGCTGTGCAGCAGGGTGGCGATCACGAGCACGTTGGCCGCCACCACGCTCACACAGATCACCAGCAGCACGAGCGCCTCGGCCAGCCGCGCCGCGCTGGGCAGCGCGTCGTCGGAGTCCGCCGGGAGCATCACTCTGCGCCGGTGCCCAGCCACGCTTACCGCACTGCCTTTCGCCAGAATAATGCCACACTGTCATTGCTCTTTGGCTCGGCTGCTACTTGGGTTGTGCTTACTGAGACAGCTTATGCATGTCTACCCATCGCTATCAATCATCGACTGTTATAACGACTACATGTGTTGCAATGATGCATTTCTTTTACAGATGGCGCCACGGAACGGACAGATTCTGCTGGGGTACAGGCCAAACAATGCTTGCATATTAAATGAGTCTATGCGTCTCCTGTCCTGTCACACTGGGGAGTGAGGCAATGTTTCGTGAACAATATCAATGTTCTGTACATTGCAGAATGATGGTGATATGTTGGCAATGCGCTGTGCTTCTGCTTGTACTCCCTCGCAGCATGAAACTGCACGTGGAAATATTTCCATCATCCCAGGTGTTTGCCCCGACGAAGGCTCGCACGCCAGCCTAAACATTTGGAAACCAGGCTTTTCGTACGTGCGTCCGTCACTCCCCTTGTCTGGAACGGATGTATTTCCTTTACGTTAACAGAACTTTCGAAAAATTCCTGGTGGCGCATAGCACAATTTGAATTGAACTGGATTACTCTAAAAGGCGAACGTCACTTACACTGGATATAAAAATACATAATTGGCTACGTAACCTAATTTCACGAATCAACATTTTAACTAATTACATTAGCTCACATATTACATTATGAGAAAGGAAGCCAGTGATTTGACAGAGTACATCCACTCGGAACGAATTTCGAAACTCGCAACGCTTTTCAGATAAGCGCTGTCCAACTTGCGGTAAACATGCAGTGTTGTTTCACGTACGTTTTTTTTTTTTTACAAAACGCAATTTTATCCACTGAAGCTTCAAAATTACTGGAACAACAAAGCATTGCGTCGCAAACTTTGAGAATGCGTTTTTAAAAACTGGTGTCATCCTGAGAATTTACTGCAAGTAAATATGACTTGTGTCTACACCGGCTACACTTCACGGGCTACAATCCGTAAGTTGCAATATGTGCCATAAAGTAATTAGCGTAAACATTAATTAGCAAAATTGTAGTGGACTATTTATTTTGATTTCTTGTGAAAAGAATGGCCGCCTCCTGGAGTAATCAAGCTCAAGAAGAAGAAAATTGGCGCATATTAACGGGCGATTTCTAATATATATGCGACCGACAAAAAAAGCACCTTAAGAAACTAGGCACAGCATTGCTATGCAATATATGTGAATCATTGCTTTAAGCTCGAATTTGTGAACGTATACGTGGGGTTAACTGATGGAAAGTTTCCTGCTAAACATCTCTCATTGTGTGTAACGTAATAATTAGATGTTCAGCACGCTGTTGTCGGAGACTCTTATTTGGGCGCTGACCTGACCTGAGAACATTGCGTCGGAGGCATACACGGCTGAAACATGACGTCGACATTTTGTTTTCGTTGCTAATTGTGATTGTTTTTTAAATAATTTTTTTCTTCGATTTGACAAGCCGCTGTTAATGACATGCCACGCATGGACTATAAGGCGCATTTCTTCATTCCAATGTATGAAATAGCCTGATATATGCAAATTTAAGAGAACACGTGCGATTCCTATATTAAACGGAGAGGTCAGAAGGTATTCTACCCATCAACCATCGGTTATACTCGATTAATTTCTGGAAGGGATTGGTGTAAAGGCCGGTCTGCGAGACATAAAAGCGACAGCAGCTCAAATGAACTACACTTGTGCGGCACTTGACCAAGTTAGCATAATTTACCTTCTCGTTCTATCTGTGCAGGTTCTTTTCCAACCTACTCCCAACTCCCTTTACGTGCCACCAGCTTCGTTGAGCGTGCAGGACGTGCAGTCTTCGAAACAACAAGCCCTACCCCCTGCAGGCGTCTGAGACATCACGTCAGAGATAACGTAGTAACGCTAGGCGTACTCCCAGGGTAGCTGTACCGGAACATGCATTTCGGCGATTGGCACGCGCTAAAATACCTGGTCGATCAATATACGGCTTAGAAACGTACCACGGTGATGATACATAGGAAAGGCCAGTACAAAAAACACAGCAAAACACAATCGAAGGAAGTGATGCATTGCTACAAATATTGCCTAACTACCTCGGCACTGTTCAGTCATCAAATGCCGGCTTTCCTATTGATACATCGACGGTATTGGTCATGAACCTGAAAAAATGTCAACTCATTGCCCCTGGCCTTTCCTACGTTCTAAAGATATTTCAGCTTACTCATAAGAAGATGTTTTTTCAACGACAGACAAAAAAGAAAATCAGCAGACTTCAGCGACTTCTGTGTAACTAGAGCTGGCCTAGACAACACTCATGACGCCCATATTAGCTAAATTAATTGCTCGGTTGATATTCCATGTACTTTGATTTAGAGTTAACCATGTTTTCAAGTCTGCTGTATTCCTTTGTGTGCTTAAAGCACGAAAACGTCGCCTGTGCAACACAAGCGACCGTTCTTTTAATGGTCATCCCACATGCCCTCGACACACACTAAAGTCCTTTCTTTTGCGATGACGAATCCCTTACCAAAAGAAGCCTTGCCCCTACCACACGCTACTATATGCTTGGCTAAAAGTACGCTCAACGGTGTCGCCCTTCAACTTTTCTTACAGATACGTTAGTCAGAACCAGCGGCGTACGTCCGACGTATTTCCTTGCTCTGTTGCTTGTTTCCCGTTGGTATGCTTCGGGCCCGCTCAACAGGTCAATACGCGTCGTCCTCGATTCAGCGCTCGTTGTGCGTGCCTGAGTCGGCGCTGGCAGCGCAGAAAGCCTGCTGCTGCCACTGCATCCACGGCGTGGATGAGGCCGCTTTCACAGCAACAAAGCGTGTTCCGTTCCCTCGACCGGATACTATGGCAACGCGTGGTCAATAGACCAATGATGCAGTTGCGCATTGCGCCACTAAGGCGGTGGGCGCACATGCATCCGTGTTGGAGAATTTCACAATTACGAAGAGGTCCACGACGCCGATCCACAGACTAAGAGAAACGTTGACAGAAGCATAGAAGCGCAAATCTTCTCCTAAGAGTGGGCTCCACCCCAGACCGCTCTTCAAGTCACTTTTAGTTCGCAGACGAGTGTGGATGACGTACAGAGTGGTTTTTCTCTGAAAGCAGTTCTTTATCGACGCTTCCTAGGGAGACCTCTTTGAAACATTCCACCACGCAGACCCTTAATAAGAACGTACACATTGGTACCGCGAGTTGTGGCGCCGTATGAGACTTTGTAGTCCTGCATACGCGTGAAAAGCATTCGTCTGCGTGTGCTGCTAGCTCGATGCTGTTACGTAAAGCAGCGAATTCTGTGTCGATGGGTTTCTGCGCAGACTCGATGAAGAGCACACGTGCTCCACTCGATGGCATCCCGTGCCGACGTGCCTGAGGGCTCGGTTTCCTGCCGAAACGGGTCTTTAATGCGTCATAGACGGGGGTCTGGTGTGAATCGTGGGAAGCGCACGAGAGCTCATATTTACATACGCTTAAATTACAGTTGTCATTCATAGGTTATTTATTCATTTAGTGCCCACAAGCGCCAAAAAGCGTTACAGTGGGGGAGACGATTTTACAAACACTTAGGAACGTTCTCTCTAGGTGCAAGACCACCAACAATTTAATTTCACTTACTCTCGGTAGCTCGTTAATACAGCCAGTTTCGCATTCCAAATACGTTGGAGCTATTTTTGATAGTGATTTACGTTGGAGAGAACTAATTAACAACGTATCTAAGACATAAGCCATTGGACGCCACGCGTTCTTTAAGGCGAGATATTATTTTCTGTACGACGTACGACGCTCCCTCTACTATGCTTTCTGTCATTCAAATATCAGTTACTGTTGTCAGTCTTGGGGGCCAACATATAAAACCTACTTATTGCCTTTACTTCGTCTGCAAAAACGAGCATTGACCGCGACAACTACTAATTCGGGTCATTTCGGTATCATCGTTTTTCATGATAATCATGCACTATCCTTTTGGTCCTTGCGCATCTATAAAACTTCGCTCTTGATCAACACTATAATAAACACTAATTCTACCCTTCCGTTAAGCCTCTCCTTCGTTTCACCTTCTCGTAATACAAAGCAAGCATCCAATTGAAATTTCAACCAGCCTAAATATAACAATGTATATGGTGAACACCTGATCAAGTTCAGTGAAGTCAAAATATGGAACGTACTACCGATAGAAGTTAATGCAGCGAAAATATTTAAAATGACCACTAAACTGCATACAAGTGTAATGAAACTCTGTCTGAAACTCTTGTTATGTGAATTTTCTTTTTGTGTCATATTTTTCTTTGGATTCGTTGTGTGTATTTCGTAAACGTTTTCTATTACAGCTGTATAATATGGTGTTGTATACATCTAAATTGTTCTTCAGCCCTTCACACTCTGCGGCCTGAATTGCTTGTAATTTTTCTATTGGAACGGCCACTAGCCTTTGCAGCTATCGGTCCAAACAGTGTTTTGTACATATTTCGTGTTTTATTGAATAAAGGTACACATAAAAAAGAGTTTTCCTACACAATGTGTGAGCAAGATAAGAAAATAACAACAAAAGTTCAACAAAACTTACAGCAGTTTCAAAACACGTTAAGTTACATATGGACAATACAATACAAATGTCAAAGAAAAGGGAAAGTGTCACTTCAAGAGGTAAAAAAAAAGTGCATCATTTCACACAGTCTTGGCCAAGCCAGCAGGCAACTTGTTCCATTCTTGTATAGTTTTTATTTTAAAAAAATGTTTTCTTAAGCAGTTTTGTCTTGCACGGAACTTCTAGTATCTTTAGTTCATTATCCACGCGTTGTGACCGGTAATGAGGCAGCATTATATTCCTGTCCCTTCGTATACTGATTATACCGTAGTATTGGAATGAAAAGGCTTCAGACGCAGCTTTCTACGTCGTACTTCTAAGGCATCCCGTTTAAGTTCTTCCTTAGCACTCGCAGCGCTGAACTTTGCTGTGTGTCGACCGTACAGTACCGCACACCTAGATTCTGTACCCTCTCAAGTTTATCAGTGTAGCGTTCCGTCGGGGGGTCTTACACAGCACAGGCGTAGTCGAGGACGGACCTAGCGCACGTTTTGTATAGCAGCTCTTGTGAAGACTGGCTGAATGCTCTGCAGTTCCTACGAAGAAAACCTACAATTTTACCTACTCTAGCAGTTACGTAGTTAACCTGTTTCTGCATTGATAATTCTGGGGTGTACCAAGAATTCAGGTATTTACAATGTGTTACTTTAGCTATTGCATTGTTGTCAAAGGCCTAAGTGAAATGTGAGGAGTTCTTCTTTCCAGTGAATCTCATGTTGACTGTTTTGGTTATGTTTAGCTGCATGCGCCACGTTGTGCACCACTTACTAATTAGATTGAGGTGTTGCTGAACCGGGCTAGCATCATCCATGCCATTGGACACCCTACAAAGCACGCAGTCATCTGCAAACAGCCCTAACGGCGATGTCAGACCTTCGCCAATATCACTTATGTAGAATGAATAAAGCCTTTATTTTAAGGAAGGGGATGGCTCTAGGCCGCTGTTGGGGATTAGGAGGGAAAGGAATGTGGGTTCCCGGATTGTTGGCTCAAGCACATCTTCATCTCAGTCTGGGATCTTCCGCTTTATGCAAACTCAGGTGCATGTACAGTTTCGCCGCTCTCGCATGGGCTGGTCGACTACTTCTTCACTACTCGAAACAAGCCACTTTGTCTGCCATATGTCGCAATGGCTTTCGGTGTATCAGGGTTAGTTTTCATTCCCATTCCTATGGAGAATAAAAACAGCAAAGGCCCATGTCTTTTACGAACACGCATACCATCGCAAGCCGGCGGTTTTGTGAGCATTGTGGTAAAATCTACAATTACTGTGCTGAGTACCTGGGTTAGATACCAATACACAATAGTTTTGCATTTCTTTTTTTTGTTTTTTGACTGCTGCATTTTTTCCAAGCGGGCCACGCGTATATTTGGGCTTATTGCCCCGTTCTTCTATAAGCTGCAGTGCTCGTGTAAGAACAGCGGCATAAACGCAGTGCATAAATAGCGCAATAGGCGTTCTTACACGCGTGATCGGGGAGGTCAGCCTGTTGAGTGGCCGTTGGGACGCGCACCTTGCTGGCATTGGCCATTGGCGTATATAAGCGGCGAAAACGTTTTCGCAACGTCAGAGAGGCTCTTGATGAGAAAACAACTAAGACGAAAATTAAGGCACGACATGGAATTGAACCTGGGACTGCAAAATGGCAAGTCCGAGGTGCCACCGCTAAGCCCCCACCACCATTTTTTTATTGCACGCAATTACGAGAGATGTTATCGGGAAATTACTTAGATTTCAGACACAAGAGACAAAAAACAAACGCACACATATGCTACGCTGTCTAATGAAAGTTCTCAAACCAGGAGAAGCGTCCAGAACGCAAATCCTCTCGGGAACGGCATCAAAGGTTTCAACCACACTACGCACTTGAGCGGCCCCTTCCCAAAAGACCGGCCTTGTCGAGCGAGGTGGCTCGGCATTTCTGTCAATCATGCGGCTTCTTCATACTGAATAGAGTCGTAATAACAAGAACGACTCATATGGTGTATTACTGAGTGTTTTTTTAAAGGAAAAAACAAGATACCCTAGGACATGAGAGGAAGTTCTTTTCTGCTAGTTCTTTGCAAAATGTCCCAAAAACTAACATGCCTCGCGAAAAATAACAGTGTTCTATTGTCTCAGGTAGGTTGCGAAGGCTGCAATTTGAATTCTAGGGCACATATACTCCTTTTTCAGGAAGTCATGTTTCAATTCGCAAGGAGGAAATGTGCCGATGAAAGAAAAACGTTTTCGCTGCTGGCGTTATACACATTCTGCGCACACGGCAAAGAACTTGTTGACCAAATCGAGAGAAATACAGCTTTTCATAGATAGGTTAAGGGAAGAAGTTATCTTGAAGTTGTACATTAGCGACATTCGATAATAATAATAATAATATTTGGGGTTTTACGTGCCAAAACCACTTTCTGATTATGAGGCACGCCGTAGTGGAGGACTCCGGAAATTTTGACCACCTGGGGTTCTTTAACGTGCACCTAAACCTAAACACACGGGTGTTTTCGCATTTCGCCCCCATCTAAATGCGGCCGCCGTGGCCGGGATTCGATCCCGCGACCTCGTGCTCAGCAGCCCAACACCATAGCCACTGAGCAACCACGGCGGGTGACATTCGATCGACAATAAACAAATATTGAGTTAATCTGGCTTATAACAATGAAATAGTGTCGACAAGATCTATTAGGAAGCCTATTATTTAATAGTGGCAATTCATGAGCCACGTTTCTCGTTACAAAAAGAAAAGGTAGGTGTGACGGAAGACGTGCTCTATTACCCGCAACAAGAAACGGTTGACGGACGTATTTCAAGATAAACTAATAGCAACGTTGTCGCACAAACAAATGCACAAGAGTGAGGCCTCCCTTATCACGTGGAAGAAAAAGGCAGCCCCTTTTCATGGCTTCCCTCGATGAACGACAAATAAAACAGGCAAATATTCTATCCATGTCAATGCCATGTAAAACGGAAAAAAATTACGTAATGTTGATCGTTTTTCCTTTCGCATGGCCTTAGCTAACGCTACCTGCACTTGGCAGTGCGCGACGCTTGCTCAGTCGGCCCCTCTCGCCGCCCAGCGCCGCCGGTCGGACGCCCGACAGGAATGCGCCACGGAAGCCGCTCGTCGAGTGAAACCATTGAGCGACGAAGCAGCCGAAGGCCAATGTGATAATGAGGAACGTCACAGTGAGGGACTCCGCAAATTTGGACCACCTGGGGTTCTTTAACGTGCATCTGAGTACATGGGTGTTTTCGCCCCCACTGAAATGCTGTGGCCGGGATTCGAACTCGCAACCTCGTGCTTAGCAGCCAAACGCCATAGCGACTAAGCAACCACGGCGGGTAATAATATGACGCTATGGAGGCGACGTAGCTTTAGACACTTCGTAGGTTTTCAGTGTGCAACAAAGGAAAACACATGGTAGTGTTTCATTATACTGTAACTTAAAGACGCTAAAAAGCCACCGTACATGGTCAATGCCATGTAAAGAACGAAAGCAATGAAGCAGTGCTAACTGGATTTCACTTTAGTATGTCTGCGATGGCTTGGTACTTTAATGTACTGCAGTAGTAAAAGTTCGTTGTCACATAAATTGCGTTACTACTAAGTATAAAATAGCTTTTCAAAGCACCAACATTTTATCCACAGCAACACTTTGTTTCGTCAAGATGCCTTTTGCTGAAGAACAGCACAACAAGTCACCCCTTCAGACGCACAAAGGAGTTCATGCGTCTGCCTTTCCGTACCCTTACCAAAACGGAGACACTCCTTTGTCGTCCCGCGCGGTAGATGCTCTCGTGTTGCGCGTGCTGTTCGTGGTGTGGAGAGTCGGCGAAATGCCGCGAAGGCGACAAAGGGGCCGCAATGCTGCTGGCGAGGAGAAGGAAAAGAAAAAATAAATGCTGGCTCCTGCAACAGCCCTGAAGCGAGCCCACTGCGATGTGCAGGTATACGTATACGCTGATGATGTCGCATTTGTTTCCACGTCAAATGGTATACGTATCTTAAGAAAAATTTACAGTAGCATTTTAATCAGACTGAAATGTGGCTTTAAGGACTACAAATGTCGCTAAATGTGAACGAGAGTGTAATCATTTTCCCCCTTAATTTTCCCTGTCCGAATAGCACAGACACATGGTCAGGAGATAGTTCCGCAGGTACAATCATTATAATATCTGGTAGTGATTTACACAGAAAAGCTTAATTGGTGGACATACATTAAGTACATCGCGTCTAAAGGAGCACGTGCTCTCGGACGAAGGGTCAGCAGCAGTGGTTTCGGAATGCGCAGGGACACTCTGCTGATGGGTCATTGTGTCTGTCTTTGGTTGCGTGTTATTTTCTGCATGTCCTACTCATAACTTACGCCCTCTCGTATTTTCCAAGATGAATCATTACATTTGGGTCTTGACCTTCCAAAATTTGTAGCGAATAATATTATTTATCACGAACTCACATACCTTCTCTTCAAACTCAATTTTGGATACTAAGAGTTGAAACATTATTGAACATCTATGCATGTCCACAATAACGCTCCTACTATATATTTGTTTGAGAGCCGATTGCATTCTTTGAGAAACAATGGTCTCGACTACATTGTACCCAGGTAATTGCCTGTGCAGAACCTATTAGGACCATTACCGTGATGTGGTTTTCCCAAATTTACTTACTGCGGCATTAAGCGCTCAATTCAATAATATATTTCCTGAAAACGTACACTAAGCTTCGCCTATGAGATACCTAAAAGGTTTCTTCGATGACAAGCTTGAGAATCTACAAACATAAAAATTACGCCAGAACGTATCTCACGATGACTTTCGAGCGTATCGCGGATAGCAATGGTGCAATGCCGCTACCCTCGAGCAGGATAGCCGTACCTGCCCGGTGCCAGGGCGTGGACAGCCGACGCTCCCCTGCGAATCTACGTACCGTGAGTGCACCGCCGCGAGACAGCGCATGCGATGGTCGACTATTGAGTGAAGACATATGTCAGCGAACCGCGTATGCACGGACGGTTAGGCTAGGGCAATGGAGCCTTCTCTTATATGCTCAAGTGTATCGTTTTGTTGTGTGTCTAAGTGCCGTATGTGACCACAACCTGAACGAGATAAAGGCAATGTCTGTGCTCCACGCTCTCCTCACTGTGTGTTGAGCCCTTGGGCTCACGAACCCTTTTCTATGTCAAATATAGTGCTTATCTATGCGGCTACTTTCACTTGACACGTCTTTAAATTTAAATATAGTTGGCGAAAAATACAAACGGCCTCGTTCCTCTCGACAACGAAAGCTTCGCCTCAGTTGCTGTGATTTCTCGCACCTTTCCTTAAAGAGCTCCTCTGTTCCAAAAGCCTTTAAGTGCCCCTGTGTCGTCAGGCGTATTACCGTTTTAATTGAGCACCAAACGAAAGTATTGGGTCAATCTAGATTGAAAGATAAGGTTTCTGTAAAAAAGAATTGGTGAATCGTAGCGAGAACGTAGCTTTCGTAACCGAGAAAATTACAAAAACGTAAAAGCGGAGTGGCGCTCCTTGCTGTGGACTATGGAACCTCTCACGTGATGTCAGCACTGGCTCATCCAAAAGTGCCCGGAATGGGGGTCACATGGAGATTACGTCAACTCGTCCAGTCTGGCGCGGGTGGTTCAGCTTGAGGCGCCGCAGCTGCACCTTGTTAGATACGGGACCTTTTCCTGAGCCTCCATCGAGTTCACCAGACCACATCGAATCGCGTCACACCTAAGCAAGGAACGCAGAAGCAGATCTACCCCGTTCCCGAGGCGCGGCACGTGCAAACGAGTTGGCGTCCCCCACCTCGTGCGCCGCAGGGAGCTATTCACTGCTTGACTCTTCCCGAAAGTGTAGCGAGAGCCTGGCACTGTTCCAGGTAACGTGGGTCCCGAGGCAAGACGGCTGTAATGCACCGCGAAGGCCTGGCAGCAATCCCCCTTCCGTCTTTGTGAAAGCAGTTGCAGACCGGGAAGGCAATAGCGCAGAGAGAAGTAAGCACTCGGACAAGTGGGGCCCAAGGAGCGACCCTGTGCGCCGGGTGTAACACAATCGCACGGGCGCCTACCATTGGCCGAAAATGACGACACCCGAGCGGGCTCGCTGATTGGCCGAAAATGGCGTCACCTGAGCGGGCTCGCCGATGGGCCGAACGTGACGTGCCTTCGAGACACCGAAGGGCTTAAAAGCCAGAGACCGGGAGAAGCAAGAGAGCATTCCTTCATTGATCTCTTTCGAACTTCTTGCCACGGGCCGCAGCGTCCGAGTTGCTGCCGGCCCGTAATGACTTTGTGACTGTTAATTTCTTTGTACTCTCACTGTAAATAATGTAAATAAACCTCCGGTTTTCATCGCAAAGTCCTCCTCAACCTCGGCCAACTCCTGCACCCAATGGCAAGGTCCAAAATCTGGGGGACAGCAATTGGGATTGTCCTCCAGATCCAACAACCTCTAGAGGGAATTCTGTACACAACGTGGTTATATATTGGCATTTCGAAAGCGATAATATACTTCTAGACGAAAAAGCTATGGATCTAGCACGACCTTATATTTTCTTTTGTCGTCCCATTAAGCAAAGGTATTGAAAAAGTAATGGTCGTTCGCTTACGAGAATATCGGAATAGATTTAGTATTCATTCCTCCTCTCAATTTGGGGTTCGCGAGGTGTACACAACGAGGTGTACGCCGCCCTTAGGTGCCCGTTCCTGCAGCGGCCGTCAGCGTCGTAACCAAGGGTGCGATCGCGCAAACAGCTCGCTTTTCCGTTCTCTCGATTGCCCTCTCGTGATTCGTTGGCGCCCGCGCGTTTCGTCACGGCCGTCATTGCGCCGGGGCGGGACCACAAAATGCGCTTACGTCACACTCCTGTCAATCATTCCAAAACCGAGTGAAATCGGCCGCTATCGTGGAACGGTCGACAAGGGCATTCGTTTCGAAGAATGAATGGCCGTTGCCATAGCAGCGCTAGTAGCAGACGATGCGCCTGTCGTCTGCTCATAATGTCGTCGCTCGCCGAGCATGGTTGGCCCTGCCGGGGGTCCAGTTTTTTTAGATTAAAGCGCGATCCGCCACTGCAGAAAGTTAGCGATGCTAATTATTGAAAACAACTGTGATCACAGTGAAATTAAATGTTGTGCCTGCGCTGTGATAAATATAACTAGTGTTCTTATTTTAATGTTGTTTGATCTGAGCTCATTTGTCGAGAATGCTCGCCGTTTCACGTTGTGCTCAGAGAATCGCGTTCATTGTTCGGCGGTTTGAGCTCACGAGTCACGATGGCCGCTCCTATTATCGCGCTTTTGGAGTCTCTCGGGCAGCCTCGGCGACGCATCTTTCGGGACGCATTTGACGAGCTTACCGAGGAAGAGCTCCGCGAGCACTTCAGGCTCTCGAAGAGCACTGTACAGTGGCTCTGCGAGCAATTGGAAGACGTCATGGGTGGCCTTCGGACCAGTGGCATCACGACGCAAGGCAAGGTGCTTTGTGCTCTCCGTTTCTTCGCGACGGGGAGCTTCCAAAGATCCATCGGCAGCGAAGCATTTGTATCCATAGGGCAGGCTTCCGTGAGCGAGACCATTCACGCAGTTGCGGAAACAATAACCGGGGTGCGCCGGCAACAGGGCTGGGTGAGCTTCCCGTTGACAACGGCCGGCAAGGCTAGTGCAAAGGCGGCCTTTACGGATCGCGGCCGCATTCCCGGTGTAGTGGCCTGGGCCGCTATCTTGTAGCGATGCCTTATGCCTTATTCTATGCTATTCTTATCATCCACCACACACGGCGGCCTGATCCCGTTGATAATGAGGGCAGACCGTCGCTCTGACCACTGGCTTAGCGCAAAAAGCCTGAAAAAGCATAGAATCGGAAAAGGCATCGCTACAAAATACCGGCCCTGTGTCGACGGGACGCTCTTCGGTCAGCGCGCGCGATGTCCGCACAAGGTACGGGTGGCCCTCTATGAACGCGACCAACAGTTCGCTTTGATGCGGCGACACGTGCCGGTCAAGTCTTAGATTTTTGTGCGACGACATAGCGATTCGCAGTCGATGAACAATGATCGCCAATTGAACTGCGCGCTCCTGCCAATTTGTTTTGGCGTGTGCGATACCACCTAGCGGAATAAACCAAAATATATGCCGCTTAAATTAGTTTTCTTCTCTCGCATCACATTTCCGACGCAGATTATATGTTGCAACAGTAAGAGTTTTTTTCTTATATCACGTGTTTAATTATTAAAGCATCACAAACATTCTGCACGTAATATATCGTCCCCGATCGAAGCCCAAACTGGTGACGGAAACTTCCGGGGCTGGGCTCACTCGTTTATTGGCTGTGCTCTCCCTCCCGTTCTCATAAATCTTGCGGACGGCCTACTTTGTGACGTCGCAGCCAGAGCGAACGAGCGGAAAAGCGAGCTGTTTGCGCGATCGCACCCTTGGCAAGCTGACGAGCACAGCGACAGTCGAGATCGAACACGCAGCGCAACAGGGGGTGAACAAAGAAAGCGTGAGGAGGAAAGCGGAGGAGGAGGAAAGCGTGAGAACAATACGCGGATCTCGAGCACTGTGGGAATCGATGTAAGCGAAGCTTTGTATGCTTTGATTGACGATAAGTAGCGGTGGTGTTGGCGGCGAATGTCTCATTTCTTCAGCGTTTAGTCCGATAAGAGAGTTGTGAGGACATCCGTCGCGGTTGCTTTGACTTTGGTGTTGCGCTGCTAAGCACGAGGCCGCGGGACCAAATTCCGGCCCCGGCGGCCCCATTTCGATGGGGGCGAAATGGAAGAACAGCCGCGTACTTAGAATAACCCCAGATGGTCAAATTTAATCCGGAGGCCCCCACTACGGCATTCTTCTTAATCAGATCGTGGTCTTCCTACGCAAATAAAACCCCATAATTTAGTTTGAGAGTGGTGAGTTGATGTTAAACGTTTCCTTGCGAACACCACTGCTGTTTGTCTGCGTAGTCGACAGAACACACAGTGAGGCGAGTTTGAGTCATTGTTGTGCGTCATTGTTCCTAATCTCTGAGAGGGTTGAGCATTATCATTGACTCACATGGCATTGTGGCATGAGTTTTAAACTTTATTAGAGGGCCCTATAACGTAAAACTATTCCAATATGTTTTTTATTCCAATCTCCTGACGTCAAATTTGCGTAACCGCCGACGCAAGGATCGGGCGGTCACCCGCAGCGTTGTCTGAACAGACCAAACAAACACTCTCCTCCTTTATAGGGGGTCACTTTTGTTTGCTTTAAAAACGAATAACATTGCCGGCACTGAGCTGCTTGCCTTATCTAATTGCCTGACAAGAGGCACGGAGCATGCTCAAGTGGAAAAGGATTCGATGGGGCCGAGCCAGTGCACTGGAAATCGATAACCAGATCGAGAGGGTGGTGCCGGCGCCTGCGGTTGGTCCGCTTTGCCTTATACTTAGCTTGCGGTGACTCATCCAAAATCGCGGCGGCATGCAACGGAAACTTAAGAATGACGCTGAAACGGATCCTTAGCAAAGAATATTTGGCTGAACGAGGTCGTCAACGTGCTGAACGTGCTCGATAACGTTACACGGCCACGCAAAAAGTTTTATTATAAGCAATTAAACCCATGCTCTCCGGCAGGTGCGCGTCGCCAGTGCCTGAGCGGTCGGTGGCAGCCATCTTTTATTGCATTCGGAACAGGGCAACTTGCGGCTATTCAGAAAAAAAGTCAGTTTTGTTCGGCATATTAATGCATCTTTATCGCGTACACGTCACTTTGACGCGTGATTTTTTGCGGTTTTGTGACGTCGCGTGAAAGGCAGGTGAAGTGGGTGCCGCCCGAAAACGTTTCACCAATAGCCGATGGCAAATGGCGAAAAGTGGGCTAATAAGACCTAACCATTTTACTTTTGTTCGACCAAATCATGCATGATGAGTGTGTACACGTCATATTGACACGTGCATTTATATTTATCGGGCGACCAGGTTTCACCGCCTAACAAATCTTATCGCACAGCGCGGGACGCGCTTGCATGTATCCGAAGTTTCTGGAAAGTTATCGATGCTTCTATCCGCAGTCTGTTGTTGCCGAACCTTGTGTTATCTGATTTATTCGCCTGACGCGAAAGATGTAGAACTTTATGGAAGGCACGCGGGTCCCAACGATTAGTCTGGAACATTCGACGATTGTGTATAAAAGCCGACGCGCTTGAACCGCTGATCAGATTTTTCGACGATCGCCGACCGTGTTCGCCGCTATCGTTGTGCTATAAGTGTAGCCTGTTTTGTGGGCACAGGTTCGCCCAATAAAAGTTAGTTTTGTCTATCACAGTATTGCTACTGTGTTCTTCACGTCACCACCACGTGACATCTGGTGGAGGTGCTTTTGGTCCATGTACCGGACGCCCCCGACAAGCCGTGATCCAAGCCCGGAACGCAAAGACAACACCAACGCAGTCCCGGACCATCGAGCAAGCCGCCGTCTTCAACAACTGCCCCCGGAGCACGGACTTTTGCCCGAGACGACCAGAAAGATTGCCACCAAGTCCACCCCAATGGCAGCCCCAGCATCCCCCGTCGTGCTGCAGCAGCCCAGGGAGCCCCCCACGTTCCGCGGTTCAACATTCGAGGACCCGGAAACCTGGCTCGAGACGTACGAGAGGGTCGCTGCATTTAACAGCTGGAACAGCGACGACAAACTGCGACATGTCTTCTTCGAATTGGAAGACGCTGCCAGGACGTGGTTCGAGAACAGAGAAGCCATGTTAACGACCTGGGACCTTTTCCGAAGCGGCTTCCTGAAGACATTCACAAGCGTCGTACGACGAGAACGAGCCCAAGCACTACTGGAAACCCGAGTGCAGCTGCCCAACGAGACCACCACGATTTTTACAGAAGAAACGCGCCGCCTATTCCGCCACGCCGACCCGGAAATGTCCGAGGAAAAGAAAGTCCGGCTACTAATGCGTGGTGTTAAGGAGGAACTTTTCGCCGGTATGGTACGAAACCCACCGAAGACTGTCGACGAGTTTCTTCGCGAGGCCACTAGCATCGAGAAGACACTCGAGATGCGAAACCGGCAATTCGACCGCCGCACCAACGCTACAAACTATGCCGGAGTTCAATCACTGGCCTCCGAAGACCTGCGCGAGGCTATCAGAGCAGTCGTACGAGAGGAGCTTCAGAAGATCTTCCCTTTGTCGCAGCCTCAAGTGGCCTCGATCGCTGACATCGTCAAAGATGAGGTTCAGTGGTCGCTGGGAGTTCCGGAGGTGCAACCTCAATTACCGCAACCCCAACCCGAAGCGATGACCTACGCCGCCGTCGTACGCCGTCAAGGCCCTCCTAAGCGACCGCCCCAGGGCCCTGTAACGCCGCAATTCCGTCGACCACCGCCGCCGCCGCCGACAGCGCGCCCACCCGTCGCCCAGCGGAGCTACCCGAGGAAGACCGACGTTTGGCGCGCTCCTGACCACCGCCCGCTCTGCTACCACTGCGGGGAAGCGGGTCACGTCTACCGACGATGTCCATACCGGGAAATGGGACTGCGAGGTTTCGCCGTCAACGCTCCGCGCCCGCAGCAAGGTGAACGCCCTCGCGATATCGCTGACTACCTCGCGGCTACTCAGTGGAGCTCTCGACGACCATCGCGTTCACCATCACCAGGCCGATACCTGTCGCCGCAGCGCCGACCATACACTGGCCCAGCTCGGGGCCGGTCAGCGAGCCCATATCCGGAAAACTAAAAGCAGCAACCGATGGAGGTGCGGTTGCTGTCCGTCGAACTGTCGAAGATCCTCCGCCGCCGACGAAGACGCCGAAGAAACTACCTCGACGACATAACGACACGCCGCCGTCCCGACGAAGTCTGGAAGGAAAGAATGCGACGACGAAAGACGACCTGACGATGTCACATACCAGCCACAAGTCAACGCGACGCAGTCTTGATCCGACGCCAAGACCGAACTGTAATGCAAGACAAAGAGCCACCGACCTCGACGTGCTTCTCGACGGCCACGCAGTCACTGCCTTAGTCGACACAGGGGCTGATTACTCCGTCATGAGTGGACACATCGCCGCCCAGTTGAAGAACGTTAAGACTACGTGGGAAGGCCCTCAAATTCGTACCGCCGGAGGACACCTCATAACCCCGACTGGACTGTGCACGGCAAGAATTACCATTCACGACCGGACTTACCCTGTCACCTTCGTTATCCTCCAACAGTGTTCACAAGACGTCATTCTCGGCATGGACTTCCTCAACCAACACGGCGCAGTCATCGACCTGAAGTCGAAGTCAATAACTCTGTCGGAAGACCATGCGATACCGTCGGAGAACCCTCGTACTCACCACGCCTTGAGTGTGCTCGAAGATCAAGTGAGCATCCCGCCTCGCTCCAGCATTGTTATTTCGGTCGGCACCGAAACACCCGCTGACGTAGAAGGTGTCATCGAAGGCGACCAACGTCTACTGCTAGACCGTGAAATTTGCGTCGCAAGAGGGATCGTTCGACTGCACGGAGGAAACACGAAAGTGTTGCTGACAAACTTCAGCCAGGAGTTCAAGCACATCAACAAGGGCACGACGATCGCATACATCGAGGAAATTCTGGAAAACAGCAATGCGTTTGTCCTCTCGGAATCCGCCGCATCTACCCCGACGACCATGGTTGCCGAACCAGACTACGACATTAATCCAAGTCTCCCCGTGATTAAGCAACAGCAGCTCAGAAGTCTGCTCCGGCGATACAAAGGCTGCTTTTCGACGTCATCGAGGATTCGACAAACACCAGTCGCCAAGCATCGCATAATCACCGAGGAGTACGCTCGACCACTTCGCCAGAGCCCTTACCGAGTTTCCCCGCGAGAACGTGAAGCTATAAGAGAACAAGTCGACGAAATGCTGCGCGACGACATCATCCAGCCGTCGAAAAGCCCGTGGGCATCTCCTGTTGTGCTGGTGAAGAAAAAGGACGGAACCCTTCGTTTCTGCGTCGATTATCGTCGTCTGAACAAGATCACGAAGAAGGACGTATACCCTCTCCCACGGATAGACGACGCATTGGATCGGCTCTGCAACGCTAAATACTTCTCCTCGATGGACCTCAAGTCTGGCTATTGGCAAATAGAAGTCGACGAAAGAGATCGTGAAAACACCGCCTTCATCACCCCAGACGGCCTCTACGAGTTCAAGGTTATGCCATTTGGACTGTGCTCGGAGCCTGCAACGTTCCAGCGCGTGATGGACACGGTTTTAGCAGGATTGAAGTGGCAGACCTGTCTCGTTTACTTGGATGACGTCGTTGTATTCGCCGAAAGTTTTGACGATCACCTTAGGCGGCTTGCCACAGTACTAGAGGCCATCAAGTCATCAGGGCTCACTCTGAAGCCAGAAAAATGCCGCTTCGCTTACGATGAGCTTCTATTCCTAGGCCACGTCATCAGCAAATCCGGAGTACGCCCCGACCCGCAGAAAACAGCTGCCATTGCAAAGTTCCCGCAGCCCACCGACAAGAAGGCAGTGCGTAGATTTCTTGGCATGTGTGCCTACTACAGGCGATTTGTCAAGGACTTTTCACGTATCGCTGAGCCGCTGACACAGCTAACTGAATGTGACGTCGAGTTCAAGTGGGAAACGCCACAGGCCGACGCATTTAAAGAACTCAAACGACGCATGCAGCCGCCGCCCGTACTTGCGCACTTCGACGAGCACGCCGATACCGAAATACACACTGACGCCAGTAGCCTAGGCCTCGGTGCCGTCCTAGTCCAGAGAAAAGATGGACATGAACACGTGATAGCTTACGCTAGCCGATCATTGTCAAAAGCAGAAGGCAATTATTCTACAACCGAAAAGGAATGCCTCGCCATCGTTTGGGCCACAGCGAAATTTCGCCCTTACCTATATGGCAGGCCATTCAAGGTGGTCAGCGATCATCACGCGTTGTGTTGGCTAGCCAACCTAAAAGACCCTTCAGGACGGCTGGCACGGTGGAGCCTCAGGCTACAAGAATACGACATCACTGTAACCTACAAGTCCGGAAGAAAACACTCAGATGCCGATTGCCTATCCCGCGCCCCCATTGACCCGCCGCCGCAAGATGACGAGGATGACGACGCCTTCCTTGGAATAATAAGCGCGGAAGACTTCGCCGAACAGCAACGAGGTGACTCGGAGCTAAAAGCCCTAATCGAGTATTTGGAAGGGCACACCGACGTTGTCCCAAGGGCATTTAAGCGTGGATTATCTTCGTTCACGCTTCAAAACAACCTACTCGTGAAGAAGAACTTCTCACCACTCCGCGCCAACTACCTTCTTGTTGTTGCGTCGGCGCTACGTCCAGAAGTACTGCACGCCCTACATGACGATCCGACCGCTGGGCACCTCGGTTTCTCCCGGACGCTATCGAGGATACAAGAAAGGTATTACTGGCCGCGCCTAACCGCCGATGTCGCCCGTTACGTCAAGACATGCCGCGACTGTCAGCGACGCAAGACACCGCCGACAAGGCCAGCCGGATTACTACAGCCAATCAAGCCTCCTTGCCGACCATTCCAGCAGATCGGGATGGACTTGCTGGGACCCTTTCCGACGTCAACAACCGGAAATAAGTGGATCGTCGTGGCGACAGACTACCTCACCCGCTTCGCTGAAACTAAAGCACTGCCGAAAGGTAGCGCAGCCGAAGTGGCGAAATTCTTTGTCGAAAACATCCTGCTGCGACATGGCGCCCCAGAAGTCCTCATCACCGACAGAGGAACGGCCTTTACAGCGGAGCTCACTCAAGCCATTCTGAACTGCAGTCAGACAAGGCACAGGAGGACAACGGCCTACCACCCGCAGACGAATGGTCTTACGGAGCGGCTGAATAAGACCCTCGCCGACATGCTAGCGATGTACGTCGACGTCGAACACAAGACGTGGGATGCCGTCCTGCCATACGTAACATTCGCTTACAACACGGCGGTGCAAGAAACAACACAGATCACGCCGTTTAAGCTGGTTTACGGCAGGAATCCGACGACGACGCTCGACGCCATGCTGCCCCACGTCACTGACGAGGAAAATCTCGACGTCGCTAGCTATCTCCAGCGCGCCGAAGAAGCCCGACAGCTCGCCCGCCTGCGGATCAAGAACCAGCAGAGGACCGACAGCCGACACTACAACCTCCGACGACGCTTTGTTGAGTACCAGCCCGGTGACCGTGTTTGGGTTTGGACCCCTATACGCCGACGAGGACTGAGCGAGAAGCTTTTGCGTCGCTATTTTGGACGGTACAAGATCATCCGACGTATTGGTGCACTGGACTACGAGGTCGTGCCAGACGGCATTTCGCTGTCACAGCGGCGCCGCTCACGACCTGAAATCGTCCACGTTGTGCGGCTCAAGCCGTACCACCAGCGTTGACGAACTTTGGGACTTCGCGTAACTGACCTTTGGACTTTATTTCTTTTCGTTGTTTTGTTACTTATGTTTAATAAGTGTCCCTTTGTGTTTCGCTCTCTTTGTAGCATCGGGACGATGCTTTTTAAGAGGGGGGTATTGACACGTGTATTTATATTTATCGGGCGACCACGTTTCACCGCCTAACAAATCTTATCGCACAGCGCGGGACGCGCTTGCATGTATCCGAAGTTTCTGGAAAGTTATCGATGCTTCTATCCGCAGTCTGTTGTTGCCGAACCTTGTGTTATCTGATTTATTCGCCTGACGCGAAAGATGTAGAACTTTATGGAAGGCACGCGGGTCCCAACGATTAGTCTGGAACATTCGACGATTGTGTATAAAAGCCGACGCGCTTGAACCGCTGATCAGATTTTTCGACGATCGCCGACCGTGTTCGCCGCTATCGTTGTGCTATAAGTGTAGCCTGTTTTGTGGGCACAGGTTCGCCCAATAAAAGTTAGTTTTGTCTATCACAGTATTGCTACTGTGTTCTTCACGTCACCACCACGTGACAATATCAGATGCATATTGAAAATTTTTTGCGCAAACAAACAGGGACGAAGAATAGGGGCAACACAAGGACGAGCGCCCCTATTCTTCGTCCCTGTTTGTTTGCGCACAAAATTTTCAATATGAATATGTTCCAACTAGGCCGACTCGCAGTTTTGCTTCAATATCAGATGGCAAGCTATCACGGTTTTTGTGACCTCGCGTGACCGACAGGTTAAGTAGGGGGGGGGGGGGGGGGTCAAAAAAGTTTTGACTAATCGTGGAGGGCTGATTGCAGTATTGGAATAGAAAAGTTTGGGTGCTATGCAGGATGCACCGTGTTTGGCGAAACTCGGGATCTTCACGAGCTCTGGCAACACCCCAAGATGAAAGCAGAAATGGGGTGCTATGCAGGATGCGCCGAGTTTGGCGACACTCGGGATCTTCACGAGCTCTGGCGACACACCCAGATGAAAGCACGAATGGTACTGAGACGCAGTTTATCTTTCGACAAGCCTCCAGTTTTATTGGTTTATCTAGATTCACTCTGGCTGGCTATCATTTCTTGGGCGTTGCCTTCTGGGCGGTCGACAAACTGGGGCTGACGTGATCATACCGTCGGTGCATGGTCATGCCTTCTTTCACTTCTTTGTCGCTCCACCGAGTGCATTACACGCACAAGCGAGTTATAAAACAAACGCATTTAGTACAATATTATTAGTTAGTTTAACGTGGTTTAGAAGCATTTTAAAGCTTACATGTACACTGAATGTGCATTACACTAATTTGTAATTTAGTACGCTTCGCATTAAACCACGAGGGAGCGCTGTGGTGGCGTCATCGCATTCATTTACCGGGCGAACATGGCGGCTGAACATCGAAGAGGCCCAGTGTAAACAAACTCGTACAACGAGCTTGCAGTGCGCGACGTAGTGATCAGGCTCGACGATGACCGCTATTTCTTGGATAATTCTGTTCCTCCGTCAGCAATCTTTCCGTGCACCCCGTAAGACTGCCAATAACTTCGGCGATTTTACAGAGCGCAACGCGCGCCTACTGTTCACGGCGCAGTGCTGAAGAAACAACTTGTCCGGTGCTGCCTCTGCGAGAGCGCGGAGTTCATCCACTCTGCGTGACTGCGACCGTTACGAACATTACATAGTGTGTGCAGAAGGAAGACATCCTATATAGCTACGATGCGACAAGGAGGTGGTACCGACGATGGATCTCGCTAACAACACAGTGAAGGAGACATCGACAAACTGCAGATAAGTATATTTCTGTTTCCTATTTAGCATAATAAGAGTGCACGGATGAAGTCACTTTCGCAATAACGAACTGAATGTCCAGCAGTTTAGAGAAGGCAGTGAGAACCAATGAGTGTTCGTGCTTTTACATGCAAGTGGGCCCGCGAAAATATGGAAAAGATGAAGGTAACCTTCACTAACTTGGTGAGGTAACAGAAATTGAGTGACATTAAGCCCGCAAAATTTATGGAAGAATATCTTTATCCAGGTGAAATATCAATAGCAGGTACTGATATAAAGCAGGAAACTTATACAAAAATTTTACGGGTTGAACAGCACATGGAAGGCATTACCGAATCGTGATCGCCACGTTACCGATATCCTTGAAAAAAGTTTAGAATCATTGCATTTTATCGGTTATGCAATTTGGGACCTAAACCTGGATGTTAACAAAGAAACTTGAGATGTCAAGGACTGGGCAGAAAGCGAAGTAACAAAAATTGTTGGAGATAGCAATAAGCTAGGAAGAAATTGGCGCAGTAAACCGTGGCAACTGATACGCTAGTCGAGATTAAGAAAAAAAAAGGAATCGGCAGCCAGGCCATGCACGTATTCGATCACTTGTTGCCAATTCATAAGAGGTGATTACATAAGCGGGACAGAATGGATGTCAAGGAGAGAGAGAACTACAGCCGAGTATGGTAGAAAATTGCGTAATGGGACAAAAATATAATGTTTGTAGCAGGCACGTACCCAGGATTTTTTTTCGGGGGGGGCCCACACCTCCATCATCATCATCATCATCCTGTGTTATGTCCACTGCAGGACGAAGGCCTCTCCCTGCGATCTCCAATTACCCTTGTCCTGCGCCAACCGATTCCAACTAGCGCCCGCGAATTTCCTAATTTCATCGCTCAACCTAGTGTTTTGTCGTCCTCGATTGCGTTTCCCTTCTCTTGGTGCCCATTCTGTAACCCTAATGGTCCAACGGTTATCTAATCGGCGCATTACATGACCTGCCCAGCTACATTTTTCTCTTGATGTCAATTAGAATATCGTCTGTACCCGTTCGCTCTCTGATCCAAACCACTCTTTCTCTCTTAACGTTATGCCTAGCAATCTTCGTTCGATCGCTCTTTGCGTGGTCCTTAACTTGCTCTCAAGTCTCTGCCCCATATGCACTGGCAAAATGCACTGGGAAATGCACTGGGAAATGCACTGGCACATGCATTGGCACTGGACATATTGCACTGGCAAAATGCACTGATTGCACACCGTACTTTTCAATAATAATGGTAAGCTTCCAGCCAGGAGCTGGCAATGTCTGCCGTATGCGATCCAATCTATTTTTATTCTTCTGTGAATTTCCTTCTCATGATCAGAGTTCCCTCTGATTAATTAACCTAGGTAAACCTACTCGTTCACAGTCTCTAGTGGCCGACTGGCCATCCTGATCTCTTGTTCCTTTGTCCGGCTATTTATCATTATCTTCATCTTTTGCATAATAATATTCAACCCCACTCTTACACTCTCTCTGTTAAGGTCTCCAATCATTTGTTGTAACTCGTCTGCATCGTTGTTGAATAGAACAATGTCATCGGCAAACCGAAGGTTGCTGAGATATTTGCCGTCGATCTTTACTCCTAAGCCTTCCCAGTTTAATAGCTTGAATTCTTCTAAGCACGCAGAAAATAGCTTTGGAGAAATTGTGTCTCCCTGTATGGCCCCTTTCTCTATAGGTGTCTCCCTGCTTTTCATGTGTAGAATTAAGGTAGCTGTAGAACCTCTGTAGATATTCTAGCGCGAAAAACGAGTCAGTAAGACGAGAAACTATTTACATATTATATTTACAACAACGGTTGCAGCGAAGACCGGTCAGATTCACAGCGCGAGCCCAGTTCGTTCTTCCTCCTCTTTTCTGTTGATATGGCGCCTAAGCGTCTCGTTCAGACAAACAAATACCTCACGCATGTAGCGATATTTTCCAAGCTTTTTACGTAAGCGTTCTGTACTCCTTGATTACGTAGTGCCTCTACAATTGCTGGTATCTCTACTGAATCAAATGCCTTTTCGTAATCTATATAAGCCACATAGAGAGGCTTATTGTACTCTGCAGATTTCGCGATAACCTGATTGACGACATGGATGCGATCCATGGTAAAGTATCTCTTCCTGAAGCCAGCCTGTTCCCTTGGTTGACAAAATCCAGTGTTAACCTTATTCTATTGGAGATTATTTTGGTAAATATTTTATATAATACTGGGAGCAAGCTAATGGTCCCATAATTGTTCAATTCTTTAACGTCTCCTTTTTTTGTGTGGATTAGTATAATGTCTGCATTCTTCCAGTTTTCTGGGACCTTTTAGACACTTCGTATAAAGAGCCGCCAGTTTTCCAAGCATTATGTCTCCTCCATCTTTGATTAAATCGACTGTTATTCCACCTTATCCTCCCGCTCTTCATCATTTCATGTCTTGCAGGGTCCTTCTGACCTCATCGCTAGTTATAGAAGAGTTTCTTTATCCTGTTCATTACTGTTTCTAAGTGAACTATCGTGACTCCTCTAGGTACTGTATACAGGTCAGATTAGAATTTTCCCGCTGCTTTTACTATATCTTTGAGATTGCTGATGATATTATCCTTCTTATCTTTTAGTGCATGCATCATGGTTTGTCCTATGCCAGGTTTCGTTTTTTACTGATTTCAGGCTGCGTTCATTTTATACGGCTTCTTCAGTCTTTCTCATGTTATCGTTTCGAATATCAGTTATTTTCGCCTCGTTGATCAGTTTTGACAGTTCCGCGAATAGCGTGACGCTGTGCGGCCGCCAGTCCCATACAACCGCGTAGAGCGCAGAACTCTGCGATTCAAGACGTACTGCGCTCACTGCGAAATGTTAGAAAAACACTCACATAAGCACAGCAGAGAAGTGGCTACATGAGGCGGCTCGACCGATAACTGTAGAAGCGTCATTCAAAACAAGTAATTGTTCTCCACTTCCGGCGGCGTTTTCTCTACTTCCTTTTTAAATAAAAAGATGTTGATCCATAAATATTCTCATAAACAACGGTTAACTTTTTTATTATTCGCTTTTGCTTGCAGTTTGGTTGGTGCCTTGGCTCTCTCCCTTAGTAGATCGCTTAATTTCTCAACTCTTTGCGATTTTTGTTTCCAGTTGCCAATTTTGCACGAAAAGCGCTATACAGTTAGGGAAAAAACAGACGAGGTAACGGGCGACAGTCATCTTGCTTATGGGTTTAAGGGTTATTGCAGGGTTTCATGATGGACGCTTTTTCACATTATTTTATTTCCCATCTTATCTAACCCATATCACGTGTATATGGTTACGGGCATCTGCCAGCGTCGCGGCGAGCCGTAACTCAAGGAAACAATGAAGCAAAGGGATAAGTTAAACGCAACTGGCGTTTTCTCCGGCCGCAACTCGTTCCATGAGAGTACAGACCAGCTGAGTAACAGCCGCATCCCTCTCCTGGTCCCAAGATCAGCCTAAACAAAGACGGTTGAACTAACAAAAGCAACAGCTATGCACGTGACGGTTGAATAGATGGTGACAACTGAACGCACCTCGAGTTAATCGCGCGGGTGCGGAGTCTACGAGAAAACTGTCCTTCACATTACAAGAGATGCCGATAACTACCGCCATCTAAAAGGAGTGAAAAAGGCAGCATAATGCTGACCGATGAACAGCTGCGAAATCTCAACATTGATCTGGCGGCGCTTTAGGAATGTGTGAGGAGTGGTGGCGTGGGTGGGGAGGGGGGGGGGGGTATGCCACTTGATTACGGGGGGGGCCCGGGCCCCCCCGGGGCCCCCCCCCCCCCTGGGTACGTGCCTGGTTTGTAGGCATAGGATGCAATCAGCTCGTATAAGACGGGATTGTAGAGTGAGGCATTTGTTTTGCATCGAACAAAAATAGGTTTCTGGAGCTGATAGTAGAGACTCGTGACGGTGCAGGGCCACCTCAGCTGCTGGCACACTAATCAACATGACAATTGGCTCTGAAAAAGAAAACCCCAGTTATGAAAAATAAAAGCAACGTTGTCCCGACACATCGTTTTATTATGCATACTGCACTAAAGGCTTCCACAGTTAAGGGCACTTAGTACTAATAGAGCAACGAACAATTTTCTTTGTAAATAATGGTTTGTATGCGGCTGATTCATTCCAATAAACTTTTTTTGCAGCAAAACATTCTGCTGCTGGAGGCACTCAACCGCCTGGTGGCAGTAGGCGAGCGCCAGGCACGTGCTCTTGAGAGTGTGGCAGAGGTCCAGAGGGCTGCTCTGCAACAGTAGTATCGGTGCCCTCACTGCTCTCCTGTCGAGCCCACAGAAGGCACCTTATAATGTAGCTTTCAGTTAAATATTTTGTTTTTTATTCAAGAACATGAATAAAATTATTGCAGAAAACATTGTACTGTGCATATTAGGCGACCTTTAACATGCACTCTGTGGCCCTTCAATACAGGCAAAAACGTAAGACAACCTGTGCCACTCTTGGACCATGTAAATAAAAAATACGCTAATGCAGCATACACGTCATTGTGCTGTTTGTTCTTTCTATGTTCAAGAATACAGTGCGTGTTGATTAGCCACAAGACGAACGGTGTGTGTAATTCACAATGAAAACAGGAAACAGCAGGAGCTTAATAATGCTATCATCTATAGACTGTGCATATGAATGCAACACTACCCTATTCAAACGTGTCATTACATGCATGTTCGATACCACATATTCTTTAACAATGTCATATATTTGCATGTACTAATTTTCACACAGCTTAAGCCCTTGCATAGCTCACTTGTGATGTATCCATTTCATAGGCCAAATAATTGTACACTTTGTTCTTTCGTGTTGTATGAAAAGCGACATCCTCTACAGTCGGATACAACTTCAGAAGACAGGAGAGGCCCCACCCAGATGACCAAAGGGCAGCAGCCGATTGCCTCCACGTCTAAAGAAATAGTCCCTCTACCAAAAGCGCATATTAGTGCGTCTTGCGGCACAACGTCAGTATAGAGTGCGTGCCCATTGGTGCAGGTTTGTGTTCACCTGCCGTTGAAGTGCAGATTCTGCGGCCTCCTAAATGTGTATCCGACTATAGAATCACGTAATGCCTTGCACCAGTTGCATAGACTTTAGCAACCTGATAGCACACAATAATCAGGAACAGAAATCTATAAAGGCATCCAAGCAAAGCTGGCTGGCCACACTTCCATTATGAGGGGCTGTAAAAAGGTCTCGCCAAATATACCCATGACATCCTTGAAAAAGAGGTGGTGTTTGGCACTTCTTCAGAATCAAAAGCAGATTACAGGTAATGTTGTGTACTACGTTAAAACAAACTGAGCCTGGTTATCTGCACAGCATGTAATGGAAGCTTGTGCTTCACATAAGAAACAAACTGCTCTGTCCGGTACAATTGTCGAGTTCGGTGTGGCACCTATTATGTCATTAGTGTCAACATACAAATTACACTTTTAAAAGGCCATTCATTTCACCATTATTTTTGTATGACGGTTATTTCAATCAGTGCTTGTATTACATGAGCAGGTGGATTTGAAAGCAAAGCTTTGTTTGCAAACCTTCAGACTACCTTAATTGTGTGGCAAGGCACTGGCATGTTGTCGAATAGCTCACACTTCCTCGGTCCTGCACCAAAGAAGCCCCATACTCTATTTGAAGTTGGATCGCACAACAATTCGACGTCACACAAAGAAGAGTAACACACACAGCAGAGCGTTCTGCTGTGTGTATTTCTCTTCTTTGTGTCCCGTCGAATTGTTGTGCAATTGAACTTCAAGCTTCTGTACCAATACAACCAGTCTTCAACATCGCCAATGCTCTAGTTATTAAGCCACAATGGCGCACATCTTTGAAATGTCCCAACACGAATTAGCTCTCCAACTAATCACCGCAAGCGTAAAATTTTGCAGCACAGGTGTATGCACATGCCATATTCTTTACCACCAAACTCGCAAAGAATCAAAATGCAAACATTTACCAGCCTTACTGCTGCCGTTACCATCATCATCATGACATCAATGGAAAGACGGTGCCACGTTTCAGTAAAGGGAGTGCCGGAGGGAAAGGCGTGACAGCGAAGCTTGCAATAAAAATTGCAGTTAGAAGACATGTTCAATGCCGAAATATGCTGCATATCGCTCATCTTACTTTGGCATTGCGGCAAGCTTTTACTCGTTTGAGCATGTCACGTTTGGTGTAATCATTGCCCTAAGCTGTACAAAAGGTCTATTCACTCTGCAATCTTTATTTTTATCATGGCAGGTTAAAGACCCACTTTTCATTGGCACCTGCACCACATTTTTCCCGATATGTAATTTTACCTTGGTGGTTCATGACATCTTCACGCACACTAAGTTCTGCAGAGCACTGGATCTGCATTGTTCTACTGCTGAAGAATTAGAGCCCCATTATGAGACGAAAATAAGCGATTTGTCCATCCAGAATAACACTGCCCCCCCCCCAAAAAAAAGAAGATACACTGAACCTCTGGCACATGCACCAATAGTGAACACAGCAAACACTTAGAAGTATTTCTTCATGCAAGCCAGCACACTAAGATTCTCAATGCATTTTCATTTCGCAACAAATGCATAGGCAAAACCGACTTGGCACAAGATCCGCATCTCGCGCTGCAACGAACTGTGCAATGCCTTGCTCTTTCATAGTGCGGCCGATAGATGACGCATTACCAAAATTCAGCATTATGCCTACTAAGTAACTTGTACTAAGTAATATTATAAAGAACCCCAAGTACTTTATGAGATTAGCATTCACAGGGTACTTCACACAATTTGTGGCATCCATTTATCTATATATACTTCATTAGCCTCTTTCCCAAAAACGTGAGCAATTTGGAAGTCACCCTGACAGACAAGTAGAACAATCGGCAAAAAGTCAGCAACCAGCGGAAAACTCAGTATCATAGGCTGCCGCATGTGTGATGTCGTTAACACAAAATTTAAGTCGGCTACACAGAAGTGGCAAATTTGGCAATATCATGTGTCTAGACATTGCTTCAATGCTACTCACAGTAACGGTGACATTGAAGGCTCCTTAATTCCCACGTACGTTCCGTCGACACACCCGACTACGCACGTAATGTTCCCGCGAAGTAGGAAGCGTTCTTTGATAAATGCCCGCTCAGCCGCCGTCTTCGGGAAAGCCAGCCACCGCTTCCTCACTGCCGAATCGATAAGCACGTCAGACACATCTCTGACATCTCTGACACTCACAGTAGTTTGATGACGTCCAGTGTATCGCTCGGGGCCGACGCTTCCCTGAAAACTTCCAGTCCCGTGGAAACGGAGGGCGCAGAGGACTTGCTCTTCGACGGTGAGCGAATGAAGCCCGCCACGCTGTCTCCACAGACGAGAGTCTTCGCCTAGCTCGTCACACAGCCTGCGCACTGATGTCTTCGACAGGCGAAAATGACGCTGAAACTCCACGGCGGTCATGTACGTGAACGGGTCCAGACGGTCATACTGACGCTTGCTGCCGCTGGATGCAATGACACAGGCTGCTGCTGCCTCCGCCATGTTCCCGAGTTGAACTCGGAGGGGGTTTCGCGATGTACGAGTTTAGCATGAGTTCGCCTGTCAATCAAAACCAGAGGTCACGCCCCGCGCGAGGCATGTAACTCTTGTGCGCGCACTCACCCCGGTTGGGCCAAGCCCAACTTATTTTTCGGCAACAGCGACGCCTTGCCGAGATGAGAGGCATCAACAATCTTCACCACCGAGATAAAAAAACGCACAACGCACAGTCATCGGTGATGTACTGCGCACTACTATCAAAAACAAAGCGTTGACTGTCACTGGCTTATGCATATATCTTCGCCGGCTGAGATGGCCCCACAGCACGGCTTCATTGCCTGCATTGTGGCGACGTAGCCCACAGTAAGTAATTATCGGCTCGTCACTGTAGCTGCTTGCAAGGCGTCGATGCGCCGAGGGGGACGACGATGCTGAGGAGTGCGTATCACAGCAGTCGTTTGAGATGGCTGCTCAGCCATCGGTGATGTATCGGAGCCAGAGCGTCGCCAACACGATCAGCGTCCGAGAATCGCTCGCTTTTCTAGACCCAGTGCAATGGCATTTCTTCATCCCAAGCACTGCGCACTCAACAGTTTCAACAACTTCCTCCGTTCGAAGTCTCATTTCATAACTGCACACAAGAGCCCTCATCTTCCCAAATGCGATTGCTGCGGTGTCGTTACGATATCCTTCTGCGATCGCTCCTGGCTCCAGCAGAGGTAATCCGCAAGCACCTTGGTGTGCACAAAACACTCAAATACTGCGTACATGCGCTCAGAAGCACTTTCACTGGGCAAGCGATGACAAGCGCTGATTTGTGTGGGAAGCACGCACTTCTTCTCAATGCATCGCCGAGGCTTTGCGCACAAAGATAAACTAGTACATTTTCACTGAACTGCGTCACTATACGGACACTACGGACCGCCATTTTGCAGCGACAGCCGGTGCTGCCGTATATGTGACTAGTGTGTCGTTTTTAGTCGGTAAAGCGGGGGGCCTTAAAGCGCCTGCAATGCACAGCCGTACCACGGCGCTGCGTTTCTATTCCCCTAATAAAGAAAGAGTGGTGATGACTGACTTTATTGAGAATAGCACTGTAGCGCCCCTACGTGGCTTCTCACCGTATCAACTGCCTCGTGCGTGCCTCGTCGTGCGAACTGCCTCACGACTCGCTTCTATGTATCCGCTTCTAAGCTGTCGCCACTCGCGGCAAGAAGTGCAAAATTTAATAATTTGCCCGATCTGCGTTTGTCGTGAGCAATTTCTAGCATTCAAAACGAAAAATAGACACCTAAAGAAATGAAAATGTTTGTTATTTAATTTCTTGTATTTTAACGTATTCGTTTGAGCGAAAGTGTAGGTGCAACAATGCGCCACATGTACCCTGTTCGCATTCGATGGAGGATAGAAAGATAGTGCTCGAAACAGGAGGCACGCCCTTGACGCGCCCGGGAAAGGCGTGGCAAGCGGCTCACGGCAAGTGTGCGGACAGACAGCGGGACAGTCACGGTATTGCTAAGTTGCGATAATCCGCTGATAACAATACGCGGCGCTGGCGCGTTTCGTTGTGCGGCCTTCTGCGCTTGAAACGTGGAAGCAGCGTGCCGCGCAGGGTGCGCTCATGTTGTCATACGCGGCTTTTTGTCTACATATTTTTTTGCCTGCAGCCTTTGCGCGTTTCATGCTATCTCCGTTTACTGACAGCCGTCCAGCAAACTCGGGTAAAACTCGGGTGAAGAAGAAACTCGGCGCATCCTGCACAGAACCCTTGGAATAGCTTTACGTTATAGCGCCCAGAATTATGGGCTGTACGTAATTCAATTAGTTATAACAGTTGTATGTATACATTGTATGCATATGTAGCAACCGTCTGTCACTGTGATTTCAGTTACCTCGCCTGGCCTGCACGTGTTGGTCATTGTCCCCTGCTTTTTCTTGGGATGTGAGGTGGCTGCCCGACAGGGGCGCCACTACTGCCACCCGACAAACCTGTTCTAAAGCCATCATAAAGCCAGCAACTCTTCATGCTCAACCTGTCAAGAGGTGTATTACTTGCCACTGCTAAACCGAGCTCCCAACAAGTGGTGACCCAGGACATTTACGTTTTCTTTTTATTTCTTTTTTTTTACGAACACTGACACGGACGACGCTGCTCCTATTCCTGCTGACAGAAAATGCGCCAGGATTAGGTCCCCTGTCATCGCCGCCGAGCTTCCCAGCTTTCAGCACAAGAATCCTTGAGGCTGCTTTATTTAGGACCGTTTCACCTCACAAACTGCCAGGTACCTGCACGTCGTCGCCGCGCTACCCTCCGACATCGCCGATGCATACGACGACCTAAAACGCACGGTCCTGCAGCGCCTCGAGTCATCGCAACAGAGTAGGCTTCAACAGCTAACTCGGCGACCAACGACCGTCACAACGTCCGCCGCAAACGACACTCAGCTTCCAATTTTGCGCGAGCTGTTTTTGCAGCGCTTCCCACAGTCCGCACGCATAGTGCTCACGGGTTCCGACGATTCGAGTTTCGATCGGCTAGCCGCACTCGCTGACCGCATATGTGACTGCTCGCTCGTCTGCGTCACAGCTACGTATCGCCGCTGCGAGAGTTTCAGAGCCAGGAGACCGACTCTCGCGCCTGGAGGAAATAGTCGACCGTTTTACCAGTGCACTGGAGAAACTGACGACGGGTGGCAACATTAGCGAGCAGCTTCGGCGCAACAATTCGCCTTCACAGTCTCGCAGCGCACCCAGCGACTTGCCGCGCCTTTGGTACCACCGTCGCTTTCGCGAACAAGCGAGTCGCAGCACGCAGCCCTGTTCGTGGACGGGAAACGCACAGGCCAGTCGCTAACAGCGGCATCCGACAGCGGCCCTCGCGCAAGCTGCCTATTCTTCGTAGTCGACCGCATCACCAGCGTCCGCCTCCTCATTGACACCGAAGCCGAGCTGTCTATGCTCCCGCCATGGCCGCAGATCGCCAACGCGGCAAGTCCACACCCACGCTCAACGCGGTGAACAACATTGCCATCGCGCCGTACGGGTTCCGGTCAATAACGCTAGACATCGGACTCCGGCGCTTGCGCAGATGGTTGTTTGTGATCGCCAACGTCAGCTTTGGTATATTGGGAGCGTACTTCCTCAGCCATTTCAACCCAGGTGTGAGTGTTCGCGATCAGCGCCTAAGGGATAACTTCACAACCCTCGCTGCACTTGGCCTGCAGTCCAACCTCACCTCATCTGGCATCCGTACGTTTCGACCGGTCTCAACGTACGGTATAAATCGTCACTTACAGCGCATACATAGACGGAGGACAAAAAAGGACGACGTAGACAAGCGCTGGAAGACAAGGTACTTGCTCAGCATCCCAAACTCATGAAGCTCCGAAACGATGCGCTGCCCGTGAAACACAAGGTGACGCGTCATGTCACCACGACTGGCCTACCTGTCACCATGCGGTCACGAAGGCTCGCTGGACGGAGGTTGGAAGTCGCCCGCGTGAGTTGCAAAACATGGTTCAACTAGGCGTTATTCGTCCTTCCTCCAGCAATTGGTCTTCTCTCCACCTAGTTCCAAAGCAGCGCAGTGGCGACTGGCGGCCTTGCGGTGATTACCGAACTTTGAATGCCTCACTACAAAGGATCAATATCCCCTTCCCCACAAACTTTACTTCGGCGATCAACCCACCGGAACCAATATATACAGCAAGATCGATTTAATGAGCCCATACCACCAAATTCCTGTCGAATCCAGCGACACTCCGAAGACAGAAATCTACTCCGTTTGGCCTGTCGGAGTTTCTCCGTATGCCTTACAGTTTGAAGAATGCGGCACAAACTTTTCAAAGGTCTATGGAATTGAATTGAATTATGAAGTTTTACGTGCCAAAACCACTTTCTGATTATGAGGCACACCGTAGTGGAGGAGTCCGGAAATTTCGACCACCTGGGGTTCTTTAACGTACACCTAAATCTAAATACACGGGTGTTTTCGCATTTCGCCCCCGTCGAAATGCGGCCGCCGTAGCCGCGATTCGATCCCACGACCTTTGAACTTTGAACTTTATTTGTATCTATACAACGTACAGATAGCAGGGGCACAGACAAAAAGCCATAAAATCGGCTTGACTAGGTCTGTGTCCCTTATTGGTTTCTTTGGCATCACGTAGCAATGCGTGCACAAGTACAAGATGAACAATAAAAAATATAAACAATATGTGGATAAATGGGACTATTTATACAAAGTTACTTCACACTTTGCAGAAGGGTTGAAATCTGGGCCAGTTGGTACATACTTGAACGAAAAAACCAGTCAAAAACACAAAGGACAAGAGAAGAAGTTCAGTCGTTGTGTCGTGAACTTCTTCTCTTGTCCTTTGTGTTTTTGACTGGTTTTTTCGTTCAAATTACTTCACACTGCGGCGAAAAAATCGACATGAATGCAGAAATATTATTGTCATACAAGTTACGAAAAACACGAACAGGAAAACAACAAAATGCAGACATTATGAATCCCTTTTCATTTACGGGTAGCATTCACAGAAATACAAAACTAAATAGGTCACTGTGCAATTACAGCTTAGAACACGTACACATCAGAACAAAACACAAAGAAAAACACTAAGCATTCATGTGAATGCCAATATGAGTAGCAAGTTTGGCAACCCAATTGAAATGATAATAAGTAGGGTGATTAATGAAAAGAGTTAAGTAGAGATGGTAGTTCATGGCGCAGCATTTGATTCCCGTAGTTAGTTCTTGAGTGCGGAATATGCCAAGTTTCTCTGTGACGTGTACTCAAACTGCTTGTATTTAGTGTTAGCCTTGACAAGTGCACAAGAAAATCACTGCTACCTTTTCTTTCTGTAAAAAAGCGTTTCAGGAAAATTGTATTGTAGACCGATTTTATCGGCGCTATATCTAATTGACAAAAAAGAGGATGAGTATGCGCATCGAATGAAGAGTTTGAAATTGCACGGATGGCTTTCTTTTGCAATAAATATAGAATGTTGATGTTAGTGCTAGTCGTGTTGCCCCATACGAGGTAACAATAGTGAACATGAGATAAGAAAAGAGAATTATAAAGTAGGAGCTTCACTCTTAATGGTAAAAGGAAGCGTAATCTTATGAGTATTCTAACAACTCGTGCAAGTTTGTTAGCAATAATGTTGACATGGTCATTCCACAGCATATTCTCTTGGAATATGACACCTAAGCTTTAAACCGATGGTACTATGTCTATGAAAGAAGTGCCCATTCTCGATTTTTGCTCAGCAGCCTAACACCATAGCCACTGAGCAACCACGGCGGGTCAGGGTCCATGGACGAGGTTATGCGCGGACTCCCATTCATTTTCGTCTACAATGACAGCATTCTCGTTGCAAGTCGCACAGACAAAGAGCACAAAGAGCACCTTCGCCTTCTGTTTGAGTAATTGGATGAACATGGCCTTATCATAAAGCCTCAGAAATGCATTTTCGGCGTTGAAGCCTTGCATTTTCTCGTCCATCGCAGTTCACCCCAAGGCATCAAGCCACTGGAATCACGGGTTCGTGCAATCGAGGACTTCCCCTCTCCAAGCTCCTTCCGAAAGTTGCACGAGTTTCTGGGGCTCATAAATTTTCACAGGCGCTTCATACCATCATGAACGCAAATTCTTCAGCCGCTAACCGATCTGCTGCGTCATGACTCTAAAATACCGCCTACCTTTCACTGGTCCTCGGAGCACGAACACTCATTCCAGGCAGCCAAACCGTGGTTGGCTACTGCAGTGTTGCTGATTCATCCGTTGCCCGACGCCCCAACTGGCCTTACGGTAGACGCGTCGAACACGGCAGTAGGTGCAGTACTACAGCAGCACGATGGCATAGACTGGAGGCCGCTGGGTTTCTTCTCAAAGCGCCTAAAACCCACAGAAGCTCGCCACAGCACCCTCGAGAGGGAGATGTTGGCCATCTATTGCGCTGTAAAGCATTTGCGATATTTTCTTTCTTGAAGGCTATAGCTTTCACATTCCAATCGACCACAAGCTGTCAACCTTCCTTTTCAAGTATAAAAGTTTCTCGTACTCAGAACGTGAGCTTCGGCAATTTTCCTTTGTGTCCAAATTTTCTAGGGACATCCGCCATTTCTCTGAGTCGGAAAATTAGGCAGCTGATGCACTGTCGCGAATTGGTGCTGTGTCTGTTAGCCTCCGCCCTGCAAAATGACCCCCAGCTGTGCCAATTGCGGGAAAAAGGCTCGTCTCTCCAGCTTGCGGAGGTGCCGCTTCCATACACAACGACATTGGTCACGTGCGACACATCGCAGGCCTCGCCCGTTCGTGTCCTACTTTTGAATGGTTCTGAGTCATCAAGAAGAAACGTCACTTCTGGTGTCCCTCAGGGCTCAGTTCTGGGTCCATTTTTGCTTCTTTTATCTATTAAAGATATCAGTGATACGAACATAGAGCCGCGCGAGGACTTCCCAGCCGCGCTCTACTGCAGACGCCGTCGTCTCCTCCTAAGGCGTTTAAAGATCAACTTCAGACATATAATGAGCTCACCAAGCGCTTCTATTTAGGACGTGGAAAATTCTCTCTTCCAAACAAGGCACTTAACAACGAGACGGCCCATTCGGCGGCGCGAGCGCTTACTTTCCGTGCCCCCGAGAGTGACCGTTCCGTGTGGTGGTTCGACACCAAGGACAGATTGACTAGTTATGCCGAAGTAACCAAGTGTTACCGCTTAGCTCGACGGACAATGCCGCCTCCCCACCCGGCACTCAGTCGGGAGGAGACCGTAATCCTAAGACAAATACAGACCGCGTCACTCCTCGCCCCCGCAATGCTGCACGTGCTTCACCCAGAGCTCTATCCGAGTGGGCTGTGCGGTGTTTGTGCAGAGGGTCCGGCGGAACAATGGCACATCATGTGGGACTGTACCAGGTTCCCGACGGCAGCTACCTCCAGGACTTACCCGCCCGAACTTCAAGGTGCGCTGCAGTCTGCAGACAAGGACTGACAACTATGGGCCGTCCAGCAGGCCCGGGGTGCGTTCGAAAACACAAGCCTCATGACCCACCACCAACGGGCCCAACTGGGCTTGTGCATAGTAGGGTATAACCCCGGGTCGACGCTTGGCCAGCGTCACGACGCGTTAAACCGTCGTTTGCCGGCACTTTATTAAAGTTATCCCTATCCTATCCTAACACGGCGCAGTCAGTCGTTCTTCGCTTGCTGCAGACGAACTCGTACTCCAATTCTTGGCGTATCAGCCGAATCGACCCGGACTACGACGGATCAATCAATTTGTTCGTTTCAATTTGTCGGTTTGTCCGAAGACACGGGTAAAACTGCGTTCCAACTAAAGCAAAAAGTTATCGATACATTTACTGAAAAGCTTAGCATCACCTGCGAATCAATTGGAAGAATTCACCTAGTTGGAAAACCTGGAAAGCAAAGGCCAGTAATAATATTCTTCCAAAACTGCAATGAAAAACGGGAAAGTATGAAAAACGCTTACAAACTTAAAGGAACGGACTTATCGGTTCAACACGATTACTCAAGCGAGACACTTCGCAAAAGAAAGCTTCTTTGGGCTAGTGCCAAACTAGACAAAAAGATGGAAGGAAAATATTGCTGATAAACGATAAGCTGAAAGTGGACAGTGAAATTTACTCTTGGGACGACGCCACGTGTGCGAGGATCAAACTGCCCCGACGTCCGTCCAGTTCAGGCATTGAGTGACGTCAGGCTTCCATCGATAAGGAGCTCCACCTACTGAACCTTAATGCCCGTAGTACAGCTAATAAAAGTGACCAACTTGAAGCTCTAATCTTAGATTCTAATCCCACTGTTGTAGTAATCGCCGAAACTTGGTTAAAAGATGAAATAAAAGACGAAGACGTTTTTCTTCCGTTGTATAACGCGTTTCATTGCGACAGACAATGAAGGGGTGGTGGTGTAGCTGTGTTGGTGAAGCGGAGTATCCAAGCTTCTGTTTTACCGCATCTTATTCATCACGAGAGCGTCTCTTTAAAACTGTGCTGCTGGGGCCGGTCTTTGCTCTTATTTGCGGTTTACCGACCACCTGATTCACCACAAACATTTTTTCCCGACTTGGCTGATCACATGTCTAAGTACATTAATGATACAATAATTCTTGCTGGCGATTTCAACCTGCCTGCATTGGATTGGAATCGTCCTGTTTCTGGTTCTGCCCCTGGCAGGCATTACATTGTCGATATTATGTTACAGCATATCCTTCAACAGGTAGTTACACAACCCACGCGTGTCCAGGGTACTTGTGATTCTGTACTTGACCTGGTGTTTATCAACCAATCGATTGAAAATGTTCGTGCCTCGGTGGAAAACGGCCTCTCCGATCACTATATGGTGTATCTTTCATGCAACATCCAAAATCCCAACAATTCGCCACCTACAAAGCCTGTCTGTGTAAGAGACATTTCGCCTGCAGGGACGAAAGCGTGCTTGATTACCTTGATCTATGCCTGAGCGATTTTAAAGAAAATGAAGTGCATATACTATGGGATAAGTTTAAAGAAATCTCCACGTGCTGCATAAAACATTTCATTTCCAATAGAATAAAGAAAACGCACAAAAGAAATCCCTGGATCACGCGTAGGGTCTTGCATTTAAAACGAAAACTAAAGCGATAAAAGCGTACACGTGCCTGCCGAAAGGCTATAGCAACTGCACAACTTGCACTGCGTCAAGCTGTGAGCCAAACAAACCGTCATTACTTTGAACACACGCTGCTGAGCTTTATTCAAAACGCTTCGCAGAAGTTTTGGAGACACTTGTCCAAGAAAAACAAGCCTATCGACCAAATTATGCAACATGACGTTCTTCTCCCCCATAAAGCAAGCATTGTTGGACATTTTAAGACATACTTTCACAGTGTTTTTTTTTTTTAGAAATCCAACTCCCAATTACGACATCATGTCCTCCCGAACCAAGCATTGTATCTTCTGCAGGCGTATTATCCATGTTGTTAAATTTGAAAACAAAAGTGTCTCCTGGTCCTGACGGGATTCCAAATATGTTCTTGCAGCGTTATAGTGAAATGATATCCAAATTTCTTGTCATAATTTTCCGTGCAAGCCTACCAACAAGCCGTGTTCCTTCGGATTGGAGAGTTGCGCGGATTTTACCAATACTTAAGAAAGGTACAGCATCATCTGTTTCAAATTTTCGCCAAATATTGCTTACATCTTCTTCTTGTAAACTTCTTGAGCACATTGTAGCCACTTACATACCTAACTTTCTAAGTGACAGAGACATCCTATCTCCATTTCAACACGGATTTAGAAAGGGACTTTCAACAGTAACCCAACTAACATCTGTAGTTCATAGCTTTGCTGATACACTAAACGGGTCCGGGCAGTTTGACGTTATTTTTCTAGATTTTAAGAAAGCTTTTGACCTTGTTCCACATGACAAACTAATACATAAGCTTCAATCTACTGGGCTTCCTTTTTTCATATTTAACTGGGTGTCTACTTACCTTTTTAACCGCACACAGTTCGTCAGTATTGATTCTCATTTTTCCAGCCACCTTCCAGTGACTTCTGGCGTACCGCAGGGAAGTGTGCTGGGACCATCACTCTTCTTAATATACATAAATGACATTGTTGATATGATTAATGAACCGGTGCAGATTAGGCTTTTTGCCGACGACTGTGTATTGTTTCATGATATTAGGTCTTCTGAAGATCAAGTCATCCTTAATTTTAACCTTCGGAACATTCATTCTTCGTGCAATCCATGAGACATGAAGCTTAACAATAACAAAACAGTGTTCATGAAAGTGATCAACAAAAAGAGTAGCCTATCATTTTCATATAACCTTCCATCTCACCCGCTCGAGGAAGTTAATGATTATACTTACCAAGGTGTTACTATAACCAATAATCTTAGTTGGAATAAACATATATAAAACATTTGCACGTCAGCTTTTCAGAAACTTTGCATCCTCAGGCCCAAATTAAAAACTGCCCCTACTAGCGCAAAGCTCTTAGCCTACACCTCCATCATCAGACCTGAATTCGAGTACGCATGCAGCGTCTGGGACCCCTACACAAAACATAACATTGAGGCGTTGGAAATGATCCAGAGAAAACCTGTTCGATTTATCTTTAACAAATACCGCTCTACTGACTCCCCCACCACTCTCATGGCACTGGAAACACAGACAGACACTGGAAATACGAAGAAAAATTCAAAGATTGACGTTATTTTTTATAATCAAAAATAAACTCTCCATGAGTCCTGGTCCATTTATTAAGTCCACCACAACGCGCCTAAATAGAAATCATCACGCGGGATCCCTAACACCGTACAACGCTAGAGTCAATGTTTTTAAATACTTTATCTTTTCGGGCACAATAACTCAATGGAATTCACTCCCGACTGATCTACTAACCGGCACTGATGCCTTTGACAAAATTACTTATTGACAGTTGCACAGTTATTGTTTTCTATTCCTGCTATGTGTCATTGTTTATATATTCTTTACTGCAATGATTTTTGCTGTGCTTTTTTGCAGTTGTTATTGTCATTCTCTTTTTGTTTCGCCCCTCCTGCTAGGATCCATCTAGGGTCTGCAGTATGCTCTAAATAAATAAATAAAATAAAATTGTGCACAGTGTAGTGGACATGTGAACTTGGGACGTATGTTGTGGGGATGCGCGACGCATGGCTTCTATCTGGAGGACAAGAACAAGTGGGACAGCGTTCTTAGGAGCACCGAGCTACAATAAGAACCCTGGGCTGTCCAGAAGGCCCGCGAAGCGGCGGAGAACCCAGGGCTCCCTTTCCCGACGTGGGAGGGCCCTCTACGCCTTGACAGGTGTCCTTCAGCATCCTTTTCAGAAATAAAGTTTCACCACCACCACCAGTGAATGCGCCTTGTCACATCTGAGATTGTACGCTGATGATTGCGCTTTGTGCAAGCCTATTAGTTCTGAAGATTATTACCGAATTTTACAGTGTGATCGCAGCATGATTTGGAATCCAGCTAAGGCAGTTTTCATGTCACTTAGCAAGAAAAATCCCATGAAAAAAACCCATCTGCCTTCTGGACGCATTGCCGATTTGCTGTGCGATGCGTTGCAAATCACGCAACGCCGCAAAAAAGAGCAGCAAATGCCACAGCATTTTCCTTCGCGCTATGGCAAGGCTGAGAAAGTTGCCTGACTACGGCCACTGTAGGCGGAAAGGACCGGTGCGCAGAGCACACTCAGTTTCAAGCCAGTGTAGCAGTAAATAGAGTTGCGAGGAAGCCGAAATGGCTAAACTAATTACCTAGTTAGGAAAGCAGCAACTTACGTCATTCATATGGAGTCCTCCAGGAACGGGGCGCATTTACGCAACTGAAGTGATGCCCTTAATTCCACCTGCAATATACGCAAAACAAAAGCGTGGCTCAAATGCAGATCTCTGAGCCGAGTTAACGAATGTGCAGGTAGCAGAAATGCGAGTTTTGAGGGCCAACAGGGAGAGATGCCGCCATTTCCTTTAGCACCAGCAGCGGCTAAGCAAGGCACGCTTGCGATGCCCGCCGACTGCAGTAAGGTGACACACTGATGCAAAATAATTTCGAGCGCTACTGCCGAAGTACTTATGTCGAACAATCAAGCAGCACTGACGCGACTTTTTTTATGAATCAAGAGAGCGAAAGCGAAGTTTGAGCCCGGCTCGATAAATGTAGTAGGCTGTTTCATTGGGTGCCCGAAAAAAAAAAGGTACGTTTAAGATTATCGAAGAGGAACGCTTGTGGTAATGGCGTGTAGAGTGCCAACGGAATAACATAATGGGGTACCGAATACGCAAAAACTTAAATCTCTTTGATGTTCGGATCTTGCTGGAATTGTGGTGGGCAGGGAAGCTCTGTACGAGGAGGGCATCCAATGCACATTTCGATTCGACGGCGTACGCTTGCACCGCAACGCGTCATTTGGTTTCATTTATTTATTTATTTATTTATTTATTTATTTATTTATTTATTTATTGTTCGAGCCCAGTACTTGGTCAACTTATACAGCCGGTGGAACATTATTTTGGCAGCACATTCTTCTGGCCCGTTGTGATCCAATGACAGCCATGACCCACCGCGCACAACATAATTTTATGGTAGCTCCATATAAAAGCAAGCGCATGATGTAGTAATGATTGCTACGCTGATGAATTGCCGAAGGAGAGTCATCTGTGCCGGTGTCGAATGCTCCGTCACATTAGCCTTTAGTCAATACGTACGAGTTAAAACAGCGGCACAATGCACAATGAATGCTCAAACTTTCAGCCACGGCGCCAACCCAACCTGCAGAGACATTTTGAAACTCCTGCTCGGAAAGGCTGTTCGGCTCTCTAACAATTTTTCCTCGAAATGCAGAGTTTTCAGTTTAGCTTGAAATATTTATATGACTCCAAGTAAACCCTGGGAAACAACGGAATACTTACAAATTATGGCAAACCGTTACCACTGAATCTGAGGACTTACGATATGCCTAAAACCAATACCTCTGTTTTTTACTGAACTACTTCAGCCTGCATTTCGAAATAGAGGCCGATCGTCTTCTTGCATAACTTTCGTTTATAGCCAGCGCCAAAAAAATGAGAGCCTCAGATCGCAAAAGTTTTGCGTTCGTCGGAGGCCGATTATCTGTCGCCGAAGACTGAAAGTGCTCAAGTCTGCACACGCATTGACGCTAGTAAGTACACTGTAGTGCGTCCACACCGAATATGCTGCAACTGAAGCGGCTGTCGTCTAGGTTGAAACAAGGCTGCCACCCTCAAGACCACTTTCCAAACTGAGATGCACCATTCTGAGCAAGAATCGCAGCGGTGAAGGCATATAATGGCACGCAAGACTTGTTTATGGATCTCCAAGTTATTTATACAACCCTGGTCGCATACGCCAGTCACATGGGGAATATTGCGATCTATACGAAGTGGGGTCCCATTTCTGGATCGCGATTGGCTCCCTTGCACAAGCGGTGGAAGGGAGTCAATCGCGGTCGAGAAATCTCATCCCGATCGGGTTCAATCGCGATCGAGAGTGCACCGTGTCCCCGAGGTAAAACACTGACTCTGCAGTAATTTTTTTGATGAAAAACAACGAAAGCAGGATATCACGCTCAAGTGCACAATCAAAACCTACTCGATCCAAATGTAAAACTTCCATCAACGTAAAGTAAAAACAGAACAAATACTAACACATCGACATCGATAAAACTGCATAAGTAAACTAAACAATAACGTCCACTGGAAGATCGCAGAGCATGCCGCTGATATGACACACGAAAATGATACAAGTAAATTTGATACCACAAGTGATCATGGAGAGCACATAAAGACGTTCTGACTTTAGATAAAATTGTTGTCTTCCAGAAGCATATTACACGCCATGATACTAGTGAAAACAAATTTTAGAGACAGGAATAAAGGACTTGCACAAAACTATGTACACAAATTGCAGCACATAACAGGTCTCCACCCCCCCACCCCCCCGGGGGGCATGAGGGTCATGAATAAGGTTCATGAAAAAAAGTCGATTACAAGGCACCCGAGCGTCAGCCACTGATGTGAAACAACAAAAAAAGGGGCAGTTTCGGCCTAAAGGCGAATCATTCATTGGGAAAACGAACTGTTGGCCAGATATACAAATTAAGGTCAGTAGTCTTATCGGCCATACAAACCGCAGTAAACATTCGCTTACTATTCTCCCGGCGGCCCGTCTCGCCACTCTGGGGATCTGCCGTTTGAGCGAAAGTCTCTGCCCATGCACCTTCCTCACATCCGACGCCTTGGGCGGCACTTCAGTATCAGTTCCGGCTCGTTCGGAAAGGCTGCTGCCCCGATGCCTGAGGCAGGCAGGCGAGACCGTGAGCTGCTCGGTGTACCTCCGTCCGTACGCGACTAGTTGATTCCCGCCAAGCGCTGAAAGTTTTTCTTTTTCTGATTTTTCTTTTTGCTCACACTACATTTAAGTGCTGTTCAAATTCGCCAAAAATATATCGGGTGTCCAGCCGCGTTCATGGCCGCATGCGTACGCGAGACTCCGAAACCACGCCGTTAGAACTATTGAGAAGTACTACGTCGTGCCAGCTGCCGTGATGAGAAACCCGTATACCGTAGATAATTCAAGCATGTTTTCAGGCATGTCGGATCGTGTGGGCTGGAATGCTCCGACATAAGTTGGCCTGACAGCCCGCAGGGTTATCTGACTGAGCTAGCTTGGATGACCGATTGCCACAGAAGTTCGAATCCTCGCGTTCTTTCTTTTTTCCTGAAGGTGGGAAACTCGAACTCCCCTCCCCCAGTACACTATATCTCCAGGCTTGGAGCGGCGCCTGACTCCCTGCAAAAACGCCGACAGCAAGTGGGGCTATACTATACAGGTGCAACCAAATCAGGAAGACCCACTAAGCTTCAACACGACACTCCCTCCCAGGAATAGGAGTTGGTCTCCATGGTGCAGTATTCGGCCACTCCCTCCCCCAAATGATTCGCTTAATTACCCAATGGCCCTCTGTCCCCAGCCGCTGCGGAGCACCTGACCAAGGCTGCGGTCAGACCTGTCACGCCGCAGAGAGCGCTAAGAATCTCTGGACCCGGAGAGGCCGCCAATGCAAACTGACCCTTGCAACGTTTAACACCCGAACCCTCTCGAGTGAAGCTAGCCTAGCAGGTCTCTTTCAGAAACTATCAGGCATTGTTTGGGATATGATTGGCCTTAGTGAGGTTTGAACTGGCAAGGCTTATACAGGGCTGACAAATGGCCACGTCCTCTGCTATAGAGGACCACTAGATAGGAAGCAGTTCGGAGTAGGACTCCTAATCCATAAAGACATTGCGGGCAACATTGAAGAATTCTACTGCATTATTGAGAGGGTAGCAGTAGTCGTAATAAAGCTGAATAGGAGGTATATAATAAAGGTAGTACAAACATACGCTCCAACCTCAAGTCACGATGACGATGAAGAAATAGAACAGTTTTATGAAGATGTTGAATTAGCGATGCGAAAAGTGCAAACCCAATATACTATAACCACAGGCAACTTCAATGCAAAAGTGGGGGAAAAGTAGGCTGGTGAATAAGCAATCGGCCACTACGGCGTGCATTCTAGGAACACTCTACACACTAAGAAAAAAAAGAGTACCTCTTACTCTTTTCGGAGGGTCTGGACTCGCCACGTATACGACACACTTTGTGGGAGACACCCGAACTCTCTTTCAGCAGAGAGTCCCGAGACTATCCGTGCTCAATACAAGGTGTTTGCGTGACTCCGCACACAGTAGTCATGCACACTCTGTTGTAATAGTCGCCTATACCCTCTCAAAAGGGTTACAAGACTAGTGCTGAGGGAGTCCGTTAACAATTCTAAATGAGTCGAACGACTCAAGGTAAAAGGGTGACATGACCACTGCTGAAGGATTCGGGCAACTATTCTTGATGAGTCTGATGACTCCAGCAGTGTGTGTCAAGTTACCCTTAGTGCGTGGTGCAGGACTCTTGTAAATGGAGTAAAATAACTAATCCATGTAAGTCGTTTGACTCTCGGATGGCAGTGTCGAGCTGCTTTTCAAAATGTGTCACCAACTTTTGCTGTAAGTACACACGACTATGGCTAGTTCTCAAGATGGCTACTGTGAAAAGACAACATATAAGAAAGAACCCATAGCAAACTTGCCAAAAAGGACGTGGCAGGTTAGCAACAAAATGTTAACATTTCATCACCCTTTGTTGTCTTCTGGAAAATTCAAATGTATTAGTCAGCACAGAATCACCATGAAAGCAAGACAGTTCTCATTACTATTAAACTGGAATCAATAGCCAACCAAGCAAAACAGTCTTAAATAAACATCCAATATGTAGCCTGCAGGTGCATATGCATGACACTGCAATGCAACTCAGAACCATAATGAGACCCCAAAATATTATGTAACTCATGTAGAAGTTCAATTCAGCACTGCACAGGTCTCTAATGTCAAAACATTTATAAGTTAAACCTATTTCACTATTCTTCGAGACGTGTTTTTATTTAGAACTTACGATTTAACATTTTAAGCAAGTAAGCTACACATAACACATAAAGAAGGCCACACTTATGTACAAAGGAGACCCAGATAATCAAGTGCAATAAAAACAATATTCCAACTTAGATTACATAATCTATGCGTTATACTATGCTTGCTGAAAACAACTGGTTGGCAATTGATAATCCAATCTAACAGTAAGAACAGCTGTCTTACCTTATGGTACTCTTGTTGGCACTTTTCCCCCACAACTTGTGCGTGTTAGCGTCAGTTGAAAATTGATCTGAAAAATACCACATTAAAAAGTTGTGCATCAATTTTATTGTCATACAACATGCAACAGTGTATAAAAGCTTCACAACAGATAATATTACAAAAATAAATAGAGCAAAATTTATACTAATTGTTTATTTATGTTGACAAACATACTTTTCAAGACTAAGTATAATAGCTGACAGACAATTTCGCAGAGTGCAATAACCACTAATACAAAACTTGCCATAATGCAAACACGCTGACAAAATATGTAGCACAGGTAGCTGTATTTTGTTACGGCAAAGATAGCACATGAATAATGAGGACAAGGGAGGTAGCAGAACACAAACTATACCCAGCTGCATGCATGCAGCTGTAACAATACACATGGTGCACCGAGGTCCAAAAGAAACAAAGAGGAAACTGTGAGGAAGGCTTCTTTTACTCATCACAAGCTATCCTGTAAGAGCAGACAGATTATGCACTGGCTGTAATGTACCCTCAGCACATGCGTAAATAAGTTCCATTAGATGCCACATTTACAAATCACTCATACAATGTTCTTGTGATCGTCCTTATTCCGATTTTTAACTTGGAAAGCATGACTGAGTTATGTAATGCTTCCCTACACTTTCGCACATATGCAGAAAGAAGTGTTTCTATAAACACGGGAGATCATGGAAGGATGACTGACACATACTTCTTTTAATTCTTTTGTCTTGGTCTTTATGATTATCTACCACAGTAGTCTTTTGTAGAGTGAAACACATTCAGATAATAAATACACTGTTGGCAACAAAGTGTGAATACCTGTTCTTGATTTCTACCTTTCTCAAGTGTTCCGCTAAGGTAAGATTGGTGCAAAAAATTGTCTTCCCAATGTATGCGTTCCCACAAAACAGGAGCAGATGATAAGCCACATTAATGGTGTGTGAAATAAAACATCTGTTCTTAACTTACCACTGCCATTGCAATCTGGTGCGATTTTCTGCTTTGTTGTGTACTCTAGCACAGGTGCTACGCAGTTCACTTGGTGCCCAAAGCAACTCTCACACTATAGCAGGATGTCAATTTTGTTTTTCAAATTCTAAGCGAAACTCAGGTTATGGGGGACAACTGTAAACTTATAGTTTTGCTTTGTATCTTCATAATGTTGTAGAGCAGGGTAGAAAGCAAGAACAGATATTTATAATTTGGGTTCCCATTGTGCATTGCATGGATATGTTTCAATGAGTGATAAAACTACTTGGTAGATAAGAGAATTAACTTCGAAGTCTACCATATTTCCCATAACTACCAGTCGAAGTCTACCATAATTTCCATATAACTGGAAATTTTATGTGTAATTGAAATTTTGTGATTCCCAGTGATGAAGAAACAGTTTTGATAATATGTGCCAAGGCAACTAAGTCACTCATGCTCACAAAGGAAACAAAATAAAAACAACCAAGATTGCAATAAGTTCCAACTTGCAACCAAAAGTGAGACACCTCACATGACTGACTTATGTATTTACTGAGCATGATTTACATCTAGCGCATAATCTGCTTGTACAAGATGACGAACAATTAGTTACTGTTGCTTTCTCTCTGGGGCATTTGGCTCTTCTGAACACATGCACATTGTGTGGCAAAGCTGCGTGGATGTAGCTGGGCACAGCTGTTATTCAGCATCAGTCTGTTCTTATGGTCCTGTACTATTATCATTGTAATTTATAATTAGCAAATAGCCTAACTATTGGGTTGATCAGCTCCATTTTAAACAAAACATACTGACAGATTGACAGAAAGTGATGGGTACATCATTTCAGATTTCAAGAAACAGCTGTGGAACAGAACAAATGCTGAAGACAGAAAATCTACAATGACCAGTACCTTCTTTATTAAATGCCATGTACTAGCTTTTTCTGCAATGAATACCATTATTACCGAAAATTGTAGCCTGAAAAAATAATTGGGAAATATTTACAAAAGTGACAGAGATTAGAACTGCATGTTAATTACATATGTCTTCTTAAATAAACAAGATCACAATAATTGAAGTTTCATTAATCTTAGCAAAACACTGACATCCCATTATTGAAGCTAGTCAGTACTGAAGGTATTGTTAGTTTGTAGGAGTCCTCAGACTGGCAGCGCTGAAATATTTGTCACCATACTTGCTGGAACATGCTTTGCTCTTTCGGATATTACTTTGCCAAAAAGCCTTCTGTAATCCTTGTAGGACAATTCTGTGTGGAAAAGAAATCTATTTGATCATTACTTTTTGGGTATATGTATCTCAGAACTGGTGCTAGTCTGAGTTCTTACAAAGTAGACGTTATTGAGTACTGTAATTCTAATGCCTGCCACAGCTAAAATTTATGTTAGTGAAAATTGTCGCACTGTCATGAAACAGTTATGTTCAATAATTAGTGGCAGTCACCGGTGAAACACTCAGTACAAAACACAAATATATGGAGTCAAAATTTAAATGTCCGACAAAGTCACGTCTCAAGTCTACATTTCACAGAACTGTCTTTTTTTCCGTTAGTGTGCCAATACCAATCGCACATTCACAAACATTTTAGTATTGCACTTCTGCTAAATGCAGGAAAATTCACCGTCTTTAACAGAAGCCCTTGGGAAGACAGCCCATATTCGCTTCGACAAGAGGACTTGCCTTAAGCTTTGCGTCGCTATGTTGTACGTCACTGTAGCAAGGGGAACGTTTTGCTGATTGAATATTACTCGAAATATTTTTATTATTTGTACTAGAGGTTTCAAAAGAGAGCCAGTTGTAGAGTTCTTCATGCAGATTTCATATATTCCATTAGTTTTTGTTTAGCTGCTTCTTGAGTTACGTCTTACACAATGGCAAAATACATAATGATATTTGCGGGCAGTTTCTTGTGTATTAAATTTTCACAAAAAAGCAGTGTGCTGCAGCTAACTCAGCTCCCTGTAGACTGCCAGGTGCCGATATCTATTCAAACAGCACGTAAAGTTACTAGAAGTATGCAAGATTAGTAGGCAGGCAGGCAGGCCTGCTACTAAAATTATTGAGAATACTTCAATAATTTTTTCTCACAATAGCATGAGAATAACCTCGTGCTTTATAATTGTCCTATACAAATTAAATTTGGCATACATACTCTTCAAGATAAGCAGAATACCAGTATCTAAATGAAATTGCAATCTAAAAATTATTTAATGTGGCCTAATATTTTTTGCATAATTCCAGTAATTGTACAAGCTATTTGGATAGGTATCGCCCCTTTGCAGTATACACCTAGCTAAATAAGATACAGCATGAAACCATTTGCGAAACTTTTACACACAAGTGCCCATAAAAATATATTGCCACTATGTAGGACATAACTAAACACCAGCTACACAAAAACCAATGACAACTCCCTATGAATAGCAGTACATTCAAATTTCTAGTACAAATTAAAAAAGTTGTTTCGAGGAGCATTTCCCCTTAATAAGTGGGTGTCAGTGTTTCTACCAAAGGGTTACAAAACGCCTTGAGGCATACCATAGGGAGTTTTATAAATAGCACACACATGCATCTGTCTAAAAAGTCCCATGCCCTGCTTGCATTCCTTAGACATTTTTCTGCATTCTGTTGTATGTCACCGTTTGCATCCCTTAACACTGAGGGCGCAAAACCGAAAAACAGCCTATTAATACACTTAATTTTTAGCCTGTAAACGGGTTGTATGCGAATGGGGGCAGCCAACTCTAGCATGAGAATAAACAAATATTTGTTCTCGCATTAATGAAACCAGTCAAAATATAATCTCGCAAATCTGGAAATGAATGCACAAAGAACCTTGGTGATTGTTACATTAGTGTGCCGAACAAGATCTTTTGATGCTTATAATTCCTAGTTTTATTCACTTTCCTCCAGTAACTGGGCTTTGACCTAGAATACTCAGTGTAGGAGACTAACCCAGGCCTGGAAGCCAATATTTAAATCGGAAATAGACATTCATCCCCCGACCACATGGCACTGCTACGTCATCAGAAGAAACATGCATCCATGGACATATAGTCTGTAAAATTATTTTTACATGATCTGTAGCGTTACTCTTGCACTAACAAATTCTGAAAATTAGGAAATACATCTGTTATTTAAAGCACTGCTGCAAACTCGTGTGTTTGAGAAATGCAATACTCAAAAGGTGTAATACAACCAATGTGTGCATGAAACCTATGCTGCCTTTGACATTCGTCAGTGTGGCAAATAAGCACTGAGAAATACCAAGGGTATCATAGCTTTCATGTCTCAAACCTTGTATGCGAGTACCAGTATCTATGCAGTGAAAGAAGTCACATTATTACCAGACTTATGAGGGGAACCAATGTTTCTCTAGTTCAATAGTTTCTTTCTTGTGCTCCTATATCCTTGAGTTTTTAAAAAATAATGGGTGCTTGAAATAAGTATTCTATATTGCTCTTAAATTTATCCTGCACCAGAGCCCGTGTTATGTTACATTTCTTGAACACATTGCAGTGCTGTAGATTATCAAAGGAAGAAAAAATGCCGTAAGTTCGTATTTTAGCCTTCCGTACAACAAGAATTAATAACCTATCAATTACATCCACAAGTATGAAAGAACTACGAGAAACGGGGCTTAGAGGGTATACATTACAATAGCAGGGGCTGATGGTGAGAATTCTAAGAGAAAGGAACTATTAAAAACTAGATACTAAAGACACTTATGAATTATAACAGAAATATTTACAAAGAATTTGAAGAGACAAATAGAATGTCTGTTCAAATCACTCCACCCCAACATTCATCCATGGTTCGATAAGTGATCACAGCCGGTGATGCTGTTTGGATAGATGGTAGGTGAGGCACAGCTGTGAAATAGGTAGCACATGTAGAGGGGTCACCAAAGGTTGCACGCTGGTTGCACAACAGGTTGCCTTGATCTCCGGACTCCCTCGACCCTGATGCATTGAGCCTGGTTATACGTCGTTCGCAAGAGGCCTGGCCCGAGTGTGCGGCATGGCTTGGGTAAAATTTCGAGGCAACCTGAAAAACACAGATTCATATATTAGCACCAAAATATTCTGTACCATAGGGCAAATCTGAAGTTTACCATCTGCACATAGCAGATGATGAAAACAGACACAAGTCACCAGATGCAAGGTATATAAATGTGCAAAAGTGGAAATGAATGTGAAGAGCTGCTTATAGGATGGAATCCTTCAATTTGTCTTTTGAGGATCAATAATAGTATCTTAACATAAAGTCAAGTGTACATGACCTTCCCTATTTGTGTAAGTAGGCTATTCCATGCCAGCTGTTCCAACCTGGCACACAACCACTTGGAATTTCTTCTTGAAAACTGAGGGCCTTTCATTATAGAACAAATCTCAATTTCACACAATACTTGAAGCAAAAAAAAATTTTTACTGCCATAAACATTATGTCAAATTTCGTGTAATGCACCAAAGTATGCATCATAAAATGGCAGCCAAAAATTTGGTTATTTCATTAAGAGGGCCAAATTTTTAACAACGAAGAGAGGCCTTACACTAAAAACTATACTGCTTATTAGCCACTGCTCAGTTTATTATGGCTGATTAAAGATGGACAAAATGGCTTATTAACTTTATTTTCACAAAAGTGACCTACAGCAAAAGCTGCAAATTTATGCAATCCATGTGTTTAGGACTTGTGCTGTGTGCAAGAATGGTATCGGAAAGATACATTATGCAGCAGTGCAGAGAGGAGGATGAACTTGGAAAAGAAGACAGTTTTGGTGTACGTTTATCGGCCTGCTTACCATTGAGGCAGCCCTAGTAAATTTATACCAAATACCATGTATGAGAGTACATTGTATTCTTTTTAAATTGGTAAAGCTTTATCAAAGTTGTTTTTGTGTTAAGCAAAAAAAAAATTGTGCAAGTGGTCTCTTGCAGTTTGAAAACTTACATCGCATTTCGTCTAATACACATAGCCTCTTGGCGGCTAAGACAAAATGCATGGACTTGAGCATCCCTGCACAGATAGCAGGGAGTCTAAACTGCTTCAAAGTTACGTCTTTCATTGCTGAGTGACAAGCCATTTCACTCAAAAAGATGTCACTTAATTACAGGCATTTACCTGAGTCTTTCTGTCGGCTGTCAGCCTGCTGGCATCATCACTAAGGCTGCCAACTCTCTAGTGGACATAGTCGGGACATGGTGGCGGCAGGATGCAGTGGCAGAAGCCGCCAAAGGCTCCCAACTACCTAGTGGACGTAGTCAGGACAGGGTGGTGGGAGGACACAGGGGTAGGAGCCGCCAGAGTGTACCTGCAACAAATTTGCACAAATGTTCTTAGTCCTACCATGACATGATTTACAATAAAACTGAGCTGTCTGTGTAACATGGCTACCAATACAAATAAAGGTAAACAGTTAGGTCCTACGACACAACTAGAAGCCCAACAAAAAAGAAACGGTACTTATGTTTATGAAAATCCAAACAATGAAACAAAAAATGTGTAACCGGTTTGTGCATGGAAGCTCGGTTGAAACCTGAGCTCATACCATCAAGTGATCTGCTAGACAACTGCAAGCCTGCCACCTAAATATGTCATTGTAAATTATTTTTACATGCATTATGTTAAGCTGTATTATTACAAGTTCAAAATCTCTTAATATAAGTAAATCACCAAGCTAATTCAATTAACGAATTCCAGTGGTCGTTAATGCAACAAAGTGCAAGCTCGGAATAAAGCTGGCTAAACTGGGCAGTGAAAAATAACAATGTGGTTCTCTACATCTTGTTTTCCTGGCTTTCGCTTTAGCACTGGAATATACAAGAATTTTGATATTCCTCATATTTCACCCTGCTAATTTTTATGCCATAATGCATAATACTTCAGCAAGAGGAATAATGCTTTCTTTCAACCGTAAATAGTGATAGAACAAGAAAATTCATTGGAGCCAACGTTTTGAGAAGAAAAATCTCCTTCTCTTTGTCAAAATATTGGCTCCAGCGGTCCTTGTTCTACGGCTCTTCATCAGTTCAAGTCTCTTGTCTTCCTGTGTACCTCTGTACTTTCAATGTTATGTCAATGAAACTGTAATAACGGATCATTAGTAAATGTAGCTGATGAGGAACTTGGGCTTGTTGGTAGATAACGACAGAGTAACTGCGCAACATAAAGATACGGACAAATGAGGCTTGTGTGTGTTGTCTCCTCCAGCCATGTCTCCCCTTTGGGTGATTACTCTGTCTCAATGTAAAACTGTTACCCTTTGCACAATAATAGTAAAATGCATAAAGACAGGAAAGTGGACACAAAAATTATAACAAATAGCATCATATGCTAATGAGATATGCAAAAGTGCCTGCTACGATTTGTCTCACCCATAACGTGCTGGTAAGATGGTGACTTCTGGCTGTTGCCATTTCTTGAATACCTAAAATAAAATACATTTCAAAATTATAAAAATACACAGGACAACAGCAGTAGCCGAGGACATAATGCATTGTTTAGTACGAGAAGGTAAACTAATCTCCGATACACGGCAGACGAAATTTCCTTTATTAAGTTAGTAGAAAAATACAACACACTTCATTTCATTCAATACTGTCAGCGTTTCTTGCTTCAAGAAAAAAGGTATTTCTGCATGGAAGCAGCAAAATAATAAATGGCCTTCTACTTTTACAAAATATGTTGCAGCGACTAAGCCAACTACAGCTGTATATACTTAAAATTGTTGTATGCACATTACAATAGCCAAGACAGGATAAACTTGGGTTCATATGCAGCTCACTGGAAGCTACAACTTTGCAATCAACTCATTTCTGCTGGGCAAATATACGCACTAACATAAAACTACACATAAAAGGACCTTTTTTTTTCATAAACCACCGGACTCAATATAAAAAATCCAGTAGCAATAGTACAATTTTACCACATAACACAGCCAGGTTTTGTAAGCGTAGTAGGATTTACTATATAAATGTTGCAGCACATTCATGCTTCTAAATTTTTACAACCGTGAAAATAAAGATTACGTAAAAATAATACATTATATATGGGCTTAGATTGTGAGCTAATGTGTTTTCTACTTACAGCCAAATGCACAAAAAGTTTGTTCTCTTTCAGCGCTTTGAAAGCGCTGTGTCTGTTCGCTTGTGCATGCAGCCGCTTAACCGCTCTTAAAATATCTGTGCTGCCACAGCGCCTGACACTGCCATACAGCGTTGTAGCGCTTTTATTATTCGCGGCAATATACCTAAAGCGCTAGTAAATCTTCAGAATGCACAAGCTGCCCTTTCGATTACCTGTCTTCGCCATGCGAAAGTCACACTGGTGCTAGTATTGTATCTACACTTCAAGTTACGCAGTACTTGATATTCTACGGATTTTTCAATGCGACAGGCCACTCGTCACTAGAGTCGTTAAGAACGGTGTTTATCCTGAGGCTTCCGTCTGCCAGTAGTATTTCCGCATACATACGCGCACGCATGCCTAAGAAACGTCTGTGAACTGCCAAGAGAAACATGGCGCAAAATGTAGCCGTACCGGAAGGGCCGAGTACGCGCCGTTTGTAAACTCGGAACAAAAGCTGATATGCTTACCTGAGACGTTAAGAGAAATATGGCACAGGTCACTCCCCGCTGGCAGTCGTTCGTATGCATCTGGTCGTCTCTGTCCGTTGCGATCTCCCATATCACAATGAAAGATGCAGTGCAAACCGCAGCACTTCGGGCGCTTATCGGCGATACGCTGCTGCTGGCGGCGGTCCCCTCGTCGCAATCACACAGCACGGACAGAAGCTCCCACCGTAACTTGCCACAACGCTTGGTTGCAGTCGCCCTTAACGCAGCGATTTCAGAACCACTCAACGACAACGTACTCGCGCGTGATACAGCACAAGTTCAAAATGGCGTCATGCTATTGACGGCTTCGGCTTTGGATCATTTTGTATCTGCACAACTGGGCAAAACAGTTGCGCTAGTTTCGGTTTTGTTTCCTTGCGTTGAAATAAAAACTGTTTTGCTCACTGATAATTTTACGTCACTTGAGTAATGTTTACGAATGAAACAGCCATGAATTTAACACGCGTCTTGAAATACCCGCTACGTTCACTTGGCAGAAGCAAAATTTTCTCGTCCGAGTGTGGTTGTGTTTCAAATATCTATCGCTGGGCTGTCGGAGCGTGCTCGAAGTCTGAAGACGCGGCGTAATTGTCCTTAATTTGCTTAGCTATAACGGTGCGGCTGCCCTTGATTTCTGTCGAGTGCAGTTTGCTCTGATGTAAGGTAGAACTACAAAGCCGCCCATGTTACTGAATGATCTAGTGCACCTGAAGCTGCCAGAACTCCGGTATTTCCTCCACAAGTTCTTGCGACTGTGTGCCGCTCTCACCAAATGCGAGCGTATAGTCATTTGGCGGAGATTTAGCAACACATTTTCTAGAGCTATCGTTCACCGCTATTGGCGGCGAGGAGTTACGGAGTCGCCATCTAGCGGAAGCGCCTCGCTGGCGTAGTATGAGGGATCAGGCGACGCGCTCCTCATAGGCTTTGCTGTCAGCACCCACTGAAAACACCACGCGCGAGCTCTCCCGGACATTTCTGTAAGTACTTTCGAAACGAGAGAAGTTTTTTACTGCCTAAGTAATAATCTTGGGCAAACTGAAAGCACACAATCGTTTACAGACGCTATCTCTTTACCGAATACGTACAGTGAACGCCAGTGCGCGCGGTCGCCGCGATGGAGTCTCCCGAACTGGCTTCTTGCGTGAAAGGTAGGTAAACGCTGAGAGCAAGCTATGTGAAATATGTTCTTATAGTGTTTGTATAACTAAATGGAGCGTAATAGAACGAAGCCTCAATGCAGCGATCGCGCAGATTCCCAGCGGCCGGCGTCTGGATGCTTGTCCGCGCACTGTTTCGCTTTCTCCGCGTGCGCGTTTTCGCACCGTGCCATGACCTTTAGGCCGCAGAATATGAGCATTTGACAGTATACAAGCAACCATTGTTGCGTGGGTGTTATCAGAGCTGTTCAAAAATAACTTCATTGTAAAGACTTCGACGCATGCGGGGACTGTGATGTGCCGTCGCGACGATTCAATCTTTCTTTTTCTTCTAAATTCTTTGACCTTTCAATATTATTTCTCCAGTTGCGTCGCACTGTATGGTTATCGTTGTTCTCAGCGTGCAATTTCCCGCTGCTCCTCTTTTGTAATCCAGTGCATGCATTAATTCATAACACAAACATGACCATATGCCAAGCTTTTTTAAAATGTGCTTCTTACCGCTGCCTTTCCACTCCACTCAACTTGCCAGTATCTATAGCATGTTCATACACCAAACCGTCATGACATTAGTCGGGCAGCGGACTCGCGCGAGCGTCTCAGTGCGCGTTTTCAGAGCATCGCAGACCAGGCGCCGTAGCAGAAATCTTCCTCGCGTCTGTGCTTGCTGCATACCCGAGTTGTAGCCGATGTTTGCCGGTTTTATGTTTCGCGAGCCAAACTTCACGCAGCTTGTCCTGCGGCTACGTGTGAATAAGGCTGACTGCGGGCTCCGTTGCGTACATCCGGCATTGTCGCACCGAGCAGCAGCCTACCATGTTGCGCGCCTTCAAAGGCAGCCACTACCTATTGTAGTGCTTTTAAGCGTTGTAAAGGAGACCCTCGAAGCGGGAAAATTTCGCCACTAAATGAGGACCGCAGCGTACGAGGGAATGGAAACTCTCGTTTCCAGCTCGCTTCGGCGCTCCCGAAGCAGCCGACGCGGACGCTATGTACACGTGATCCCTCCTAGCACGTCACGCCGACGGTGGCGCCAGCTTTTCCAGTGGTGGAGCTCGAGGCCAATATCACGACATGGCAGCGGCGTGGTTGGTCCGTAGTAAAATTTTCTATGTATTGCGAATTTTGCGATAGCAATTATATGGACACAACCGCCGAAATATATCTGTCGGTGTTGCCGTGAGCTTACGTATAAAGTGCGATAAGATCCTATCCTGTGCCGTTAGCTGTGCGCGTTAAAGGAAGTGTACGAGGGCGAGCCGAGATGTATAGTGCCTGGATGGGTGCCCCAAGTATCTATAGGTGGTCACGTGATAAAACGCGCGCAAGCCGGGGAAAGGAGGCGCTGGTTTAGCACGCTTCTCCTCTGGTGGTGGTGGTGTTAAACTTTATTGAAAGGGGGAAGGGTCCGTTGCTCTAGCCCGGTCTGGCGCCACTCTCGCTCTGTCTTGGAGATAATTCCCGATGGGTGCAAAGTGGGGAAGGGGGGGGAGAGGGGAAAGGCGCACTATATCGCCATTTCAAGTTTCGGGGATGCTTTGAAGGACGAGGCAGCAGAAGCGTTCTGTCCGCTCTGTTCGCGCCCTTCATCACGCGGACGCTGTGGCAGCGAGTGTTCGCGGTCATCTGTTCATGTTTGCACGCGCGCGCGTGACCCCGTGCTTGCTAATTTACGGAGTAAGCGATTGTTTACTGCAGTTTATTCAGGCGATGAAGCTACGAACCTTGGTTCGTGCAGTTGTTCGTGCAGTGGTTCATGCAGCATTGGGGGGAAACTGCTATATTTTTGTTTTTAAATTTCTGGGGGGCTCAAAAGCAGTGCTGCGTACGCTAGTGTTTGTTTCTGGTCGCGGAACGCAACGCACTGCGGTAGCCCAGTGGCTTTGATGTGTTGCGCTGCTGAGCTCGAGGTCACAGGTCCAATCACAACCGCAGCAGTCGCATTCCAATGGGAGCAGAATGCGAAAACGCGCGTATATTGTGCATTCCGTGCACGTTAAATAACCCGAGCTGCTGAAAATAAATCTGCAGTTTTCCATTACCGTGCGCCTCATAACAAGATCTTGATTTTGGAACCTAAATCCTCAAAATTTAACTTTACGTAGCGCAATTACATTTACAATCGACACTGTTGAGTGCGCCTACTGAACTTGTTATCTCGTTGCTGTGCTCTCTTTAGTAGCCAATGCTATATTTTTTTAGATTTACTTATGGTCAGAATCCATTGTGACAAATCGATATTTAGAGTTCGATGTAATTGCAGAACATGACAAGCTTGACGAAAGAATGATACACCGCATGTCGGTAACATGTCGGTAACATCATTTCAGCATCAAACAAAACACTCGGTTTTCTAAAACGTCACCTTCGTCTTGCCCCACCACATGTTCAATTTCTCGCGTATAAATCACTTATAAGACCCAAATTAGAATATGCATGCCCCATCTGGAGCCCACTTCAAGCATATCTAATCACCGCATTGGAAGCTGTGCAGAATCGTGCTGCCCGATTCATTCATTCCTCATACTCATATGACGTCAGTGTTTCATCCTTGAAAGCTACATCCGGACTGTCACCCCTCTCTTTTCGTCGTCGCATTGCTAGCCTCACCCTTTATCACAAATTCTTTTATTCTCCTCTCAATCAAGCACCGTATATCGCCGCCGCATCACGCATATCTCACCGCACCAGTCATCCCCTTCAAGTTGCCCGCCCACTTTCACGTAATACTACGTTTTCAGCCTTGTTATTTCTTCGAGCAGCCACGGACTGGAACGGCCTACCCCATGACATCGTCGCCATCGCTTCAACACCTGCTTTTCAAGAACGCGTAACAGATCACCTTCAATGTTAAATCACCATCGCTGTTTGTTTTCCTCACTACAAATGTAATCCCATCCCTTATGTAACACCCCCTGAAATGGGGGCCTTTAAGGAATGAAACTGAACTGAACTGAACTGATTACAACCAGGACAGGAACCCGAGGGCCTGCCTAAAACAGAAGACGTTATCTGGTATTTCTTCTTCTGCATTTTAATCTTTCTCTCGCCAGACTCATCTCGGATATCAGAGGAGTCGCAATCTTGCACGACGACTCTTCGCGTCCTATTAAGAGTCAAACGACCCACACACAAATGTTGACTCTTGTTTTGTGACTCTACCCGCGCGAAAATGGGTCTTCGTAAGAAAAAAGAGAGTCAAGTTGCTGTGACTCACTTTTTACTCTCTTTTTTCTTAGAGTGTAGGAGAGATGTTGGTAGAATTCGCGGAAAGAAATAAGCTGCGAGTATTGAACACCTTCTTCAGGAAGTGCTGGAACCAAAAGTGGACCTGGAAGAGGCCTAATGGTGAAGCAAGAAATGAAATTGATTTCATACTTTCTGCTGATCCCAGCATAGTGCAGGATGCAGAAGTGTTAGTTAGGGTAAAGTGAAGTGATCATAAGCTAGTGAGGGCTAGGATTCACCTCAATTTGAAGAGAGAAAGAGTAAAATTAATGAAGAGGGAACAGGCCAACCTAGACGCTATCAGGGTAAACTCACACAAATCCAGGATGGAACGTGCAAAGAAATGTGCAGCCTCAGAACAGAGAGATGAAGATGACATAGATGCAATCGATGAAACCGTAAATAGGCAGGTGTTAGAAGCAGATATTGAAGTGGAAGGTAAGGCACCAAAGCAACCAGAAGGCAAGCTCTTCTAAGTAACAAAGGTCCTGATAAAGAAACGACAAAGAATGAAAATGCCTAACTCAAGAGATCAAGAAACGAATGAACAGCGAGAAAATAAGAGATATTTTAAATTATAACGTGAGAAAGACTGAGGATGCAGTAATAAATGGACGCAGCGTGAAAGCCTGGTGAGAAGGAAACTATCCATCGGACAAACCAAGATGTATGCACTGAAAGGTAAGCAGGGTAACATCATGAGCAATCTCGAAGATATAGTAAAACCAGCGGAATAATTCTATACTGACCTGTGCAGTACCCAGAGGAGTCAGGATACCTCCATTAAAACAATAATGAACAGGATACAGACGCTCCTTCTATAGCTAGCGATGAAGTTAGAAGGGCCTTGAAAGACATAACACGGGGAAAGCGGCAGGAGAAGATGGACTACCAGTCGATTTAATTAAATATGATGCAGACATAATGCTTGAAAAACTGGCGGCGCTGTATACGAACTGTCTCTCGACTTCAAGGGTCCCAATGAACTGGAAGAATGCAAACATTACACTAACCCACAGAAAGGAAGACGTTAAAGAATGCAAAAATTATAGCCCCATTAGCTTACTTCCAATATTATATAAAATATTCACAAAGGTAATATCTAATAGAACAAAGGCAACACTGGATATTAGTGAACCATGAACAGAGGAAATTTCAGGAAGGGATACTCTACAATGGATCACATCCACGTCATCAATCAGGTAATCGAGAAATCCGCACCGTACAATCAGCCTCTCTATATGGCTTTCATAGACTACAAAAATTGGAGGACGCTTAAGCTTCGCCTTCAAGAGTGGAACGCGATAGCGTTCCCGTCGACCCGCCAATGGGTGTAAGACAATGGGCTACAGGGCAGCCATCACTTACGAGGCGCCCCGCATCAGACGCGGTGAGCGTCGAGTCATATGGTCGAGCAACGCGGCGTTCGGCGCAGCAACGAAACGTGCGCCTGAGCAAGCGGAGCGAACCAAAGAACTCGGTATCCCGGAGGGGGAAATGATGCACGCCAGCCAAACGCCGTGATCGGCACGGGCAGAGAGATAGAGAGATAGTGATCAGAGAGATAGATGAAAGGAAGGACGCTTGATTCTACAGAGGGAGCGAGCCGCGACAGCTCCAATGCGCGCGTGGCGCGCCATCTGTCGGGGCAGCGCCGTACATGGAGAGGAGGGGGTCTTCTGTGTTTGCCGCAAGATGGCTCTCCGTGTGCGGAAAGCGCAGAAGAAATGCAGCGAAACGCGCTTCGCTACTCGTGTAATTGCGACTTCTGTAAGTTACATGTTCATAATTACCGATATACACCACAGTATAACTTTCCACGGCTCGTTTCGAAGGCAACACCGCATTCACTAGAGGCGCGTTTGTACCTTTTGGAAGCATCGAAATCGTGGCTGAGTGGTAGCGTCTCCGTCTCACACTCCGGAGACCCTGGTTCGATTCCCACCCAGCCCAACTTGGAAGTTGCTTTTTATTTATGGAGTGCATGCCGTGATTTATCGCTCACGGTCAACGCCGCAAAACGCTGACGCCGACACCGACGCCGACACCGACGACACCGGCTTTTCTGCGACACGAGCTCCTTAACGCTATCGCGTTAAAAAGGCATTTGATTCAGTCGAGATACCAGCAGTTGTACAGGCATTACGTAATCAAGGAATACAGAGCGCTTACCTAATTATCTTGGAAAGTATCTCCCGAGATTCCACATTTGCCTTAAAGGGAAGCTGAAAGGTTTTCCCGAAAAAATGAGTGAACATTTGTACACAATGGTTTTCAACCCTCCGAATTCGAATATCGTATCGAAATTGAGCGAAACAAAGCGCAAATATATTTTATTTCGACGAAAAGTGCAGCAGCGGACACGCCCAGCTCGCGCGTCTCGTTTCCGCCTGTGATTGGTCGGTGCGCCTCGTGACGTCAACTCTAGTAACCGACCGCTGCCGCTACACATGAAGCGCGGTGCCAGGTAGTTTGGTGCTGTTTTTCTGAGACGGTAATGGAAAATTTAGAGAGACTGCGTTTTTCTGAGGAGTTCGGCGTTACTCCCTACATGTACGAGCCGATTGCGAAGAGCCGGCCTCTCGAAGAAGCAAACGATGCTGGTGCGAGCAGTGCTTTCGACGCGAACGAAAGCAAAGTCTTGGGATCTCCTCGTGTTGGAAATGCTCTTTGGTGAGTATGTTTTCTGCAAAGCGATCTAGTGATCTCGCCGATTTTTCGCCGATCTAGTGAGCCCGTTTCCGATCAAACAACTGTAGTGATGTGTTCCTGCATGCCTCCTCGTGGAACGTAAGCGGGGATGCGATCGTCGGCATTTGTGCGCTGTCCAAAGCTGTCGGCAATCTACAAAGACGGTTTAAACGCGTGAAAAGCTTCCCGGTTCATGCTGTACGTGTAGTGACCTTCATCTGTTGACTACCACTCACGTTGATTACCACTCACGTTGACTACCACGCACGTTGACTAACACTCTACATACACGCAGACGCACCAACAAAGGAATGCAGGGTCGATCGAAGCAGATTACGATGGCACGCCCGCAGAAACAAGCGCGGTCAGGCACGGTCACGGACGCTGCAAAGGAACGAAACACTAGAGTTGACGTCACAACACCGCGGTTTCCAGTCTCCGCTCTGCTCGCTCACTCAACGGGGGGCGGAGCTACAGCGCAATTTCAACCGACGATTATGTCGCTCCTAATTGAAAAAAAAAACCCAAATTTTGCCTACATGGTTTATAAGGTTCCCGCATCCGTATATGAGCGTCTTATTGAATTCGACAGACTCTTCAGCTTCCCTTTAATTCCACACAAGAAATGTAGGGAGATACCTATAAAGAAAGTGGTCAGACAACGAGACACAATCTCTCTAATGCTATTCAATGCGTGCTTGGAAGAAGTATTTAAGCTATTAAACTGGGAAGCCTTGGGAATAAGGATCAACAGTGAACATCTCAGCTACCTTCGGTTTGCAGATGAGATTATCCTGTTCAGCAACACTGAGTTACAACAAATGATTGAGGACCTTAACAGAGAGTATAAGAGTGGGACTGAAGATTATTATGCAGAAGACAAAGATAACGATCAAGAGCCGGGCAAGGGAACCATACTTCAGTATCGCCAGTCAGCGCCTAGAGTTTGTGAAGGAGTACGTTTACCAAGGTCCATTACTCACAGGTGACCCTCATCATGGGAAGTAAATTTACAGAAGAATAAAAATGGGTTGGAGAGCATTCAGCAGGCATTGTGAGGTCCCGACTGGAATCTTACCATTATCATTAAAAAGAAAAGTGTACAACCAACGCGTTCTCCCGGTGCTGACGTATGGGGCAGAAACTTGGAGACTGACAAAGAAGCTCGAAAACAAGTTAAGGACCGAGAAAAGATCGATGGAATGAAGAATGTTAGGTATTACATAAAGAGACAGGAAGAGAGTGGTGTGCATCAGAGAGCAAACAGGGATAGCCGTTATTTTATTGATATTAAGAAATGGAGCTGGGCAGGTCATGTAATGCGTAGGCTAGATAACCCATGGACCATAAGGGTTACAGAATGGGTGCCAAGAGAAGGGAAGCGCCGTCGAGGACGGCAGAAGACTAGTTGGTGTAATGAAACGAAAAAATTCGCAGGCGCTAGCTGCAATCGGTTGGCGCAAGACAGGGGTAATTGGAGAGCGCAGAGAGAGGCCTCCGTCCTGCAGTGGACACAAAATAGGCTGATGATGATCATGATTCGCTTACTAACTAAATAAACACGCATGGTGTCACGCATGCACAGGCAAGCGTAAACAGATTTCACTGGATGACCGCGCACACCCACTGTAAGGACGCTGACGTAATGAGCCGCAGCAGCGGCGAGCGAACGCTTCCTGCTCCCTCTAGCTTCAACGCATCTTCGAAACTTGAGATTGCACGACATGCAACAATAGGATCACGGGAACATAGCACATACGAAGCCTTTGTGCCCATTTCCAAGAGAAAAGATGAACACATAATGTCGGCTCACAGGCCTGCAGAAAGCACATCGATCTGTCAGTGGAATGGCGAATTATAATTAAGGTATTCCTTGATATACATTACAGTTTTTAATTTAGCCATTCGGTGTGTGCGGCTGGTAGTGTGCCCGTTCCCGGTCCATCCTTCAGAATGTCCCACTGTGACACCAGAGGTACAGAATTCCCAAAAGCTGCTTTATACGTGTCTCACATTTCCATACTATACACCTGTCATCATTCATCCATTGACAAGCATCATACTGTCACGTAGTAGTGACGCACATGTGACATGACAGTGACGGTCTAGGAGACAGTAAGAAAACTGTGAATAGTGAAACCAACTTCATTGGGCGAACGTCTGTCCAGGAAAAGAGGCTAAAGTCAAAAGCTCAACGAAAGCGGCGAACACAGTTGGCGATCGCAGAAAGTCTCATCTGCGGAGCAAGCACGTCGGCTTTTATACATCACTCGTCGAAAGTTCTAGAGTAATCGCCGGTGTCCGCGTGCCTTCCAGAAAGTACTACACAATTCACATCCCGCGTACAATCAGATTACAGAAGGTTCGGTGACAAGAGCCAACGGATAGAACCATCCATAACATTCTAGAAACTTCCCGTACATGCAGGTGCGTCCTGCACTGAGCGATAATGTTTAACATTTGTTAGTCGGTAAAAAGCGGTCACCCAAGAAAGATAAACAACCACCCGTGTCAATATAGTGGCTTTTTGTACTTTTGTTTTCGTAATATACTGAACTGTAGACAGTAATGCATATGCCTCCACCGTAAACATACTGGTTTCGGTGTGCAGAACATCAGATTGAGAGAAAGGTGGTCTCAGTCCTACATAAGACATGCCAGAATGGGACCGTGATGCGTCAGTGTAATACCCCGGGCATGAGTATATCGCCTGAAGTACCACAAAATTAATCTTGATAAGCGTCTCAGGAGAACGCTTAGTGACCTGAATAAACAATGGGTCACAATCAACCAGCTGCCACGGCCGTAAGCGCTTCGCTGGAGACATTAGACGATGTTCCAGATGAGATACACCCATTTCTTCACTCAGCTTCCTAACACGAAGTGAGAAGGGCTCTCTCATTAAACGTCGATTATGAAACAGCGTGGCACACGCTGTGTCATTCACAGTTGTCTAACAAGGTTGTTCAGTGTTCGAGTGCACTTTGAGAAAATATGTAAAGCTGGAATATGTCCAGCGCAGATGCAGAGACCACTCATTAGACTATACATAAAGGCTCGGTAAAGGACATGTTCGGAAGGCACCGGTTTCGAGGTGGATGCCTTAAATTGCCAACAGGGTCCACCATATTCAGTGAACTGGGTGATAGCAGACTCATACAGTGTGGTGCCGTAGGCTAAACGTGTACGCATAAGGATCTTGTACAGGTTTGGAGGCACTTTTTGTTTCTACCGCAAGTTGTGGGCGACAATATCTTAAGAACGTTCATTGTTTGTTTATGCATTTGCCCTAAGGCATTTGATATGGGCAATAAAGTTTTCATCAAGTATAATATCAAAAAAGTTGTGTGCTTTGGGTAACGGGTATGTGTCGTCCATGTAGTTCGATAACTGGCTTTAGGATGAGGCTTCTCTTCCTCGTAAAAAGAACAGAAACACTTTTTGTTGGGTTTAAGTTTAAAGCCATGTTGCTCTGCCGAACTTGACGCTTTATTGAGACTAAGCTGCGCTTGTCGTTCACACACTGTGTGGTTACAGGATTTTTAGTCAATCTCTACATCGATCGTCCACGTACACAGAATAAAAATTGGCAGGATGTAAGGATGTTCGCAGTGAGTTCATCTTAACGATAAAAAGCGTGCAGCTGAGCATGCCTCCCTGCGGTACTCCCGTTCCTTGAGCGAATCGACACAATAGCCCGTCGCCCATGTTGAAACGAAAAGTACGATTATGCAAGTATATTTCTATAACGCGTATCGTGTTCCTGTGGATGCCAGTCACCGACACGACAGCTCTCGCAGGATTCCGTAAAGCCACGTTGTGTCGCACGCCTTTTCCATATCGAGAAATGCGGATAGTAAGCACTTAAGTATAAATGCATCACGAATATTTGCTTCGATGTGCACGAGCTGGTCGGTTGTAGATTGCCCCTCTCTAAAGACACATAGACATGGGTCAATAATTTTGTTTGACTCAAGGAAGTGAAAAAGGCGGCAGTGTGCCATTTTATCAAAGAGTTTGGGCAGTATGAGTGAGGGCTATTCGGCGCTAACTTGTTACTATTGAGGGATTTTTACCATGTTTTAAAATCGGAACGGCACTGGCTCATTTCCATTTAGATTGGAGGTACCCGCCAGCCCACATAGCATTGAAAAGGACCAGTAGTGTCATTTGAGTGTCATTGTCAAGGCGTTTAATCATGTCACCCATGGTTCTGTCACGACCCGGTGCAGAGCTCTGACGTGAAAGTCAAGGAAGCGCTCAGCTCAGGGTTGTTGAAAGGACGGTTATAAGGTTAGTTCTGTCTGCGTTGGCAGTCAATTGCTTTGCGTTCTGCTATTTCTTTATTCATGTTTTAGGAATGTTTTAATTTGTTTCATTCATGTTTTAATGCCACGCAATAATTATTGGAACAGGATATGCGCTCGAAAGTTTCGCCAAAAGCGTCAGCGTGGTCTTCAAAGCTATTCGCTTCATAATTCACAAAGGGCAACGGATCGATTTTTTGTCCCTTTAGCCTTCTCAGTACGTTCCATATATTCATTTCCTGAGTGTATAAAATTATACCGGAAACAAAAATCTACCAGCTCGCCCTCCTTGCCTGTCTTCGCGTCCTGCGAAGTATCTTGTGAGGCATGAGGTACCCAATGTTCGGGGAATGCACTTCTCAGCACCGTCAATGATAAAGGCGGTGAAATATGATACAACATGATCTGTAATGAAATTACGTATGAAGTTTTGTTCTAAGTAGGTGGATTTCCCTAACACAATTCCAATCAGCCGAAGCTGGTTTCCAACGAGGGACATGCGAAGGGGAGCAATGTTGTGTTACTAGGTTTCGAGTTACTGGAAAGCGGTCACTTCCAAATGGATTTCTGCATGCATGGCATTCTAAGTAAGGGAAAATAGAAACAGCGCCAATTGACAGGTATATTGATGAATATGAGTCATGATGAAGATTGTAATAGCTTAGCACCACTTTATTGAAGAGGCACACCCCAGAGCTTGCAAGCAAGCTTTCTATAAGTCAACCTCTTCCGTCGCATTGCGAGTCTCCGGACAACTTATTGTGAGTGTTATATTGATCCCTCCACAGGTGTGTAGGTTTCCAGAATATGATGAAACAAGTTATAAAAGTAAGTTTTACCGAGACGATAATTTGGGTGTATATATATAGAGTATTGAGTATGCATTGAAATATAACAAGGAAAATGTCATGAACAATTTCAATGATATAGCAGAAGGAGCAGAAGTTTATACTGACCTCTACAGTACACACAGCATCCACGTAAGCTTCAGTGGAAGTAGTAGTGAGCAGGATACAAAGGACCCTTCTATCACTAGTGATGAATTTAGAAGGACCTTGAAGACATATTTCCGGAAGAAGCGAGAAAAGAAGACGGAATGACAGTCGATTTAATCAAAGATGCAAGAGGTATTAAATTGAAAAGCTTGGGGCACTTTATACGCTATGCTTAATTATTTCAAGCGTACTGGAGAGCTCGAATAATGTCGACATTATGCTAATGCATAAGAAGGGACACGTTAAAGAATTCAATAATTATAAGCCTCCTAGCTTGCTTTCAGTATTGTATAAAATATTATGACCGATAATTTCCAATAGAATCAGGGCAACACGTGGCTTCAATCAACCAAGAGCAGGGTGGCTTCAGGAAGGGATACTCTATAATGGATCACATCTATGTCATCAATCAGGCAATTGAGAAATCTGTGGATTAAGATCAACCTTTCTATACGTGTTTCATAGACTATGAAAAACGAGACTAAAGAGGGTTAATCGAGTGGCCCGATTTCTATTAACTCTCATGAGAGGCCAACAAACAAAGACACCAATGATAACATAGAGGAAATTACTTGTACTTGCCAATTGAATTAAAGAAAATGATAAATTAGAAAATAGTACAAAAAAGTAGAAAATTAGCTATCGTGAAATGGGATAGGCAAAGAGACACATTCTCTCCAATTCATGCTTACAAGTATTCAAGCCATTAGACTGGGAATGTTTAGGAGTGAGGATCAACGCCGAATATCTTGGCAATATGCGGTTTGCAGATTACATTGTCCTGGTCAGCAATACTGGAGATGAATTGCACCAAATGATTGAGGACCGGCACAGAGAAAGTGAAAGGGTGTGGTTGATGATCAATTTGCAGGATATAAAACTAATGTTCAATAGCCACCCGGCATGGCTGTTTAGTGGCTATCGTGTTAAGCTGCTAAGCACGAGGCCGCAGGATCGAATACGGGCCACGCGATACTGGGGAAATGCGAAAACAGCCGTGTACTTAGACTCAGGTGCACGTTAAAGAACCCCATATCGTCCAAATCAGCGGAGTCCCCCGCTACGGCGTGCCTAATAATCAGATCGTGGTTTTGGCAAGTAAAACCCCATGTTTTAGTTTTAATGTTCAATCGCTGAAACAAGAATTCCCGATCGCCAGTCAGCATCTGGAGTCTGTGAAAGAGTACGTTAATCTAGGTTAATTACTCAGTTTACAAAAGAATTAAAATTGGTTGGCGTGCATACACCAGGCATTACCAAATCATTACTGGAAGCCTAAAATTGTCATTGAAAAGAACAATGTGCAGTCATTGCATTCTATAGGTGATAACATATGGTAAAGATACCTGGAGGTTGACAAAGAAGCTTAAAACAATTTAGGGACAGCGCAAACAATGATGGAAAGAGAAGTATTAGGCGTAACGTTAAAAGACACAAAAAGGGCGTTGTGGATCGCCGAGCAAACGGGCATAGCCGATATTCCGGTTGATACTGAAAGCAAAAAATGCAGCTGGGCATGCTACTTAACGGGCAGTGAGATAGCCGGTGGATCATGATAGTTACAGTATCGCTGCCAAGGGAAGCGCTGTCGGTGGGCGCTGTTAGGTGAAGTGCTGAAATGAGGAAATTTGCAGGCGCAAGACCGAACAAGACAGGGGTAATTCGAGATCGCTGGGGGGGGGGGGGGGGGACATAAAAATAAAAAATAGTGGACATAAAAATAGGTTAATGAAGATGACGATATGGAACATACACCGACAATTTACTAAAACGACTTGCCGGAATTGATACTGAATCAAGGGCCATCATGTCGACAAGCTATAGAATTGTCTGCGACTATTGTGACACCGCCGGACGAGCCACCAGCCTGGTCACGATCGTTTCGGAAGATGGTGCATTGACGAAGGAAGTTTGTTTTTGTCGCTTTCAGATGTGCCCCTTGAACACATAGTAACTTTGGATTGCCTTTGTGTAGAAGTTCTCCAATGGCATCGAGGTCATGAAGGAGTCCTCCACTGTAGTATTTGTGCCTCCATAACAAGAAAATTGTTCGTGCTGTGTGTTTAAGAGGCGATGTTCAGCTTACGGGGCACATTTCAGGCGCCGTGACGCCAGGTTTGTCGTCCTTTTTTTGCAGCGGTCCAGAAAATACCACCACTCATTAGGCGTTGACTGCGCCATCCATATGGGAGTTCATCCCCTCTTGTAGAGCGCTGGACACGTGCAGTTGTGCGCGGTGTGTTCACATTCTGAGCCTCACCTCGAATACAAGGCCCTGGTGCGCACCAACCCGGAGGTTGATGGGCGCTCCATCACGGACAACGAAGCAGCGCTACTGTCGCCAACGGTGGCGCAGCCACACACTATGTGAGCGGGCCAATGTCGGAGTACACTGCGGCATTGCCCCCTTAAAACCGAAACACGCTTTCACGACTCTTGAAACCCTATATGTTTTCTTTTATTTTCAATTTTTAATGTGATTACGTGTTTCTCTCTTTTCCATGTGGGGCAAGTTCGACAGTGTGCTTCGTGTACCTCATCGCATTTGGAACAGTGGGGCGTGCCACTACAGTTGTCGAAGGCGTGTTTGTGTTAGCGACATTTCGCACAAGTCCGTCGGCCTCGGCAGCTTTGCGATCCGTGTCTATATCGGTGATACTCGAAACATCTTCGGGGATTCGGAATGTAAGTCCTGACTCGAATTTTGGTGTATTCTATTGCTAGGGTGTCCAATAGCACACTCTACGCAAAGGTGGGGATCAAATGTTTGGTTGTAATATCCCGGTTATTCCACTTGATCTTCATCTTTTGTACTTAAATGACATTATCTCCTTTCCAGCCCTCCAGGAGTTCATACTTACTGAGGCTCAAGAGATTGTCATCGGAGATAACACCTTTACCTGTGTTAAGTAATCTATATGGGGTTACATTGACTGGCACGTTACCAAATCCTACGAGCTTTAATAGTTTACTGCATTGTTGAGTCTAACGAATAAGTGCCACATTTAGCCACAGTGAAAGAATTCTCCTGACGGTTTTTCAGGATGTGGACTACGCATAAAGTGGAAGGGTGGGAAAGTTTGTTTGCGCTGGCTGAACAGTTGGAAACTTTCTTCGGCGCGTCCTCTTTCGCAAAGAGAATGACCAGGAATTAAAGGTAACGACAGATCCAACAAGTTGGAATCTATGTATAGCAAAGCTTTGTGTGTGTCCACAAAGAGTCTAAACATGACTACACGCACACACTACATACAAACGCGAGCCCACACAAATTATACGGAGCCTTTTGTTGAGCGGAGGTGCTGAGTGCTAGCGAGTACGACGGACGCCTTGAACGCATCATGGTTCCAGAGGCTGCAAGCGCGTACGCAGACAGTGCGATTGGAAATCATTCTATCCGCAAGAAAAGTTCCTCGTTATCATGCAGCCGCGAATGCGCGAAGGTGAGCTTTCGGCTTCTTTCCCCCTCATGCCGGCTGCCGCGGTTATGATGATTATTATTGCTTATTGGCATCCCCTTTGAAACGAGACGGTCACAAACCGCCATCTGGCCGGCTTGATTTACTCAGGTACGCGTTTTTAATTGTAGCATATTTATATACACCTCCATAATCATTCTTTTTTTCTAAAAACTTTATCTAACATGTTTTGCTGCTTATGCATGTAACGCATTTGGTCGTATCAATATCTTCCCTGCTTTCTTTGCGCCAATACTTTAAGCGTCTCCTGCTTATATCGACTATTGAACTTTTGATGCGTTCGTCCACTTTAGATCCAACGCTTCTGAAAGGTGTACGTTACCTCCAGGTCTCATTGGCTGAATTCCTTCGGATGCAATTGCGATGCGCTGAGTGATCTCCGGATTTCTGCCGCAGCATGCACATGCCTCATGTTGCGAATATTTGCTCCGGTATGGTTTTATCCTTCGACAATCAGCTCGAGCGTCAAATAGCAAGGCACTTACGTTGTCGTAGATATTCTCCCAAGGTCATAATTTCTTTATTCTCATTCTTCTAAATCAATATGGTCTTTTTTATTTCCGTGGATTGCATCCTGTTCGCAGTCTACGCTTCTCTCACTTTCTAGCTGATGGCTGCTGTTTGTCCATTTACGCTTTGAATTAATCTGTACTTCGTAGCCAACATTGTTGACCTGTTCCTCCATTCTGCATCCACGATATTCAAGTACTGACACTTTAGCCGGCCATTTATTTTGATTCAAGTTTCATATTTTTTCTCTAAAACTAATTTTGCCCTGCGCTTCTCTGAGTTCAAAAGCGGCCCAACCCATGTCACCCTGCATTGCTTCATTTGTGGTTTCACCGTCGGCTCCCAAAGCCAACCGGCGTACCGATCCTTGGATAACCTCCAACCACAACGAGATATCCGATTCACAGAATGGCATTTGCGAATGCAAGCGCTGGCACCATTACTCATTTACAGATTCCACGCACATATTTATTGTGGCCCCAAAGTACTCCATGTTTCGTTATTACTGCATTCCGCTTCCCCTTTATTTTCACTTTATCTTGGTGCATGCTTGAGTGTTTGCTTCGTTTATGTATACGCCGATGTATTTACCTTGCTTGACTACGGGTATGACTTGCTGTTGAATGGACACCACGCAATTACTCGTGTCTTCAGTAAACATCATAATTTCCGATTTCTCTGTGCTAAACTTCAGGCCTAGATTTGTCGCTGCATTGCCACACATATTCGCAACTGTCTGTCTCTTTTATTGTCCGCTATCAGCATTATGTCATCCGCATACAACAGTCAAGGGACGTTCTGTTGCACCATTTGCCCATTACGCATGTAGGATAAATCAAACCCTAAGTCGCTGCTTTCTAGTCGTCTTTCTATGTCTTTAACATAAAGCCTGAACAACAATGGACACAGAGGACATACTTGTTTCAGTCATTGGTGCTTGGAGGAAGTCACTATTTTTGTATTCTGCCTAAATGCGCAATCGGCTAAGATTGTTTGCCAACTTCGTAACTACTCCGTTTACGACACCTGTTGTGGTGACCGAGTAGTTGGCGGGCCCCGCCGCGGCTGGCGGCCGCATTCCGCCCGCGCCTCAAAGAACTCTGGGAGACCCCGGCGCGCCTCGTAATCATATCGCGGTTCTGCTACATAAAGCCCTACAATTCAATTTTTTGTAATACTTTTTTCAGCAATTTTTTTCTAGTGCATCCTAGCTTTGTTCCTTCCTGCCCACGAAAGTATACAACGGCCCACTGCCTTTTTTTTCCATCACATCCTTCATCAAGAAATAAAAGTTTCTTCTGTCGACTAATCGATCATATAGAAAAGCTGGCAGCAGTGCCATGGCATTAACGAAACAGAGGTGTTTTGGGTACTCATCGGCTTCAATCGCAGTTTTTCACTATAAATATCATATTAAAATGAAACAATAACTAGAATGGTGAGTTATCTGGCGAATACAAATTATCGTAATATTTTTAGCGTCTCCAAGAGCAAATGTGTCTCCGTAAAAACAGCCTCTTCACCTCTTCAGAATAGCCTTTATTAATGAAATCGACTTTACTCGCTCATAAACAATGTCAAAGGAATATCGAAAATTCTATCTTGCTCGCCTATACTGTCACCACAGGTCGCGTATTCTTGGTCGCCGTAGTCCCATATCAACGAGAGTAAAAGTTTATGCACGATAATGTCGCTTAAAGGACAGAGAGATTTCTTTTACACGGTTAATATCACTGTGTTCATTATACTACGTTGACTAGCCCATTTATTTTAATTATTTTTCACCTGGGCCCGTGTTCCCAAAACGTGCTTACGCTCAAAGCGTTCGCGCCAGCCAGTAGTGATGTAGCACATGTTGTTAGCGCAGGCGATCAGCCAATGAAAAATACAACTCACGAACCAAAAGCTTTGTGAGTTCAGCACCTGGTTCATGCTTATTCTATTTGTTCGAGTGAATATTAGTATTCCTGAGATCTTCAAGAGAACAAATGCAACCCCTGTGGAATAAATTACAACAACATAATAAACGCGTTCATTCGGTGCTAACAGAGGTCCTGCCATATGATAACATAAGATGATACGAAACGCATACATGCATCGTGGACATGTCTTCGAGAAAGCTCTCCTGCTGCCGGGTCACCGGTTCGATCCTCTACCCCAGAGCCCTCGCACCGATGAGGCGGAATGCAAAAACGCTCGTGCTCTAAGCTTTAGGCACACGTTGAAATATGATTGAAGATCCGGATCCACCAACCGGTTTCACACTCTACGGCATCTCTCACCGGCAGGCTTTGGCCGCTAAAGAGACGCTAGATCGTTCACCCACATAAGCCTAGTGTCATTCATATAGTGCACTGCTTTCACTGGCACTAACTCCTCACGTTTCTTATGGAAAAACTTGCGGTTTCAAGCCTGCATTCATAAGGTCATGACTCGTCTCTGTGCGAGCGTTGGCAAGTGTGTATCGACATGCTTCCGCACAACGACAGCTGCAACATCGTTGGCGTTGGGACATCGAGAAGGGCGCCACATCACGGCAGAAAATATTACCGAAATTGATTGAAATATATTTGATTGTTGAGGAGAACATGATTAACTGTTCCTAATGAACAAATGCACATACCACAGAATATATATGGTCTTTATTTAAAAAAGTATCGTCACTTACAACGTCGAAACAGCAGCGTTCAACATTTATTTATTTATTTTTATTCGTCCTATTGTCCTACATATGCGCAGTACAGTAGGCACATTGGGTGTAATTTCGAGAGCTTACAGTAGTAGGTGGGAGCCGGACATCCGACGCATTCTCGAATTCGTGTCTGTGCCATAAACTGTTTCGTCGTTTTGTTAGGATGGAACGTGCTTGTTCTTCATCCGGTTTTTCCAAACAAAGATCTACAAATACAAAAGGTAATTTTCAACCATATTGACCTTCGTGATGAAATTAGGAAATTCGCGGCCGCTAGTTGGAATCGGTTGGCGCGGGAGAGGGGTAACTGGAGATCGCAGGGTGAAGCCTTCGTCCTGCAGTGGACACAAAACAGGCTGCTGCTGATGATGACTATGCTGATGATGATGGTGGCGGTGGTGGTGGTTATAGTGTACTAGAATAATGTCCTAGTGACACGACCGGAAAGGGGCGCGCGTGCCTCTTTTCGTTGACGCCACCAGGTGTCACCACTGCGACCTTTTCTAGCAGACCGGCTGCTCTCATATTCGCTGCATTTGAGGCGGTCCGTGTTATTAAGGGTTTTTTACGGACATGGTTCTTTCATTATAACGGAACAGGATTGTATTTAACAAAGTATTGTGTAAAGGAAAATTTTGAAGGCCACATCGAGACTATAGTATCGTCAATGTCGTCTGCTAGCGTACTCTCGCTCAGTCCGGCGCTTTCATTGCGCTCGTCGTATCGCCTGTGCCAGCTGGCAATTCACCGAGCTTCTTGTTGCTCATCTACTGCTCGAAAGCCAATATATCTGGGCCTGCCTTGCTTCTATGGAGCTATATTTAGCCCTCCATATAAATCGCGTGCTTATCGCGAATGAACGGAAAGTGCGTAGTGACTTCGGCGTTGCGCTGCTAACCCTGAGGGCGTAGGATTAAATAATGGACTCGTTGGCTGCACTTTCATAATGGGAAAATGCAAACATGTCCGTGTTGCCGGTTATAAAACCTCAGTTGGTCAAAATTATTCATGGGTCCTTCCCCTCCCCCCCTTTACTGCGTGTCTAATAATTAGAACTTAGTGTGTTTTACACATTAAACCCCGTAATGAATTCATTTTTGACTATGCGATTGCGCACATACAAACTCACAATTTTTCCCGAAATTTTAGCTCCTAAGAAATCCGCCGCATCTTCAACACATACTGTCAGAGTGACGCTCCAAAGAAATCCAGGTTAGTATTTCTTTTTAATTATTCACAATGAAAATAGCAAAGCTATAAAGAACCCTAAAGTGTACCTTCCCTAAACACCGAGCATCAAATCCCATTATAAGTAACTGTTACTGTTAAAAGACATGACCAAAAAACACCTTGTAGCATGGAGTTCTAGGAACATCAACTGAGTTTAATATACTTTGATGCATGGCGCCTTCTCTCATTACACTTATTCACGCTTTTTGTGAAGAAATGTAGCCTGGTTGTGATGTAGAAAGCAGTGAGTTCTGCTGTGATGGATTCGAAGTGATCAGGGCAGCCAAGTTGATGCTGCAGCCTGGCTTTAACAGCACCTAGCTAAAACACCTAAAACACTGTCTGCGTGCAACTCAAGAAGACTAAAACAAACTATGAAGTCTTTGTCCAAGTTGATCATAAACTTGTACAGAGGAGAGGCAGGATATGACAAACCACCGTTGTCTTTCATATGGTAAACTCTGCAAGCCTCAAATTTCCTGCTGCCCATATTGTGATCAGTAGTAAGCTCAGGCAAGCTTCACAGCCTGTCTTTAAAATGCACTTTCTCGCCACAGCCAGCAATATAGAAAATTAGGCGGCTGTCACTGGATGCTGGAGTCCCAAATACCACAGCAGCAGGCTGCAACCTCGAGTTAAAACACGTGAAAGGTCATGAAAGTCACTTTCAGGCATTATTCCTTGACAGATGATGCGGCTCTCAGAGTCTTGTAGCAAATGGTCCGCAGCGGCAAGGGAGCGTACAGCTATGTCTTGGCACAGCTAGCCCACCTCTAAAGTACAGTTGAGCAGACATTTCGTCTTCATACCCACTGAAATGCAGAACTTTCTCATGCAATATCTCGAGCCTTTCTTGCTTTTGTAACTACGTTGCCGCGAAAACTACGGTTGAGGCGTTGCCACAGTTAAAGTGGCACCAGAGCTTGAGGGAACATTCACTACTTGGAGCGAGCTAATTGCGAATGGTTCATTCTCCGCAAACTGTCCGTTTTCATCTTACGCAGTCTCGACCAGGTTCTCGCGAAGTGGTTGGCGGAGCTGACAATCTCCCGCTCTTTCTTCATTTTGTGCGGTCCGTGCGCTTTTACGTGGCTGCGTGCTTACCATCGGTGCACTTTCTGCAGCTGGCCTCTTCCTTTCTGGCCTCTCTTCAACAGGTGCGACAGAAAGGTAGGACGTACAGTCGGGCAGAAGGGTAGGCACCGCGCCAGGCGCCAACGACAGCTTCCCACGTGGAAGTCGCATTTCGGTGCTATTGATGATGCGGACGTAATCCCTCCAAATGTATCGATGCTCAAAGTGGCGCTCACATACCACTGAACATAAAAAATTGTAACGCAAACACATGCTACCACAAAGTAACAAGGACGAGACACAAGCACGCAATGTTTATGTCAAGTATGCACCAACTCGCCCAGAAAGAAGTTTTAATGAAATACCGCTGAAGATTCAGTGAGATGCTTGTCTGCTGTTCGCAGATTGCGCTCTCCCATTTCTTCCCAAGTTCATTTTCCGTTGGTACGGCGAACAATGACGCTTTCGGAGCGCCCTGATAATCGCTGTGGCAGCCCGGAGCGTATAAATGGGTGTCCGTCTTTCTTTTTGGCATCGAACCTCCTGTGCTGCCGTAGATGCAGGGATACGCCATCTTTATTCAAATCATCCACTGTTTTTCACAAGCATGGCCACGTTGAACGTCACACGGCTCGGAAAACACACGGAGCAAACAGCCGCAGAGCGTGTCTGAGCCGGCTCGACCGCGCGCCAGCAGCTACAAAAAAGCACAGCAGCGCCACCGACGGCGGCTACTGGCATTTGCTTCAGCCGGCGCATTGTCCCTCCCTCCTGCTCGCGCCACTAGGACTTTATTGTAGCACACTATAGTGGTGGTGGTGGTGTTGTTGTTGTTGCCTCAGCAGTCTTCATTAGTCCATCTAAACATTAAGCTGCTGTAGTAACTGACGAAGAAAGCAGCCATGAATACACCACGGCCATGAACTATTCGCTGGGAAACAATTTTGTGGTCGAAGCAGTAGGCAATGTTTTGTACTTCAGTGATGATGACAAGGTTCTCACTGAGCTACAAGTGTCAGGAAATATGCACAGTGTGAGCGCAAGCGTGACCTCAAGTGTTCTTCTAACGCCTATAGTACTCGCGGCACTCGTAATTCATGAGGATTCTGCCCTAAGTATTATTCAAAGCAAAATAGTCCATACATGCATCCCATACATGAAATAGGGTAAACAGCTTTGAGGAGCTCTCTCTTCTGAGCGCCTTTCCTGGACTGATACATTATTAGTCACACGTTATTGAAGTAATTTTGAAATTATGGCTGCAATTTGTCGGTTACGGAGTTGAGTGCGATTCTGAGATAACCGTCTATTACTGTAAATGCTGCGGTAATGTTCCAGTAGCGCCCAGGGTTTAGAACGCTAGCACCTAGTAACCAGACACTGCACAGAAAGCAAATTGAATGTCGTGGTCAAGAGACGCAGCCTTTTACATTCACCCCATGTAAGCTAACAAGGATGGAGTGAAGAGACTTCACAAAAGGAGTGCAACGTAGTGCACTGCTCTGGGCAAGAAACAGTATTTTGCGCTACTTACATACCTTCGTGTTGTGTGCGATTGCGTTCTAGCACAGCAGGCTAGCAAGCGATCAAGCTGACATACTCGCATTTCAATGGCCCGTATCAGCCATATACCAGAAGGATTACATCTATAAGCCATTGCATTGATGGAGCTAATAGGATTTGCTAAAACACAAAATTGATTTGGCCGATCGGACCACATTGTAACTATTCAGGACAAACAAACCACTTCTTCCCACTTGCATGAGAAAACTACCGTGCGTTGTAAAAAATGTGACATCCCAGTTCGGAAAGAATAATTTAACCACCATCATCTCCAATAAGGAGTGCATTTGCCTAGTGAATTCTATGTAAGACGGCCCAAAATTGACAGACAGAAAAAAATTCAAGCAATAAATTGTACTACATTCTGAAGCCTCTCAGATGTTTTTTATCAGAATATTGTTTAATTTTGAGCTTGTCGACGTTTAGGCATCTAAGGGTTAAGCTAGGCTCATTGCAAAAATGCAGAGAAGCTCCGTATTTAGAGCGAACCATGAAACACGCCTCCTCGCCGCAAGAGATTCCCGTGGCGGTGTCAGTGGTCGCAGCATTTCACTCGTTGTTCAGCCGTGAAAAGTTACTCTGCATTGTCAAATTGGGACGTCTATTTGTGCACTACATAGAATGAACAAAATATGAGGAGACGTTTTCAAATCCGCGAAGTAACGTTCCCGCACCAACGCTGCGGTTTGAGCAGCAAATTTATGAAAGGAAATTTGCGGTTGTTTTTCTCCGCAAGTAATCAGTGCTAAGGCCCCGCAGTAATTGTAACAGACCTTTGAAAAAATTGTTGACACGACTAAATTGATTTAATCTGTCGAACCTTGTGATGGGGCGCCCGCTCCATAATACCTTACGCATGCCTCTGACTTCGCAATCACAAGCATAGGTCATTTCGAGAAGACTTTATGAACAAACCGGCGAATTTCAACAGACATTTCCACATTGGTGTCGGTTCTCTCGGCACTGACACCCGAGAGGGGACAGTGTCACAGACGACCAAGGAAAAACGCGGGCTCTTCCGCAATCGAGAGCCGATGTAAGCACGGAATAGCTGCCGGCACAGCAGGTCATTTGGGCTACTTCCACGGTCGCTCGCAACCACCTGACAACAATCCGCGGCGCACCGGACGCTGCCGGCCTGGTCACGCAGTCTCTCGAAGGAGCCATCATCGCCAACCGAAACGGCTACAGGAATTTCATAACAACTTGCGCTGTGAAATATATAATTGGCTCAGAAGCCCAAAGGGCAACCACCTCATTTGTTGCCCCTAGTAAATGACCAAGGGAAGAGATTAGAAGATGAAGCAGATGCTCTTGGGCAACATTTCTAACGTGTGCCTAGCTCCAGACGCTATTCAAGATCACTCCTGAAATATAAAGAAATAGCAGAACAGAAGGCATTCGACCGCAAATGCGGAAAAAATACGAACCATACAACCGACCTTTCAATATCGCCGAGCTGAGAGATGCTCTAAACGCACACAACAGCTTTGCACCCGGAGCTGACAAGATTATGTATGAGGTGATCAAGCACTTTTATCCCGACAAGTAAATGACGCTGCTCGCACTTTTTAACGACACTTTGGCTATTGGATTTCTTCCAGCCGCTTGGAAAGAAGCTATCGTAGTCCCAATTTTGAAGCAGAGTAAAGACCCATCTTCGGTTACAAGTTACTGCCCGATAGAGCTTACCAGTTGTCTTTTCCACCTATTTTAAAAGGTGGTAAATCGCCGTTTATTACATTTCTTGGAATCCAACAAATTACCTGATGCATAACAATGTGTTTGAGAAGAAGGATGGTCTACAGGCTACCATCTTGTGCGCGTCGAAGCTTATATTCATGATTAATTCTTCATAAACAATACTTTTTGTCGGTGTTCCTTGACGTGGAGAAGGCCCACGACACCACGTGACGCTACGTGATACTGCGGGACCTGTCGTGAATTGGTGTTAGTGGAAACACGTTAGCGTTAGAGAGAGATACTTATCAAACCGGGCATTCACTGTTGGAATCGGTAATGCTTTACCCAGGCCATTTATACAAGAAACTTGGCTACCGCAGGGTGGTGTACTTATCTGTACCCTGTTTATCATGAAAATGAATTCTTTACGCACCATGTTTATTATGGAAATGAATTCTTTACGCTCATCAATTACACAAATAACATTTTATTCGGTCTACATTGACGACGTTCAGGTGGGGTTCAAATGGTGTAACCTCACTGTTTGTGAGCGGCACGTTCAACTTGACCTAAATAATGTGACAAAATGAGCTAATGAGAATGGGTTTAAGGTTAACTTTAGAAAAGGTCTTGCGTCCTCTTTACGAGGAAGAAAAGCCTGGTACCAGAGCCTAATATCAAAGTGCACGGACAGCGCTAGCCTGTGAAAGCGGTACACAAATTTTTAGGCGACACAATTAACTCGAAACTATCGTACGTCGACCACATCAAGTACACCAAGACAAAGTGGCTGAAAACACTGAACATACTAAAATTTTCTCCCACACAACACGCGACCGTTACACAATATGCCTAACAAACCTGTATAAAGTATTGTACGATCACGCTTGGATTACGGTGCTGTGGTGTACCACTCTGCCGCACCGAGCGCATCAAGCGTGCTTGATCCTGTTCACCATTTCAGAATTCGCTGGCCACAAGTGCATTCAAGACAAGTCCTGTAGAAAGCCTTTACGTATAATCAAACAAGTGGTCCCTCCATTTACTGACGTCATATTCTAGCTTCACATATTTTCTTAATGTACATTCGAACCCTGAATATCCTTGTTACACAACCGTAAATGACATTACTTGTGCCCCACTGCTTTATAATCGGCGAACACTGAGACAGCCCTTCACATTTCGTGTGAGGAAGCTCTGTGAAGAAATAGGTGTCCCTGTGCTAGAACATCGTCTAATGCTTCTAGCGAAGCGCTTACCGCCGAGGCAGACAATTGAATGTGACAGATCGTTTATTTTGATCAGTAAACACGCCCTCGAGGCGCATATTAAGGTGAATTTTCCAGGACTTCAGGTGAAATACCCATGCCCCAGAGTATTACACTGACCAATAATGATCACACATTGGCGTGTCTTATGCAGCAGTACGTCCATGCTTCTCGGAATCAGATGTTTTGAATCCGGAAACAAGTATCTTCACGGCTGGGACCTATGCCTCTGCCGTAAAGACATTTGTTTTACTGTACGTAAGGATACGTACACTAAAACGTGAAGCACGGTCAGCCTCCCGCAACATCTACCACACATAGACGGCTAACCGCCAGTTAACAGGTAAGAATGAGTGCCGTATGTGTGTCCTATTTTGCGTAGACCAAACAGGACATCAACTCACCCTGAGTTAGTTGGTGATGATCAGCTGCTTAAGTGTGGCTTAACCGCATTAACCTTAATCAAGGTTTCAGCGTCCCACTTACGCTGTCAATAGATTCTGAGCTCTTTCGGCAAGCAAGTCCTCATGTCTAGAATAGGGATAGCTTTGGAAGCGTCACTAGCTTTTGTCTCCATGGAAGCGGCAATTTAGTCGGCCGGCACATTACCCTTGATGTTTCTATGCCCAGGTACCCAACAATTACGAGATGCTTAGTTCAACGTATATGTTGTACAAAGGACATAATAAAGCTCCTTAAGTGCAGGATTTTTCTGCTTACGCAATAACATTAAGGCTTTAACGAGACATAAGGAGTTTGAAGGTATAATTGTCTTTTGAAAACTTATTTCGTGATATGTTGCACGGCCGCCAATGTTGCATGAACCAAAGCCGTGAAGATACCTGTTTCCAGATGCAGCACACTGAATTTTGAGAAGCATGGTTCGATTGCAACATAAAACACGCCGCCATGTGACCTATATGCCTTAATGTAAAATTCTGCACACATGTACTTAGACTGAAGTTCGGGAAAATGCATTCGGATGTGTGCCTCTGGAGCGTGGCTTGTTACTTCTACAAACGAAGTATCACATTCTATGAACTGTCACTGTCATGGCGGCAATGGTTTCGGTGATACCATTAGGCAATGTTCAAGGAGTGCAACCACCAGTTCTTCACCGAGGCTCCTCACAAGCAGTTAAAAGGGCTCTCTCACTATGGGACAACTACGAAACAATTTCGCACACGTCGTATCGTGTACAGTTGAGTTACAAGGATGTGCAGGGTTAAAGTTTGCTTCCTTAAAAAATCAAATTATGGGGGTTTTACCTGCCATAAGCGCGATCTGATTATGAGGCACGCCGTAGTGGGGGACTCCGAAAATTTCGACGACCTTGGTTTCCTTAACGTGCACCTAAATCGAAGTACACGGGTGTCTTCGCTTTCGCCCCCTTCGAAACGCGGCCGCCGTGGCCGGTATGCAGCCCAAGACGAGTGTACTTCTAGAAAACGTGTAAAACTACAGTGCGACGACGGCGCCCTACTCATTCAATTTGACGCAAAGACTTTGAACAGGGCTTGTCCTGAAGGCTCCTGTGGCTAGCCCGATGCATAAGCGGTGAACAGTGTCTAGTACTTTTAAGGCACTTGCTGCGGCAGTGACACACCGCGGCGCCTTAATCAAGCGTAACCGAGCCAGGCTGTTGTATACGTTCATTAAGCACTTCATGCCACTGCCCCATGTTGTGTGCGGCAGTATATTCATTACGTTCAGTGTCTAAGCATTTGGCCTTGACATACTTTATTTGTGGTATAATTATTTATAAGTTAGTTTCCAATCAAGCACGACAACCAAAAGCTTCTGCTCCGTTATCAGCAGTAAGTGCAGCCCATACAATTCAATAGTGGCATTTGGAAAGAGCCCTCTCTTTGTTGTAAAAAAAAAGCACACACGCTTTTGTGAAGATTTAGCTTAAAATAAATTTAGTCCGCCCCCTTATAGATTTTTTTAGAGCAAGATGAATATGTGGCTCGCGAACTGCAAAGTCACAAGATTTGAAACCTGCCATCATCTACATAGAGAGAATAGAAAATCGATGAGGGTAACGGTGCACGACGCGAGTTTATCTTTACGATAAATAGCGTACAGCTAAACCCACCTCCCTGAAGCCCGCCGGTTTCTTGCGTAAACTAACTCGACTATGTGTCGCCAATTTAGACGCGAAAAGTACGATTAGATTAGTTGCTTTTAATAACGCTTGGGGCTGTAGCATCGCACACCAGTACCGACCCCCGCGGGTTCAAGCTTAGCGAGCCACAGAGCTGCGTCCATCGTCTCCTTGCGTACTCCAGCTCAGGCCGCCAGAGGGGGCACCGAGCGCTGCGCACGCAAGAGAACGCAGCCCTGAGTTAGTGAGAATCGTCGCCGGCGGCACACAACGCTGCACAAACGCCCGGTCACGTATTTCCGATTGCTAGTAGGTACAGCGGCACGTGGCACTTGCGGAGACGACGGACGTTTGCGCACATGCGCGAGTAAAAGCGGGTACGAGAGAGTAAATGTGGGGACTTTTGCTTCTTGAATATACGACTCTGCCTAGGCACTACGGAGGAGTTTGTTAGCGCATGTTCTATGCGTTTGTCCTTAGGCGTGCCGGTAGAAGTCGCGGGGCGCGGAAGTGCTGAATTTAGCATCGCAATTTGGCGGCTCGAAGCAACTATATTTAATAAATCGTGCTTTTACTAATTAAAACAACGTGTCAGTATTTCGCATTATTGGCGGTTACTCCAGGACACCAAAGCGGCAACGGGAACATCAAAGCTAGAACCCGGACTGGTGTATGGGTTGCGGCTCGCCGAGGCCTGCGCGGCCCCAACCCATGGGCCACCCCGCTTCGAGCTTTGATACCCCCGCTACCGCTTGGGTGCCCTGGAGATCCTGCACCGCCTGCCTTAATATAACCTCAGGTGCTCTCCTGAGGCCTCCGTTTGCCGGTCACATGTGCCCTCCTGGAGCAGTGCTGGTAAACAATGCAATCTATCGTCGCGACTGAAAAAGCGAACCGCGACTTATACAACACCAGTCAGAGCCTTGCCCCTTCAGACACAGCGATCACCAAATGCGGCGTCCGGGCCCACTCCCTCCTCGCGCGGACAGACAGCGGCGGAGCGTAAACAAGCAGTACCGCCCTCAGCAATGCCGGCACGTCTAGGGGACAGACGCATGCAACGCGCTAAGAAACCTCCTCCATAGTGCCTAGGCAGAGTCATATATTCAGGGAGCAAAAGCCCCCAGATTTTCTCTCTCGCGCGCTCTTTTACTCACGCCTGCGCAGAAACGTCGAGCGTCGTGAAAAGCGCCATGCCCCGCTTTACCTACTAGCAATTGTAAAAACGCCTCCCCGACCTGGTGCTCGCGCCGGGCCAACGTTACTAGACTAGCTTCAGTTTTAAAACTCGGCGCCGTTGCGCGGAACCGCCACCCGCCCGCGCCTTCGTGGCGCTGCAGTCTCACCCAGCTTCACCAAGCCCCGCACGCTCTCAAGTTCAACAGATGGCCACAGAGGGCGAAAAATCAATCAAGGCGCGTTTCAGCGTAAGCGTGCAAGTGGAGCTACTGTAATTTGGTCGCATACTTTAATTTGTGCTTTCTCTGGTAGGGGCGCTAAACATGCTGAATTTTTTACTTTACACAAACCATTAACATAAACAATCGAGGTGTATAAGGATGTTTTTTTACCTAAGGCAAATAGGCAGTTGATTTTTTTTAATTTGATTGTTGCAGCTGCTTTTTAGTCATAGCGCCAATGTTTTTGTACTTGATTAACCGCCGACAGCCGACAGCCTACTGGTATCGATGTGTTTCCTGGCCGTTGGCGTTCGAATACTACGGCGGTAAAACATTTTCGAAAAGCATGCTGGTTTCGTCTGCGAGTCATCACATATACTTGCTATACAGAGGTCTACTCTTGGCAAAAAATAATGCCTCATTTTGTTTAGGCATTGATTATAATAATGAATGCGGCGGAGGTTGAGGGAGTACGCTTGAAGGTACATTTTTATGCCGTTGATCTCCATAACACCGTAAATACGCAAACTGATGTCACAGAACACCCGATGCATCATTGTGTGTTCTCCGTCATCGCTTGTTTGCTGTACGTCTACTAATCCTTCATTTCTTCTTCAAGTGTTGTATCCTCCTTTTGTCCTTGTTCTCTTGTGCTTCACTTACAGTATATCGTTTTGTCAGCTGTAATGCGCATTTGCAAAGCCAATAGATGTTTGATAAGACGCAGTGATTATCATAATTTCGCTACACGTGTATTAAGCTGGCACATATGGTTCAGATACAGATACATGTATGCGGACTTGCACGACGTTGATGCGGATATTAGGATAATTATGACACCTGTAAAGAAGAGGCAACTGACGGCCGTAAGCTGTTGCGTTCTTTCCGCCAAACTACCCGGCCTGGTAGTGCTGTAAAGATGCGGTATAAAAGTGACGCGCGGCGACAGGGAAATTATTAAACTTAGCAGCCGACCGTACGTTTTGTAGTTAAGGTCTTCTTTCTTGTGCGTTTGTGTTACCCTTATTAATGAGCCATTTCTTGACTATGTTCTTGACTATGTAACCGCGTTTGTAAGTAAAATATTTTCAAGCTTACTCAATCTTCGGTGTCGTGTGCGTTTATTCCAGTCGAGGCCATCGTGCCACCTGGAAACCGCATTTTGTCAGTAGCCCTACACGAAATGCAACAGCTGGAGCGCGGCGGCACAACTCGGGGTAACGGCGGCGTAATAAACGAAAAACCGCTCGGAATGCCCTTAAAAGTCAGTTCAGAGTGTGCCTTAACTCGATATGACTCAGCGCTACGTATATTCTGCTTCGCCTCGATCGTGCACCCGCCAGTTTGGTTGCTGTGTGGCAAACGTAGCCCCTACATCTACATAGGCGCTACGTTTGCCACACAGCAACCAAACTGGCGGGAGCACGATCGAGGCGCAGCCGCAAGAAACCCAGTAAAGCCACAGAACACCTGGTAAAGCGGCAATACTGTTTCCGCTTCCTGTTGTACAACCGCCATTGTTGGTCACATACTTAAGTTCACGACGCCACCGCTACACTTATTTCCGTTGCACTGTGGAAGGTACAGTTTCCCTTCTCTAAATTTGTATAGGTGTTCTGTGACTTCACTTCCTCACTAGCCGGCTACGCGGGCGGGCCCGACTAAGCACGCGGTGCAGCGTTGGTGTATTGTGTGGTTCGTTGTTGAAGGCGAATTTCAGCAAGCATGTAATCTGCGAAACTGTAGCTTTCGCCGAGTTTGTTGAGAATATCAGCAGACGATGCCGACGTGCTGCGCACCTGGCTGCATAGGCAGCTATCGGAATGATGTCGACAGTTCGACGCGCCACTGGGCTTCTTCGATTTTCCACTTCTGGCTACCCGCGGGCTGCCAGAGCCAGCCAGAGCGTCTTGGTTTTTCTCGGGTTGCTCCGCCCACCGCGCTACGCACTTCCGCCGGGCGTTCGTTTTGCTCGCGCTGGACGGTTCTGGCTACCTACGGGCTGCCAGAACCCGCCAGGACGATTTTGGTCTGGCTGCTCTCTGGAAGTTCTCTGGCTAGCAGACGACTAAAAGAGGCGATGGGCGCTCGCCGCCATGTTTACGGGACTTCACGGATTTCAACGCGGGCGCTTGAGGTCTTAAATTTATCTCGCTCAGCCAACTGTATACGGTCATCTCCGGATTTCCTTACTTCTAGCGTTATCTTTTTAGGTGCTAACGCTCCGTTCCGCATCGCGAAGCGGTGTGATACGAGCCGTGGTGAACCGTTTGAAGCTTTTGTGTGTGTGTGTCCCCTAATTGCTTCTTCGCGGCAGTGAACAGGGCGCCGCGCTCTCATGCGTGCATGTTATCTGCATCGTGTTCCACTCAAGATGTAGACGCTCATTCACACATTGCGGTACATCTTGGTTTCGTCTTTCTCTGGTGGCGTTCCTTTTCACATATTTCGCGTATGTATATCTCTCCTTTCTCTGCAGTTAGCGAAGGCTTTGCAGTTAGCCCGTGTTCGCTCCGTCTCTCCGTCGTATGTTTAGGTGGCAGCTCGAAACCGATATGTGTTCGAACTGCAGGCCGTTGATCTAAGAATACACTGATTGCACTCGGTACATTTAGACACACGTACATTGGCTTATTGCTCTCATGATTGCGACCAGTGTTGTTTTTCGTGTGAAACGTTTCGCTCGTCACAGGCGACGTGCATTTTCACGCGCTAGCCGCGTCCAGCTCCTTAAATGAGAAGCACCATCAGCCACAACAAACTTTCTGAAATCAAAGCCCAAGCAGGTCAGCGCGAAATTTTATGCGTATGAGACGTACCCGATAACCTGCTTTCTCATGTCTTGTGATGATACAGCGCCAACTCATCAATGTCGCCGGTGGGCGACGTGATCGCTGCGAACAGGGATCTTCCAGCTATCGCTTTCGAGTATACAATCACGATTTCGCGTCTTGTCATCTGCCGCGTCGGAGGCCATCTGTTGCGCTGCGCAATGCGAGGTTGGCCCAGTACGCGTCTTGCGACGAGTCGCGCGAAATCGCGCGAAAGCGATCGTATTCCTGAATGCAACTATACATTTTCAAGGTGGCAACGCATAAATGGGCCGACTACGCCGAGCGCGCGTCGGCCTCGACGGGCGCTGCCATGCTGGTAGCACGTTTACATTTCGCCAGCTGTACCCAAGCTGTACCGGCGTTCGATTTTGCAAACTTCGGGCAGGTTCGGGTTGTCTTGAGATCCCAGCCCACGTGACTTTCTGTCAGAACCGGAACTAGCTGGCTGCCGTCTGGCTACCAGCGGGCTGCCAGAACTGCGAAAATCGAAGAGGCCCACTTTTTCTGTGCTGCCAGCAATGCGACGCTTCGCTCGGCGTGGAACAGGGCGATTCCGTGTGCCGACCGGCACACGCGCCCCCACGTTCGTCGTCGTCTTCCACAGCTGGCTGCGTTGCCGTTCATCATTCCAGCGTAGAATTTCACTTCTGTCATCGTAATGGGGAGGCCGCGTTTACGGTGGGAGGGGCCATTGCTTAAGGCAGTATGAGCCACTCATTGTCTTACGTAACGGACATATTTAATTTTTGAAGAAATTTAACTTCGAATAATCGCAAATCGGGCGAAGGCAGCTAACCCCGCCGCCGAGCAAACTCGAGACATCGAACGCAAGCGACAACGGCGGACTGCGGGCATACCGTCAGTGACGTCGTGCTCTCCGTCGCAGCCGATTGTGTGTGTTACCGCATAATTGAGAAATACTTTAATGAACCCTCGAGATTAACCCAGTGATAAAGACGGGCCGCACGTTTCAGCTTCGCTGGTTGACCATCTTCACGGAGTGAAAGAGCCAACGTTTTTTTTTTTTTTCCTTTGTGGCTTGTGTGTTCAAAGACTGACCTCATCTTTCTTTTTGTTGCGCTTCTTTGGCGTGGTGAGAAGCCTCGGTGGGGATGAAGATCATCCTGCAATCACACACTTTGGCCAGATCTTCAGGCTTCTGAGCCTAAACTACGCGAAACGTTAACACGACATGAAGAAACACAGCTTCTGCGGTTCGCTGTATGCGTTTCTTTCTTTCGTGCAGTTTACCCTTTCAGTATGAACCAACTGGCCCGATAACTCTTATTGCAGTAGGTGGATACCGCCTTCTCGTGGTATCACTAATTCGGACAAGGAAGAACGCCAGCGAGTGTGAAACACGCGCAAACTGCCCGTCCGCACGAGCTCAAGGCTGCGGCGAGGCGTCTGCAGTAGAGCTCGATGGAACGGCGCTGCCATCTGGCGGCTGTCACAGAAGTGGCGACACCGGCTGTAAGGGCGCGGGCAGAGAGTTTTACAACTGAAGCTAGTCTAGTAACATTGCGCCGGACAGTGTCCAGGGTAAAGGCGGCGCGTAAAGTTGCGTAAGCGCGCTTCTGCTGGTCTGCGGTCCCATCGGCTCTCTCGGTATTCGTCAAAATGGTTGGCTTTTTCGATTCTTCAGCTCCAAATTATATGAGGGGTTATTCTTAAACGCACAGTGTTAAGAACGGCACAATTGAGGTGCAAGTGTTGCCAGCCAGTTGCGACGACGACGGCGTCAACTTTCAAGGAACGCCAGCGTTACGCTCTAGCCTCGTCGCCGTTGTGACTGAATGAGTTCGGCGGGCCAACTATTGTTACCGAACCCACCAACGCGGACCTGATCGGCTCTGAGTGGGGGAGTTGCCGCGGGAACGCCGTCGGACACCTCTTCCCACGCGCCGACCAAGACGCAAGACAATGGCTACCCGGGGGCACTGCGAGGGTCCGCTCCGAGTTCTACGAAGTCCATGTGATGTCGGTTTCGGACCATGAACCTGTGTGTGTGTCTTTGCGTGTGTGTGTGTAAACCGTCCCGCGGAAATGCGGCGTGTTGACGATGACTGGCTATGACTGACTGGCTTCTGGCTATCTGAACCGCCGGCCCTTGGACCGTGGAGCCAACATGGCAGCTCGGCCCACACCCTTGTTCGGATTCCCGAGCTGAGACCTCACCGCGTTCCCGTTGGCGGGCCTTGCAGTTCGCGAAGCTCGCCGACGGCGGAGCACGCGGGTTTTCCGCAACGCGGGAACGTTCCACTGCATGCCGGCGCATCTTGACTGGGGCCGCGAACGGTCCCAGGCTCGCGTCCCCGGGAGCCGGCGATCGGCTGCAGGCACTTTGGGCACCAGAAACGATCCTCTTTGAGAACACAACAGGCACACTACGTATATTAACGATAAGGGAACAGGTTCATTGGGATTCCTGCGCGGTAATTTCAGTCAAATACAGGAGAAATTAAAACATCAATTGGATTTCACTTGTGTTCGTAGTTTACTTGATTGCAGTTGTATCTGTTGGGATCCGTACACGGCTGATCTCACGGAACAGCTTGAAAGAGTGATAAATAGGGCAGCTAGGTTTGTTCTTAATAATTATAGTAGAAAATTAATCATGACAGAAAGTAAAATGAGATTATTTTTCCAAGCATTACACCAACGAAAAAATCTCAGATTGAAATTTTTTCACGATGCTTGTTATTCAAAAACAAGGATTGAGAGAGAAACATATATTAGGTCCCCTACTTGTACGTCAACGAGACATGCACTGAAAATCCGCGAGTTCCCTTTCAGGGGTGACGTCTTTAGGTACTCTTTTTTTGTTCGATCTATAAGAGGACGGAATGCTCTTTCGCCTGACATTGTTAATATTGAAAACAATAATGCGCTATATTGCGCTCTGTGTATGTGATCGTTTGTTTATTCCTTCACAACGTAATCCCCCCTGCTATAATGCCGGCATGGGTGATGCAGGTATGTAATAAATAAATAAATTATAAACACCAAACATCAAAGCCGGTTCTCGCGCAGATGGTAAGCGAGGCAAAAGCGATGATGACAGTCTGTGCAGAATTTCAGGCTGCATCTGCTCCGTCGTCAGCTCGGCGAGGCGCGCCACGAAGCGGTCGATTGGCGCATTCGGCGATGGGCGCCGGGCCGTCTTTTGCCGTGGGCGGCGCGGCCACGGCGCTTCAGTGGCGCCTCCTCTCGGCGCGCCCTGGCATCCCGTTGCGCGGGTGCACGGCCGACACCACAAGCGGCGTCGCACGAGGGGGCGGAAAAAGAGGGAGCGCTGTTCAAGAGAGCTTGTTTCGCAGATGCACCGTGCGGAAACTTTTGTTTCTTGCAAGAACGAGCATGCCTGAATTTTAAAAGAAATTTCACCGCAAGAAAATTGTCGGAGCAAATTATTTATTTACACAATCTAGTTTCGTGTTGTGGTTGCGCTATATTAGGAGCAATATACGTACTTGTTCTGAAGAGTTATGGCTTTCCTTCTTTTTTTTTTACTTATTGCTCGCGTCGAGAAGTTTGTCATTTAGTTTGCCACAAAACTTTCTCAGCAAAACGTGCGTGCTGCACCGCAGAATGCGTTTTAGTACTACTTAGCTCGTGTGACATGCTCGCAGGCGTCGAACTGGGATTGCTCTTCGTTGGCCAGCACTTGCAGTGTCAGCTTCGTGGCGACCTTGCGTTGTGCGGGCAGTTCTGGCTGCGTAGCGAGCTGCTCTACGACAACGTAGCTGCGAGGAACAGCGTTAAGTGCATACATCGATGGGTAGACTAGGCTTCCACTGTCCAACTGCTTCATAAGATCGCAGTGTTCGTGAGCGGCAGAGATTGTGATCGTCTTATCCGCGGTCAACGCGTACCTGCATTTCGCGCAATTCAACTTCTTCAGGGTCTCGTACACTGCATATCCTGCAACGTAGACCGAGATCGGAAGCACGTCCTGCATTTTCGACAGAATCTCGCTGCTTACAGCAACGTTGCAGCTGGGATGAAATGCCTCTACCTGCTTGCGTACACATTCCAAGTGCTGGTCAGTGGAAATAGTGGGTAAGGTGCTCTGCAGGCGCAGCTTGTTTTTGACTTCATAAATCTCCCTGGTGGAAACGTGATACTGCGCGCCTGCCAGTTGCCTATCATACTTTGCAAACCGATCTTCTAGGCAGTCGGTTTTTATCTTCCCAAAAAGAACATACGACATCCCACGCTCTTAGAAGCTGTACCAAGCGACATCAACAAGCGCATGGGTAGTGTGTTCGAGAGCAGCGTGAGTTTCCTTTGTCACAAGTACCCTTGCCAAGGCCTTTGTTTTTCCACTCATGCAGCCATTCCAAAAGCACAAAAGCACAAAAGTCGATTTTTTGATCGCTATCAATAGAAAACACTGGTTGATGGAACTGGTCTCTCAGCCTTTTTCCCTTCCACGGAGTTTTCACGTTCACAACTTTCCCCCTCTTGAGTATGATGTCGATGAATGTAGCAGTGGCCTCAAAAGAGAATACGTTCTTCTTTGCTCCAAGAGCACGTAACGCCTCAGGTAAGAAATCATTAAAAATTTGTAAGACAAGCTGTACGTTCTGCCCTTCAATATTCCAAGGGTAGAGGGCTTTTCTCGACAGCTCATAGCCACGTTTCAACAGCTGGTCACACACTCTTTGCTGTAAATGTCCCCGATTGTCGCAAATGACGCTGTTTGCATGCGCTCTGGGAAGCAGAAACAAACTTGGTTATTCTTCTGGTTGATCCAGTTATTTCGTATGAACTGTATGTAATACGTGTACCGGGTCTACAACGACCTGGCCTTGCAGGATCTGACGAGTGTTGCTACACAATTATGTTAGGAGGAGGCGATTCGAACGCTTTTCTCTTCACAGACTTGTCGCTCACGGCGCACACAACGCGGTACTCGATCTTTTCCAGCCAGCAAATCACATCTTTAAGCGTCTTGTGTAGGCACTCCGCCTCTGTGCACTGGCACGATGTGTACAACTTCTTTGAATTTGCATGTCAGGCTGTGCACGATGAGCGCACAGTGTGCAGCTTCGTTTGTGCTGAGCTCCGGTAACATTGCCCCCTTTGTAGCCAAAGTAGGGTTTTATATGCATTTCGTCTACCATAACTCTAACAAAGCGCTGGTCATCTTTCAGATCAGAAATTCTTCTCGCCCTGTAGCTGAGGAATGCTTCGCTCTGATGCTCTTGCTGACGGCTCATACCGTAAGACGAGCACACTGATCTGATCGTCACAGGATGCGGCAAGGTGATGCTTCCATGGCTGCGTATGTAAGCGTACGCATGGAGCGATACAGTGAAAAGAATGCAGCAGAACACCATGAAATCCGCAGAGTAGCGTCTGCGCCGTTTTTTCTATAGGTACAAGGTGACTTGCTCTTTCAGAAATGGAATGCAGTCGGCCTCGTCTTCTGCCTGGGACGTGGAAAACTGATCCAGCAGTAAACAAACAGCCTCGCAAATTTCCGCGACTGAGTTGGACATCAGGTCACCGTCCCACTTCTCGATGCCTTCGAGGAGTTCCAGAATACCCCTTTTACAGTTAGCAATTTCGGGAACACACAGATTTGCGCCTAGCTTTTTTACGGCCGTTTTTATTAGATGTAGCGTCACGCTCAAGTCTAATTTCACGCAAACAGACTATTTCAGCCCGGGTGTCTCATCTTCGACGATGTGAATGACAAGAAGCGTTTAATGTTTTTCGATTACGTCCCAGAACTTGTTGATTCCTCAAGTAGTTGGTAGGCACGCTCAAAGAATTGGCTTTATCCTCCACGCGTGCTCTGCTAAAGGCCTCGTTGCATTCAGCGACGGCTTTCTGGAGGGCAGCATGCTCTATGCATGCGCGCGTGCCTGGAGTCAGGGTCTTCCCTTTTCGCAGCTTTCCTAGACATGTAGCTCGCAGAGTTCGGGAACTTGGAAGGTGCAGCGGCCGGGCGAAGGTGTACGTGAGATAGCGGCACTGAGATGATGGTGCGGCCCGGTACTTGATCCGTGGCTACTCGGAGATGTCCTCCTCCGTGAAGTTCGCATACCTAGAAATAAATTTTAGCTTCCCTGAGCAACCCCATGGGAACTTGGCAGAAAAAAAGTGCGGCTTGTGAGCCATTTAGTATATATTTCAATGAACTTGTAGCAGCACCAACGAGGCAACGCACCTAAAGATGGGACAACGCTACCGTCGACACCGTCCGCGTTTCGCCGCGTTCACGCGGAACGCGCGCAGTTTACGAGATGCCATTGCATCAGCACAAGTAAACACAAGCAAGCACAGATCTGCAACAGGAACTTATTGTATCAGAAACGTTGCGCGATGGAGAAGAGGCAGCGACTTCCGACGCTACACGACGAGCGAGCCCAACTGTACTGTTCACACTTGCCGAGCAGCCGTCAGAAACGCTGGCTGAAGTTACGGGAACGCGCCACTGGTGGCGGCCTTGCGCAGAAAATCCGGGAAAGGAGCCAGCCGCGCGCCGTAGTTTTCTGCGTCGTTGATCTCTGTCTTATTCACGTTTTCAGAGCAAAATAAGTGACACCCTTCGCACGTGCGAGGTAGCCAAAGCTTCGAGTAATGTCGATGAAGAATAGTTGCAGGGTGGGGGCTCAAATACCGGCGAAAACGTGCCGGCGATACGGTTCTAATTGTTCCCCACAAAGCCTCATCAGCGGGAGCAACGGTAGCAATGGATCACCGCCGTTCGGCTGGAAATTCCTCGTTCTCATCCTTTCCTTGGTCGTGTCGGTGCTTTTCCACTCGATCATATTTAGACGGGTAAGCTACAACGTCCGTCTGCAGTACAGCATGCGGTTTAAAGGCATTTTGCTGAAGTTCCGGATGCCGCTTCTCTGCCGCGTTGCGCTAGCTAGGCAGCGAGACTGCACGAGCGCATTGTGTTGTTTGTTAAAGAAGCTTGCAATAACTGAAATGGTTGGTTTTGTGCGGCCCGGTAAATCCTGTCACGCACTTCATGTTTTTGCATCTATTTTATGTGTGCCTTCGCGCACGTTGAACAGTTGCTAGTTGCTTCATGCATAACTGTCGTTGATTTTTTTTTTAGGTGCGAGGATTTAACCATGCCTCGTTTGTAAAGGGTCCAAATCACGCTGTGCGTTGTCGGAATGATACAAGCGACTGCTTCTTTAACAGCTTTTTTTGTTTCTTTTTTGCACGAGGGCATCTCAGATATTGTGGTTTTTTTGGGATATGTGTTTACAAAATGGGTAGTTCAAGGCGGAAATTGCGAATAGTTGCTGCATATGGTATTTTTGTTCCATTTTCGCTGAAATGTTCACGTCACATTGGGAAGTCATCACACCTCGATGCTGTCTGAGTAGACTTACCACGCCCAGTGATTTGTTTGTTTCACAACGCAGTCACTTTTTGCATGTGAATTTTTTACTCAACTGAATTCTTGCTTATTATGCTTACGCAGGAGAGAACTAAACCCGGCCTTGCCGCCAGCGCTCACTACTTTGACTGGCGCTGCTCTGCCTTTCAATATACCATGTGGCATCTCTCTCTAATAACATTTAAAAAAAGTACTGAAAATTTGGTTAGACTTCAGCTTTGCACACTTCCAAGCTGCTCCCTTGGGGAAACTAAAATTGCAAAAACTGCAGCGGGAGCGGCAATTGATCGGCGTATGCAGCAGAATTGCATCGGCGGTACAGCGATAACACGCGCTCTTATATACTAACGCGTGCGTTTGGCGACTTTGTTGACAAGTGTACGCGTTCCCATAAACAAATTCGCAATTACTCTTCATGAGGAGACTTTGACTGCACTTATTCGACGATGCCACATGTATTCATCGGCAGAAAGATCACAACAGCGTGTGCAGACATCGCACCGTACAGATTTGTTTGAGATATAAGTCTGCACTAACGACGCGTGCTCATGAGTGAGGTAAAGAAGCAGCGTTACGGCAAGGGTAGAATTTAAAAAAAAAAGCAACCGAGACATCGCTTTACTCGACAAAATTTAGCGGCTTGTTAACATGACCTCCACTTCATGTAAATGGAGTTCATGACGTTTGTCTGCGGGACACACCTGGCACGTATGTGCACCGGGTTGTCCCAAACACCAGTAATATCGTGTTCACGCCGGCTTCCACAGAGGCCAGCATCTTCCCTTCAGCTCTCACCGCAGAAGAATCAGTCTCGCACCCGAACAAGGGAGAAATCGATGCGATGCGATAACTTTATTTGGAATCCGGCGATTGAGAGGCCCGGGCCTGGGGCCGATCGCAACCGCGAATTTCAGCCATCCTTGCTGCAAAGGTTGTCGTCTGCTACTACTCCCGAGCGTACTGTTGCAAGCGCCCGCTAGATGGCTATCAGTGGCCCCTCTATGCAGAAAAAAGCAGAGTTTCTCAATATAATACCTACAGGGAAATCTGGCACCACCGTCTATGGGAGTTTCCTAAGGAGCGCTGTGCCGTCATGGGAATGAGGGTATGTGTGCCTGCGAGGCTTGTGTTGGCTGGTGTTGTAAGAGGCTTCGTCAAAAATGTGGGTATGGCTACACAAATAACGCATTTTTGATATAAAATCTTCACAAAATGTTTCCATTCACGCATATTACATTTTCCAGTGAAGTTTACTCACCTACAATGCATAACCAAGCTAAGAAACGCAAGAACAGACGACAAACTGTTACAAAGCAAGCACAAATCTTGTCGTCTGTCCTCCAACTTTAGCGGCCCGCTGATACTTTTTACGTTTCATATAATTGTACAAGCAATAAGAAGTTCTCAAAGTTAAATAAAACATGTTTTTGAGTATTGATAAAGCTAAAACAGCTTTTTACGTGCTGTTTTAGTGGAAAAGTAATCATTGTCACAGACGGAAGGGTGCTTGCCTGGCTCTCTGAGAACGATGCCAATCCGATGTCACAATATACCGCGGCATTCGCATGCATACCCCAGCGCAGCAGCGCCAGATTTCCCCTTAGGTAATATAGTGATAAACTCTATGGAAGAAAGAAAACGTGGGCATAGGTTGAGGAGCAGTTAAATAGAGAACAAATAGGGGTGTATGCGGTTACAGAAACGCGCCTTAGAGACTCGGAAGAGCCGCCAGTGATTGAGAATTATCTTTCAGAAGGGTGCAACAGAACTAAGTCGGAAAGAAAGGGAGGAGGAGTCGGAATGCTCATCCATCTGGGATCCAAATGAAAAAGAGTAAATTCAAAATGTCAACAGCATCTTTGGTTATCAGGTGCAATGGGCGGAAAAAAATTTGGCTAGGCGTTACGTATTCGTGGACCGGAAATAATTGCACAGAGGAGAATAAAGAGTTAGTGGAATGCGTAAGGGTCTCCAGAATGATGACGAAATTATCCTATTGGGTGACATGAATGCCCACATACAGGGTCCGTATTCTGAAACGTTCGCCTTCCGCGAAAGTCACATTCAATAAACCAAGCGATACCCGTGACGTCAGCGTGCACTACTAACGCGCGCTCTCGAACGCTTCACATCGCATGAGAGATCGCGCCCGGCGAGTGCAGCCACAGCAACATCCGCCACACCAACATCAGCCACCTGGCCACAGCAACATTCGGGAGAGCACGGTGCAGATAACGCAGCGCAACAAAACACGGAGACCAACGCACACCTGCCCGCACGGCGCCTTTGCCACGGTACGAAACCTACGGGGCGACACGTGTGAGCGCACAGAACCAAAACAAAGCCGCCAGTGCGGCCCGAAGAAAAGGCGGCTACGGCAAAGAAATAAAAAAATGAGCAGAAAAGAGGAGAACCTACTACGTCATTTCCTCCACACTTTTCTGCTAGCGCGCGGAGGGGGTAGGACCTCTCCTCAGTTTCCTTCCTTCATGGCTACCGGCAAAAAACGGCCATATTGGATTTTGCTCTAAAAAAAAGCACTTACGGTTCCGGATTGAGCAGCGTCATCTGTCATCCACCTAAGTAAGTTCCATGCGCTGCCGCTGCTTATTTTCGTACCACTGCGGGAGGTACAGTTTCCCTTCTCTATTCGGTGGCTCAGTTTCGCGCGCCATGTATGGATGCCAAAACTTGTCCCGGTAAGATCCAGTACACGCGAAACTGCGTCACACAACTGAGGTGCTCTTCGCTAAGTGCGTCAGAAAGCCGGGTGCGGCGGGCGTGCGCAAAAACTACCGAAATAAGTTATAATAATGTTGGCGCTCATAGAGGGCGTCGCAAACATCTCCCAGTACGAGTCATTACCTCAAATTAACTACACCAGGACGGCCGAGCTGTTTTTCGCTAACTGCATCACAACTTTCGGTTCCGTGCCGTAAAAGCCAAGATTGCTTGAAATGCATCGCAGACTGCTAAACAAAATGTCTCACCTTGCCGTAGTCCAATGGTGCCGTGTCGAAGTGCAGAAGGAACGCAAGAATACGCCGGGAGTCGAACAAACAAGCTACATCCTCAGTTGATAGTCCAGCCCTTGTGGTGTGAGCATCTCTGATTGTCCTTTGTCGCTTGTGACTGCTTTTTCCTTTGAACTATGTACCAATTGGCCCGGATGTAAACCCTTGTGTCGTTGGCTTGTTGCTAGGTAACGCAAGAAAATTAAGTCGCCAAGTATAAATTCATTTAAACGCAAATCTTTTTACTTTTATCGGGAAAGAATAAAAGAAATAAAACGTTGTCTGTAAGCTCATTTCACATTCTTTTTTTTCCCGATACTCGCATCAATTAACGGATGTGATTAACACTAGGCGTAACGTGTTTCCTGTTGCCATTTTTGGCCTAGTGTCCCCTCTTGTCGAATTTTTCACTATGGCTCTTGTGTTGAAGTGATAGACCGCACGAACATCACTTCGCTCGCTGCTGCTGCCGCGTTTTCTCACCCCAGCGTTTTGACAGTGAGTATCCGCACTGATCGAGGGGGATCAGTTCATGTTTGCTTGTGGGCGCCGAAACCATCCTTGTTAATTCAGTTAGCAAGCGAATGTTTGCATGTTTATAAGGCCGATACAACTACTATCCTTACTTGCTTGATGCTTCGGCTTTCGTGCGAAACAGCGACTTCTTTTTTTTTTTCCACGCGGGCTGACGCGAGGGAGGCACCGGCTCGCGCCCTCGTTTCCTTGCTTGCTTTTGTGTCCTCCCGTCTCGCATGGCTTTTTCATCTCAAATCAAATCAAAGTTTTATTTCATCTCTCAACAAAGAGAGAAAGGGGGTGGCGGGAAAAAGCTGCATTACTGCAGCTTGACTAAGCCCGGCCCCCTGTGGTACAATTCGACAGTGTGCAGCAGTAGTATAGGTACATAAGTCAAGGCACTTAACAGGCAATGTGAAAAAAAAAAAGGTAACATGAACGTACAGGCAGCATTTTTTTTTCTTCTGCAGAACAACAACAAAAGAAATTGACGAAAATAGAATTACATACGAAACAATTTCAGAAAAATAAGCTGTGAATACAGCTAAAAAATGAACAAAGATTGAATACATCAGATGTATCAAACTCGATATATATAGACAACATAAGCATATGTGCATACATACACATATACATACACTGATACTAATGTATACCAATACAAATGTACGTACCAATATGTATACAATAATCCAATACAAGTACAGAAATCACACAGCGGGATTTTGCGAGAGGAAATAAGTGAAAAAAGAACGAGGAGACATAGTATCCGGGTTTAATCCACTTGTAGTTAGGGTATTTAGTAGATCAGCTATGCGGTAGGACATAGATTGATGTCCATAATTAGTACGACAAAAGCTTGTTAACCAAATGTCGGTATGTCTCGTGTTATAGGGAATTTCGCGACGATTCAGGTTAAACAACTTTACATAATCAACATTTCCCCTTCTCAACGTTGTTCTGTACAGGCATGCTAGACGAAATGAATAAATGAATTCAACCGGCATTATTTTGTATTCATTAAAATATTTAGACGTGTGTTCTTTGGAGGAAAGATTAGCTACAGCACGAATTGCTCGTTTTTGACATAATTTTACTTTGGCGATATTTTGTTTTGATGTCGTTGCCCAGACTAGGTGACAGTAATTTAGTGTAGAAAGAAAAAGTGAGTTATATACAGTTCGATTCACAGTGGTAGGCAAGACATGTCGGTGTCTATGTAACAGTCCCGTTATTCTGTTTAGCTTTCCGCAAAGAGATTCCACATGTTTGTTCCAAATCAGATTTTCTGAAAATATAACTCCTAGTGTTTTAACATCGTTTAAAGTTTTAATTTCCTCACTTTTTAAATACAGCCTGTCTTCAAGATTTAGGGCCTTATGCTTTGGGCGAAACATGATCGCTTGCGTTTTTTTAGCATTAATTCTTAAACAGTTTCTATCACACCAATTTGCGATATCCCGGAGCACAATGTTTGCATAATTGACGAGAATGTCCTGATTTGTGCCCCTGAAAAAAATGGTGGTATCGTCTGCATAGCCTATCCATTTGATGCTTTCAGCGGTCGAAAAAAGATCATTCATGTAAACAATGAAAAGAAGTGGTCCGATAATGCTCCCTTGTGGCACACCATGTGGCACACCATGCACACCATAGCCTTTATTTTTGAGTTTGAATGATTATGGCAAACGTACTGACACCGATGTTGCAGATACGAAGACAAAAGCTCGTTTGCGTGACCACGTACTCCGTGTTGTTCAAGATTAGCTAAAAGTGTAATATGATGAACGGTATCGAATGCTTTCGTGAAATCTAAATATATACCTAAGACTAGTTCTTTTGCATCAAACGCTGTAGCTATGAATTCTTTTTGTGTTAGTAAAGCCAATTCCGTTGATTTGCCTTTGAGAAAACCATACTGAGATGTCGAGATGAGCGAGTGTTTGTCTAAGAAACCACACAATTGCTGTGCGAGCCCAAGGTCCCTGAATAAAACTAAACGGTAGCGACTTCCTCCGAACTTTGCCGCTTTCTCTGTCGCCTGCCGCACCTCCGGAGAATCGATCCTCCCATTGGTTCACGCGCTTTTTTGGTTCGTAGCAGACGCCGGCGCCATTCACGGGTATCGAAATCGCGCTTTGCTTCCTTTCTGGCAGCTGAGTTTTGGCGGAGAGCGTTTCGCCAGCGCCGGCGCCGTTTACGTATCGCGGCGTTGCCTAGCCTACGTTGTGCTTATGGGTGCAACAAGCGAGGAGGCAAGGGGAAACGACTTTTCGTCGTTCCATCCGGAAGAAGCAACGCGGCTCGCCGAAAGATTTGGCGGCACAGGATCGGCCGGGCAAACATTGAAAATGCGCGGGACCCGAGCTTTTGTGAGGAAAGTGGCCGTTCATCAGAAGTCTCTCGTATTTTTTCGGAAGATTTGGGGAGAAGCGCGAGCGCCTGCAGCCTTTCTTCGCACTAAATAACGTTCGGCACGGTTGTAGTTGGAAACGTTTACTCGCTGATACGAAAGCCGTGCTTCATGTTGGTCTGAGCCTCGCCATTCACTGCTTCAGGTTCGGCAGGCTTTATTATGATGTCGCGCACATTGCATGGCGCACTTGTTTGCTGTAGTTGAAACCGATGCTGGGCTCAGGCACGACAGTTGCGCTTCATATGTTAATTAGGCCACGCTGTTCACGCTGCTTGCTGTGCAGGTCTATCTCTGAAGTGACGCGTATTGCTAGACGCAATTTTTTTTAATTATTTTAGTTGGATTCTGCTGATGAACTCTAGACTAAAACGGCGGTTGTCGTCGTTTGAGCCCCCGCTGTTTGTGCTACTCTCGGTGCAGGTCAAGCGTTTATGTAGCGCGGATTGGTGCGCCTAATTGTATTTGCGGGGTTGTTAATAGAGCCGGCAGTTACTGTGCCTATGCACAGTAACGGCAGCTATATCTTGAGTACGCCATATCTGCGCGCATAATAAAGCAGAACGCAGACATCTGCTAAACACAGCCGAAATTACATTGGGTCCAAAGATGTCGTGCAAACCTAAGCTGGTAGAAACATATTTAACGCGGAAGGATCTGGCAAAAGAAACCTCTAACGAAGAGGCGCGCAATTGTGACCCACACCATTTTCAACGTTCGACGTTGATAAAGTTGTTATGGCCAATCACACGGCGGGCTGACATATCAACAGTTGTCATTTTCGTAATTTTTTGTCAAATGTCGCGGCGTACATTTTTTTTCGTGCCTTGTATCATTCCTCAAAAAGTTCTGCCACACCAAATCATAGTTTATTCATCTTAGTATCACTTCACCGAAGACCAATTTGAAAGCCAAATACATCCTTCGAAATGACGGCATCAAGAAATAAAGGCCCGATGCATTACCAAGCCCTTTTGTAGTATGAGCAAACGCACCTTCGACAGATTATGCAAGTAGTACACCACCATCTGTTCTTATAGAGCCTAAACCCCACGCCTGTGTTTTAAAAAATGTGAAAGGTAAATATTCACTTACAAAGCGTATGTTGTTGCAATTTCTTTCCGGCGTTGAAGCTCAAATAAAGCTGATCGAAAGCGCCTTTCGAGAAAAAACACTCCGTTAGCTTGTTTGAGCACACCACCTCCACCGTTGCCACAGCAGTCGAGAGAGCGAGAATCAAATTTCATTGATCCCTCAGTAAAGGTTGGTGAGCGCTCGCACCAGATAGGGTGGAACCTTCTCAGGTCCCATATACGTCCAGCAGTTCCTGGCCCCTAGCCGCTAGCGTGAGCTGGGTCGGTAGGTCGGGGCTGGACAACAAGGTCTCCCATCGCTCGGGGAGGGGGGGGGGGGGGCTGTTCTTGAGCTTAGTGCACTCCGCATGGATGTGTGCTAGAGTGCCTTCTGATCGTCTGCAAAACGGCTCTGTTGGGAACATCTTGTGCAAGAGCACGGATGCGCTAGCGACCCCACTTGCGTGTGTCGCACGATCGTTTGCTGCCTTCGGCAGTCGAAGTGATCGAAGTGGAAGGAGCTTCGATAAAGCAGTGCAACGTGGATACCGGCAGTTATTGGAGTAACTCATTTATGAACCCGTCCTGTCATAAACGCGGCAACCAAATCCATCAGGCGCGCAGTGCACTGGGCGCCAAGGAGGCGAACGTTGGGTTTAGCCCCGAGAACGAACGCGAGCGCCGCTCGCGTGACGTCAGGGCACGGACTCGCGCCTGTCGTCTGCTACAGTTCGGGCGTTGTCCGGGCGCTTTCTGCGGTGTTTTCGTTTGTTCGCCCTCGTTCTCTCTGCTTGCATACTTATGGTGGTCACCTCAAATATATTTTTACGACGTCTTCCTTTGCGAACATTTATTCAAAGAGCTAATTTCTTAGACAACAATGCAGCTCTCGAAGGCAACGCTACAGTGCCAGCCGAAGCGACGCAGACCAGCCCATTGCGGGTTTTTCATACGCGGATAGACAATCGCAAAAGCATAGCCTATAGGAATCCAGTTATGATACCATACCTGCCGCGGTGCAACAAGTATGTCACAAAGCTGGCTATATATGACTTCTACAGCAGTTACGTTGATTTTATTCCGCTAAAACAGGTTTGCTCACGACGAGTAGTTCATGGTATAATATCGAATTTTTGCATTTCCTCACAGAAACGCTCGGCAGTAGCACGGTGACTTAACTAATACTGGAGCTTAGATTCTACACGCCTCACTTGCTTCTTTAACTGCTTGTCAACATTAGACGGTTCTTCACGTGTTTATTTTTTTTTAAGCGGCGGAAATGTGAAGTAAAGTTAATGAAGGCTTACAGCTATTTACAGAGTACAAATAGGAATGTACCAATATATATTCCCTTTTCCGTGCTACACGTTCAACTCACCTCTTTAGAGCGCGTTTGTTAATGATTAATAATGCATGTTATGTTCCTCTTTTTTTGTCTATGTTACCAAGTGTATATCATTTATTTATTTCAATGCCGCAGTGTGTTTTGCATTGTTATCGTGGAAATATTTCACGGTGCTTTCATATATTGTATAACTGCAATGTTTTATGGCCACTATATAAATGTAATTTATATGGCGCTTGATGTGTTACCCCATGCAGCCATATTGTACCTAAGAGGGTGAGGTTACCTCAAGCCGCGTCTGTGCGGCTTTTTTCCCTCATCCACCTCCATTTACCACTCCTCTGTACATGTGTGTGTGTAAATGGAAATTAATAAATCAAATCAAATCAAACTCACTTGAGAAATTTACTGGTGCTTGTTGCTTGAGGAATATACATGACGAATCTGTTTGGCAAACTGACACAGGCTGCTCGGCCCAATTTTTTTAGTGAAGTATGCCTGCTGGACCGCATAGCTGCAGCCAGAAAGCAGTCGAAGCGTCAATGACTAGTAGTATGGGACATATTGAAGATATCGAAATTCCCCCGGTGGAGGGTCAGAAATCAAGTGAAAGTATATGCAAGGCTTGTGGTGCTTTCTTTATGAATGTTTGCGATTGGATTGTAGCAAACTTAAATTAGCCTGCAAGGTTCTCTTTTATGTACCGACGAAGCGAATAGTTATCCGTTTGTATAAATAAATAACGCTGGATCGAGACATGGTGAGACAAAAGGTGCTTGAATTTTCCTTTTGTAGGCAATCTAAGCTGCGTAGTAGTAGCTCGAGAATACTTTAGCCATTCCAGTTGGCGCTGTAAAAAAATGCTTTATGGTTTTAATTCGAAGTTGAAGTGAACTGATGGGTTTCGCGAACATAGCGTGCCTCGCCATACGGACAGTCGATTGCTACCGTTACGTGATCAGGGGTGTGCCATATTGTCCATAAAGGCTACTGAGGGCCACTATGATAGATTTCATCACTTTCAATTGAGTGGCTCTCGATCTAAACAACGAAACTTTTCTCTCAGGTGATTGCTACTACGGTGTTTGTGAATTAATTATGTAAATACTCTACATGACGCGCCGTCATGTTAGCAGCCATGAGCAATTCGTTTTTTGGAGGCCTGTTTCAGAGGGGGATGAAAGTAGCAGCAAACATTTTCATAAGAAATGCGCGCCTAACTATTTTTTTACGCATTAATGAATGGCCATATTTGAATAGAACAACACACCAGAGTAATAGGAATCATGATGACAGCTTCGCTGGGCAGTGTCTTTCTAACATCGGATAACATGTTGACGCCAATTACCAAATTTTTCTTCCACGTAAAATGCAATACCTCTCATAGCTAAATACTAAAGGAATGTTAAGTGTTTAGCGAAGCATCATACACAACTTCGCGCGATGAATTCGCAGATATTCTGTTTTTAGTCAAAATTTACCGATAGACACGGCGCATATATGGATTGCAAAACCTAGTAGACCCCTTTAACGCTACTTAGCTTGCGATATCCAAGCCGCAAAGTTTCTCGACTCACACGCTTTTGAAGAAGAAACTGTGGTTAAAGTATGGCAGCTGAAAGAAGCCGACGTATTCTTCAATACGTACGGCTCGAGCCACCAAGCATACACGAAGGGAACGAGCGCGCGCGGCAGCCGAGCGAGCCGGAGCGAGCGGCGTCCTGGCCGTGACGTCACTCGCGAGAGGGCGCCATTCCTCTTTCTCGGGGCTGATACCGAAGTGCCGCCACCGTCGGCGCCCGGGAGGAGCCGCGACGAGGAACGCCGGCATAGGAGAGAGTGTGGCTACTTTTAGTTCGTTTAGGGGTGCGAGCCTTGTTGCTGCCGCCGTCTATCGTGCGCCCACGTTGCTGGGACACGAGCTGTTTACGAAAGATTCGCGAGATGACGCTGCGGTTTTCTCGCGCGAAATTCGAACGCTCCGTGCCGCTGCGTGGGCCGGCGCGCAGCTGGTATAAAATACCCTTGAGCGGCATTTACGTGATAGGAGGTGCCACCCATCGAGCAACGCCCGCCGCTTCTTCCGCATCGCCACAGGTGGCGCTGCGCTCTCCGGCACCCTAGAGTTACTGTATATGTTACCGCAGGTAGCAGAGTTGCGCGTCTGTTTTATCACGCCGCTAGCGCCCCTATTAGCAGAGCGTCATCACGTGGTAGTCAAGCAGCCGTGCATTGCGGAGAAGCAGATGCCCGGACCAATTTTTGTATTTCCCGACGCCGCCGCTGCAGCGAACTGGATTGACACAAGTTATCGCCAGTCAAATTCAAAGCGAATCCGGCCGATCTTGGCGTTCGCTGTTCGCGTGCGCGCTAGCTGCGGAGCAACAACACAACGTGCGCAGCGCATCTCACAGTTGGTTCATCGCAGCGTCCGCGCAGTGCCATCGGAATGATATAATGACCGGGTGCTCTGTTCCAGTCTGCACGAATCGCTTTGAAAGCGGAAAAGCTTTTTATTCGATCCCATTCAAACCCATGCACCACACTGCTTTCACAGAACTGTCATAAAAAACCAGCTCAAATTTTCAGGATAATGCACTGCTTTGGTTGCTGTTTCTGAACATGAAAGAGGTTACACAACTAAGTAAAGATATTTCATCTACTACTGCTTATGTGAAGCAGGATGCAATAGGAATTAATGTCGTTATTTACCATACGGTAAGGGCCTTTACTGTGTTTTGCATTATTACCCATATTGTAGCAATGTCAATCCTGTGAGAGAAAAACTTTCACTACACTCCTACAGAACGTTACTTTTCGAATCCCTGCAGTGAAAAGGCACGTAATGAAGTGGCACTTGAAGGTGTGGCTGATATCCAGTGCTTGCTAGTAGGTGGGTACGTTTCTACAGCAAATTTAATGGGGTACCAGAGTCCAAATACTAATGGTTGGTCATTTATTCACCAGTAATATTTAAGACTGCCTACACTTTGAGAGCTTTGGCACATAAGCAGGTATGCCTATTGCAAATCCCAGTATCCAGTGTCCAGTGCAGCGCCGGATTATGGGCCCAGTGCCGCGCGCTGGATGCTGGGGTGCTGGGCAGGCGCGGCGTACTGGGAGGCACTGGGTACTGGTGCGAAAAACAGCTCTAGCGCGTTAAATACGCGGTGCCTGGACACCGTATATATATATATATATATATATATATATATATATATATATATATATTGAGAACAGAAAGAAACAGAGAGCATTTTCGCGCAATAAAAAACAAAATAAAGCTCCGATGAGGATTCGAACGTCGGACCTGCAAATCCTAAGCCTGGTACTTTACCACTACGCCACGCCAGAAGCCGGACATCGGCGCATAATTTTCTACGTCAAGGACCAAGAAGCAGTTTTAGTTTCACAGAGAGAAGCCTCGCTCAGTCATAGTAGATACGCTATCGCCCAGCAACTAAAGCTCACGCCTGTACCACAAAGAAAATTTTGCTGTCCATATTCAGTAGCTTGCTCGGAAGTGCCACAACACCGATTTTCACTTGCGATTTGCATTTTAATTTCGAAAAAAGTCCTAAATGAACCACCGACCCGGGACGCTGTATGGGCTGTTACTACCGATTTGGATAGCCGTTTGTTGTTCTTCATGCGAAGGATATGCAACGTTTTCTTAGTTCAGTGATGCCTTTCAGTCGACACGTCTGTCTATTCATATATCTTCGTCAGAGAAACGCAGGCTAGGACTGATCCTTCGGCCACAGCACATATATACCTGTGTTCATGGCGCGTCACATCGGCGCTCATCGCTACTTGTGCTGTTTGTGCGCTCATGCTACTTGTGTTTATTTAAGGACACTGATGCGAAAGCTGAAATATGGTGATTTATCCTTGTTAGACTTCTTGATTCCTGAGCCTAAACGCGCCGAGAGCGTGCAGATGGACTCGGCGGATACGCTTGGCATAATAAGCTTCGGTGGGGACCGATCTCGGCGCCTTTTCTTGACGATCTTATTCAGTCAGCTGTTTCGATGCACTTTGTTTGCGGTTAGGTGGAAAAGCAGTCCACAAGCGATGCAAAAGCGCCCACGGTCGATCGACAACATGGTAGGCAAGTCGCCTGCAAAAACAGAGTGCGGCTTCGCCTCATAGTTTTGGTTGCTTGCCAGGCAAGATGGCGGACCTACGCGCAACTCTGCTACATGTGGTAGCATATACAGTGACTCTACGGCACCCCTCCCGCAGGGAGCAGAGTTGCGCATAACTTTTCCGGCGCCGCTCGCACCGCTATTGGCCGAGCGCGAAAAATGACGTCAAATGATCCGTGGCGCTGCGAAGCCAACTTTACGGGCGCATCGCCGACTCATACGAACTCGTCGTTTCCGTCAGTGTCATCGCCATTGCAATCAGAAGACCGTCGATCGTGCGTTCAGAGGAGCAGCTGCGGGTTTCAGGTACGGTATTCGACGATGTGAAGTCAAGGACCTTGGTGAAGTGATAAGAAACACATCGTACTGGCACTTGTATTCCAGTATGACGGGGTGCAGCGCGCCATACTGCACAAACCGCACGGAAGGCGGTAAAGCGCTCTACGCGGTGCCAGTGGAACAAAACTTGTGCAATTAAACATGCTGGAAGTCTACGTTGTGCTTTGGTGAATACTGTTTCCTATGGGCGGGAGTGGAGTGAATGCACTGTTGAATGAAGTAAAATTTCCTTGCCTCTGATGCGATAGGTCACAAAGCTTTGTAACTTGGCTTTTTGGCCAAAGCCTGCTTCAGTGATTTCATTGACTTGATACAGTGTCTTCAGCTACTGGCTCTTCTCTGAGTGGTGAGAGATCAAGAAAAATGTGTTGTCATATTGTCTGCACTGTGTGAATAATTACTCTGCAAGTTTGCCATCTTGATGTGATTAGTGCAATAAAAATATCCTGTTGTTACTCTTAATAGCTTGTTGCCTTCCCAGTTTCTTTGAAATCTGCCCCCAAGGTTCCAAGAACCGGCACACTTGGCCTGCTGCCAGCAGCCGTTCATGCATTCCCTTGTATGAAATAAATTTGATCTAGAAGCTCTTGCATCTTGAATCTTTTTCTACTTGCAGATTTGCTGCTACTAAATAGCTGATTAGTCTGTGGTATGAATGAATCGTAAAAGTAAGCTTTGCTTAAAATGTACGCATGTGAACATTTGAAATGCGCTTAAATCTGTGTCTGCACCGCATGTATCGAAAATGTGCAGCTGTTGTGAACGATGGTTAGTGATAAATGACGCTCTGTTAACGGTCACTGACATAACTGCAGGCACGATAGCTCTCTGGGCGACGGTCATTAATCGGCTGGTTTCGGCAGCCCGAATGCGCTAAGTGTCCACCTTACGTGTGTGAAGTTTTCTTTAAACACTCTTCAAAACATTTCTTGCCTTCTGACAATGATAAGACAACTTCATATGCATGCTGAAAATCATTGCACCGGTTTTTGTGGCGACGTACTGCGCGTTTGCGAGCGAACTTTGGAGCTGTTCGAGCCACGGGAGTATGTTATTTTGGGGAATCGAAGGCGGTCCTACCCCCTATTTGTACGTTCGTGCGTGTGTTTGTATATGCGTGTTTACATAGGTACATACAACGTTTCGGTTGGTTGGAAGCCCACCCCCTCCGGCTGCACGAATGACTCGTTCAAGCATAGCCTATATTAAGAAGTGCCCTTTGCTAAGCGCCTGCGAACAATTGGCGCTTGTAGCTCGCGACCAATAGAGAAAAAGGCGGAACACCGCGCGGCATTTGGCTCCTGCGCGCGCGAGGAGTGGCTTCGCTGCAGACCTGGAGCACGACGGCGGACCTACGGCGCCCGGGCGTTTTGAGAGAGATTTACGTAGAAAATTGGCCTCGAGCTCCACCACTGCAAAAGCTGGCGCCACCGTCGGCGTGATGTACAAGGAGGGATCACGTGGACATAGCGGCCGCGTCGGCTGCTTTGGTATAGCTTCGGGCGCGCCGAAGGGAGCTGAAAACGAGTTTAAATTCCCTCGAAAGCTGCGGTCCTCATTTGGTGGCGAAATTTTCCCGCTTCGAGTGTCTCTTTTACAACGCTTGAAAGCACTACAATAGGTAGTGGCTGCCTTTGAAGGCGCGCAACATGGTAGGCTACTGCTTGGTGCCGCAGGGCCGGACGCACGTAACGGAGGGCGGTGTCAGCCTTATTCACACGTAGCCGCAGGACAAGAAACTGCATGAAGCTTGGCTCGCGAAACATAAAACCGGCAAACAGTCATCGGCTGCAACTCGGGTATGCAGCAAGCACAGACGCGAGGAAGATTTCTGCTACGGCGCCCGGTCTGCGATGTTCTGAAAACGCGCACTGAGACGCTCGCCCGAGTCCGCTGCCCGACTAATGTCATGACGGTTTGGTGTATGAACTTGTCGATGCTATAGATACTGGCAAGTTCAGTGGAGTGGAAAGGCAGCGGTAAGAAGCACATTTTTAAAGAGCAAGGCATATGGTCATGTTTGTGTTATGAATTAATGCACCGGATTACAAAAAAAGGAGCAGAGGGAAATTGCACGCTGAGAGCACCGATAAACATGCAGTGCGACGCAACTTGAGAAATAGTATTGAAAGGTCAAAGAATTTAGAAGAAAAAAAGGATTGAATCGTCGCGACGGCACATCACAGTCCCCGTAGGCGTCGAAGTCTCTGCAATGAAATTATTTTTGAACAGCTCTGATAGCGCCCACGCAACAATGGTTGCTTGTATACTGTCAAATGCTCATATTCTGCGGCCTAAAGCTCATGGCACTGTGCGAAAACGCGCACGCGGAGAAAGCGAAGCAGTGCGCGCACAAGCATGCAGACGCGCACTCGGTCGCTGCGAATCTGCGCGATCGCTGCATTGAGGCTTCGTTCTATTACACTCCATTTAGTTATACAAACACTATAAGAACATATTTCGCACAGTTTGCTCTCAGCGTTTACCTACCTTTCACGCAAGAAGCCGGTTCGGGAAACTCCATCGCGGCGACCGCGCGCAGTGGTGTTCACTTTACTTATTCGGTAAAAAGATAGCGTCTGTAAACGATTGTGTGCTTTCAGTTTGCCCAAGATTATTATTTAGACAGTAAAAAACTTCTATCGTTTCTAAAGCACTTAGAAAAATGTCCGGGAGAGCTCGCGCGTGGTGTTTTCAGTGAGCGCTGACAGCAAAACCTATGAGGAGTGCGCCACGTGATCCATCATACTACGCCAGCGAGGCGCTTCCGACAGATGGCGACTCCGTAACTCCTCGCCGCCAATACCGTTTGCGTTGAGTGGGAAGAGATGAGGAGCGAGGAGAAAGTTCATATCAACAAAAGACTGAGGCAGGGATGCGCTTTATCCCCGCTGCTGTTTATGATGTACATGGTGAGGATGGAGAGGGCGCTAGAAGGAAGTAATATCAGGTTTAATCTCTCGTACAAGCAGGCGGGTACAGTAATAGAGCAGCAGCTCACAGGTTTACTTTATGCTGACGACATTGTGTTGCTAGCTAGCAAGCAAAGTGATTTGCAACGTCTGGCTAATATCTGCGGGCAGGAAGGCAACAATTTAGGTTAAAAATTTTGTGTTAGAAAATCAGGTGTTATAGTATTGAATGAAAACAGTGAACAGACAGTGGATATGGACCAAGAAATACCTCGGGTAACAGAATATAAATACCTTGGTATATGGATAAGCGAAGGCAATAGATATATGGAAACAAAGGAAAAAATCATAACAGTTAAAGGGAAGAGAAATGCAGCCATAATGAAGCACAGAGCGCTATGGGGATACAATAAGTACGAGGTCCTCCGAGGCATGTGGAAAGGTGTAATGGTTCCAGGACTAACTTTTGGAAATGCGGTTGTTTGCTTTAAATCAGGGGTACAATCAGGAGTCGACCGGAACCAAAGGTCAGTGGGTCGCCTCGCACTGGGCGCTCACGGGAAGACTACAAATGAAGCTGTGCAGGGTGATATGGGCTGGACTAGTTTTGAGGTGAGGGAAGCTCGCAACAAAATTGACTGTGAAGAACGGTTGAGGAATATGGAAGAAAGTAAATGGGCTATGAGAGTGTTCAGGTATCTGTACAGGAAAAACATTGATTCACAGTGGAGGAAAAGAACTAGGAAGCTTAGCAGCAAGTATGCGGCCTCTGGGGTGGGCAACACAGCAACAAAGAAGGTCAAGCGGAAAGTCAGAGAGGCTGAATTAATCTCATGGGTGGCGGCAATGGAAAAGAAACCTGCCATGAGTAACTACTTAAGAGGAAAAAACGAAATCGGGAAAGAAACCATTAATGATAACTCAAAGGGAAGCTCATTACTTTCGAAGCGAGATCGGTATGCCTTAGAACACGCACCTATAAAGCGAGATATAAGAGGGAAGAAGAAGCATGTGCTTGCTGGGGTAAAGCTAGGGAGACTATGGAGCATATTTTATTAGAATGTGAAGAAGTCTACCCAGCGGTCAATTCAGGCACCACTGGCCTCCTTGAAGCCCTTGGGTTCAGCGGGAGCAGTGGTAAAGCAAACATGTCCGCAGTAGGCATTAGCAAGAGGCGATTGGAGTATTGGTGGAAGAAAAGTAGGGAAACGACAAAAGACGGAGACGTACAAAAGCACAGTCCGCAATAGGGGATCAGAAAATTTAGGTGTGGTAGTTCAAAAGGTAGTTATGCTTCAGTTATAGTTTATAGTGTTTCTTTTCTTTTTCATTAACCTAGGTAGGACATTAGGCAGTATAACAGCTTGGCGGCACAACCCACCGCCACGTTCCAAAGTGGACCATCCATCCTCAGGCGTTTCGCATCCGCGCTCGAGGGACGAGCGGCTCCGGAGGCGCATGTTTTGCAGTGCGGCGCACGACGACGAAAAGCACTGTGTCGGCGCTCCAATCAAAGTGCATTGGGCCGCACCAAGGTCGCGCCGTTGGAAACTGCTGGCGAGACTTCTCGGTAGGATCATTCGCAATAGTTCGCTGCTGCATGCGTTCTGACTGCTCAAGCGGTCTTTATAACTGCATATGACATGTATTTATGCCTTAGGAATAGATTCCTTTCTTTCTGTTCTTTATTTCGTTTATTTTAATGCCGTTCCCTGAATGCGCGTGCATCGCGGCCGCAATATCGGCTTTCATTCTGTGTGCTGCATTCTGTGTACCGCTTCCTGTGAAGAACAAATATTTTTCTTGTTTTTCAAGCGGCATATATCTCTCGTGTGCGTTCGTGCGCGCGTAGTTTTCCATTCGTAGTTCTTGCGAAACGCAGACGGAAAAACGTGTATGTAAACTTCTGCTTGCCGTTTCATACAAATAAAATATATCTGCCCCATCTGCCGCCCTATACGCAGTTTTACTGGAGGTATACTTATAGAAAAAAACAACTGTAGTGCATCATTCCATTCACGTTTCCGTCTTCCTCGCGTAGCAGAATGCGGAGTAATTGGTACGGGTTCTTTTATTGCGGTCGGACCTAGGGCGCCGAAAACAGTTTTGCGGTAGCCATTTTATACATAGAGGCATTGCGTAATCAAGGAGCACACACTGCTTACGTAAATGCCTTGGAACAGTTTTGGGTAGCCATTATATACATAGAGGCATTGCGTAATCAAGGAGTACACACTGCTTACGTAAATACCTTGGAAAATATCTACAGATACTCCACAGCCCCCTTAATTCTACACAAGAAAAGTAGGAAGATACCTATAAAAAAAGGAGTCAGATAAGGAGACACAATCTCTTCAATGATATTCACTGCGTGCTTCGAACAAATATTCAAGCCATTAAACTGGGAAGGTTTAGGACTAAAGATGGACGGCGAATACCTCAGCAACCTTCGGTTTGCCGATTACATTGTTCTATTGCGCAACACTGCAGACGAGTTACAACAAATAATTGAGGACCTTAACAGAGAGAGTGTAAGAGTGGGACTGAAGATTAATATGCAGAAAACAAAGATAATGAATAACCCAGCAAGGAAACAAGAGTTCAAGATCTCAAGCGAGCTTCTAGAGACTGTGAAGGAGTACGTTTACGTAGGTCAACTAATCGTAGGAAACCATGACCATGTGACGAAAATTCATAGAACAATAAAAATGGATTCGATCGCATAGGGCACACATTGTCAGCTCCTAACTGGAAGCTTACCGCTATCACTGAAAAGGCAGGTGCACAATCAGGGCATTATACCAGTCCTGACATATGGGCAAAGATTTGAAGCAGCTTTAGAACAAGTTAAGGACCGTGTAAAGAGCGATGGAACGAAGAATGCTAGGCATAACTTTAAAAGACAGAAAGAGAGCGGTTTGGATAAGAGAGCAAAGGGGTATAGACGATATTCTAATAGACATTAACAAAAAGAAATGGCGCTGGGCAGGTCATGCAATGCGCCGATTAAATAACCGTCGGGCGTCGCGCCGCCAAGCAGAACTTGCATCAGAACGTGACCCTGCATCAAATACCCTTCGCTTAGAGGCCCAACGCCTTACTGCAGTAGCTCGGCGCCATGAACACCGCTTAGAACCTGGCCGCTGGATGAACTGGTGCTCTTCTCTCGGACCTTCGTCATCCAATGCCTCCATTTGGCGCACCTTCCGAGTAATGGAACGTGGTCGGCGGCCTCCAGAGCCCGCAGCCTGAGCCCTGTTAGCATCGGGCAAGACACCAGCAGTATTCGCAGGAACTGTCGCTGACACCTTTTTTCCGGCTTTGGACACAGCACCGCCTCCCTTCGTTGTTCAAAACTGCCTTCCCGCGGACGCAGGCACGCCACCTACGCTCTCCAACATCGAGGGTATACAAGCTGTCTTCACTATGGCGGAATTTTTAGCGGCAATAGACCTGTCGAAGCCATGCAAGGCACCAAGACCGGATGACATACTGTATGAACTTTATAAAAACACGGTAGGCAAGGTTCTCGAAGTGCTGTTGGGGGCCGTAAACGAAGCTTCGGCTACAGGAGTCATTCCCGATTCTTGGCGGCATGCAGAAATGGTCGCTATTCCCAAACCCGGAAAACCCTAAGACAATATCGCTCATATGCGCCCGATAGCACTAACCTCATCGTTAGGCGAGTTGATGGATCGTATGCTCACGACACGTATTACATGGTGGCTCGAGCGGTACTCATGGTATCATCCTGGCCAAATCGGGTTCCGTGCTCATCTAGGCGCCGAGGATGGCCTTGCGTACCTATCTTCTATGGTTCTCATCGGAGGCCGCTCCCGAAGAATTCGCACGATTCTGGCAATGGATATTCGTAAAGCATACGACCATGTGAGTCATGAAGCAAATGTCGGAATTCTCCAATGGCTTCAGTTCCCTAGCCGTGTCTGCACATTCGTCGAAGCCTTCCTGTGCGCTCGCACCATCTCCATTCGCCTGGCTGGCCACGCAGCCGCTCAGTTCGTTGCACATCGAGGTGTCCCAGAAGGATCTGCGCTCGCGCCAGTCCTTTTCAATATTGCTCTCCTTCCACTAGCTTGGAAGCTAGCCACGATACATAACGCACAGTACATAATGTACGCAGATGACATCACTGTCTGGTCAGTTGATCCTGAAATCTGCCACCAAGAACAAGCGCTCCAAGAGACCCTAAACATGACGCACAACTGGTGCGCTCAGAGAGGCCGTGACATTTCCAAGGACAAGACGACGTGCATGTCAGTAGCGAACAAGTATGGGCGCCCTCTACTGGCACTCCGGCCTCTTCAGTTAACTCTGGATCAGCAAGCATTACACGAGGCTTCAACTCTCCGTGTACTGGGCCTTGACATGGATTCCTCCGGATCTGGGGCAACCATGGGTCAAGAATGCAAAGCAACAGGTCGCAGACACGATACAGTTGATACGTCGAATTGCGAAAAAATCTGGCGGAGCGAGCACCAACATGGCTCGCCTTCTTGTCCGTTCTGTATTGCAACCACGACTTGTCTACAGACCCCAGTCTCATCATTTCACGAAGGCACAATGGGCTCGCCTTGAGCCCATTAATAGCGAAGCCATGCGGGCCATAACGGGACTACCACGTCTCACTCCGTTGCCAACCCTACAGACCGAGTCCCAACACAACACTATCGACGAACTTGTGCACCAACGTCGATGCGTGCACACCCTAAGGCCATCAAATTTCTGCTCGGCTGCTTCACTGGCCCGGTACATGGGACACGAAATAGACAATCCATCATCTACGAGACACGATGTAGCTCCGTGGAAAAGGGTACAATTAAGTGACAATAATCCTCTCGGTCGTCTGTACAGCCCGGTTCCTCGCCAGGCGCATGCCCAATTTTCCTGCCTTCGTCGCACCGACGATAATCAAGACGATGCGACTCTTGTTGCATACACGGATGCCAGTGTTAATGGCACAATAATTCACAAAGCTCTCGAGTGTCTATTGATACCAGAGGCAGGCCAGACGTGCTCGTATGTTGCCGATCCTGCACCACCGGCCTATCTTGCCGAGCTTGCTGCGATACGAGACGGCATCATTCGCACAGACTCTACTCAAGCCATCCACGACATACGTAGGGTATCTCGGTCCACTCTATTCTCAGATAGCGTTCACCGTCTTGCTGCCAGTGTGAATATCCTCATGCGCGTCCAGTGGGTGCCTCTAGCAGCCCTGCCGGGTCTCCTTGAAGCAGATATGGCAACCCACCCACAGATTACAACATACCCACTTCCACATTTTCCTGAAGACGTCTGTGGACGACGGATCCGGGAAAAAGAAAGCCTCCGACGTAGCACACGAGCTCTCATACCTCAGTGTGGGTCAGACCTCCCTGGCGGGTTAACCCGCCGAGAGGAGGTTACGTTAAGGAGGCTACGTGTCGGTGTCGCTCTCACTGCGTCTGTGACCACCCTGAGGCCAAAACAGTACCATGGTGCTTACGGCTCATCGTGCCCATTTTGTAATACAGAAATCCAAAATGTGACAGTGACACACCTAGTATGGACGTGCCCAGGACTTCATCTAAGCCGCCTCCGCCACCTCCGGGCAACAGGCCTTCGGCCTGGCCGCCCACCCGACCGTGAACGTTGGATTCATGGACCACATCATTGTTCACTCCTAGATTGTACGAGTCGAATCTGTTCGTGCACTTTTAACATCCTTTGTGTTATGCCCCAGGGCATGCTTTCAAATTAAAAAAAAAACGTTGGACCATTAGGGTGACAGAATGGATACCAAGAGAAAGGAAGCCCAGTAGAGGACGGCAGAAGACTAGGTGGTGCGACGAAATTAGGAATTTTGCGGGTGCTAGTTGGAATCGGTTGGCGCAGGACAGGGGTAATTGGAGATCGCGGGGAGAGGCCTTCGTCCTGCAGTGGACACAAAATAGGCTGACGATGATTCTTATTATAATGCTAATATTTGGCCCGTAAGCCGTGTCAATCTTTTTGTCCAGTCAATGCTTAACAAAAAAAAACGCAACGAGGTAGCCTAATTAGTGCCTGCATAGTGGATATGGCATTGCGCTGCTAAACTGGAGCTCACGGGTTCAAACCAGGTGGCGGAATTGGATGGGAACGAAATGGAAAAACACTCGTGTATTCGTGTTTAGGTGCGCATTAAAGAACGCCAGGCGTTGAGAACTGAACTTGGTGACTCACAATCATATCACAAGATGTAAACGCCAGAATTCCTTTAATAATAATAATAATAATAGTAATAATAATAATAATAATAATAATAATAATAATAATAATAATAATAATAATAATAGAGCTGGCTGCGTCCATCAGCGTTTTTCTAGGGGCGTAAACGAAAGAAATTATTGTCGAGTCTCATTTTTTAGAAAAACATGTTATGTGCTATGCTTAGCTCATATTTCATACCAAAATGTAATGTCCATCCCAACTGTGTCTTCGCTCAACCAAGCGGCTTCTGTATTATAAACAGCTCCTTTCAGTTATTCAGTGCACTATCATAATATGACGTAGTAGTGACGGTGAAGAAAGCATCAAAACTGTGAATCACGAAACTATCGTTCTATTGGCGAACCTGTGGCCTCAAAAACAGGCTATTTCAAAGAACCACGATAGCGGCGAACATAGTGGGTGATCGTCGAAAATCTGATCTGCCGGTCAAGCGGATCGGCTTTGATACATGAAATCAACATAGAAGCGAACAGAGCCACGCTTCTCCTTAACAATAACGACCGGCGAGGCCCACGGACGGGCTGAGCAATGTGGCGGCGCTGCCTGGCGTCCACATGCTCACTAATGACACGGCGCTCCACACGCGGTCGTTGCCGCAGTGGTGAATGGGAGCCAGTGCCGATGTGGTGCCCCACAGTTGACGCGTGTCGAACAGAAGGCTGAACAGCGTCGAAAGAAGAAAGAAAATTGCGAAGGACGGCGATACGCTCGGAAAGATGACTTGGTGTGAAGCCGTCAGCGATGGATAGGCCAAAGATGTCGGAGGGAAACTTGTCCGAAGCAGAAAGAGCGCCGATGCTCGTATGGTCGTCGAGAGAAGTAGCCTCTGGCACGACGACGATGTGCAGGGACGGCATGGCTTGGACATGGGCGAGACATTGGCCACGAAGCAATGTGAGTGGTGCGGAAAAAATCATGTATGCAAAAATATGACTGAACCCAGTCGAGAGATCGAGGGTCGCAAAGGGGAACAGTAAAGTATTTTTCACCATAAATGTCTCAGAAGGGACAAACAAAACAGTGGCGCCAGAGATTCTTCCGCAGGACACAGGTGAAATAACAGCGGTGTGCGGAGGAATGTCGGTCTCTGTAGCGCCGACTAATTCATGGTGATGTTCGGGAGAATCGTCTCAACGGAGGTCGCATAAAGGAGAAAATTTGACTTGTGCTCACTCGCAGCTGATGATGGGGTTGTTTCGTGAAAGTAAATCTAAGAATTACGTCGTGAGAGCACCGAATGCAGCACAATCAACTCAATGAGGTACAAAACATTCCTACTCGGACCGTACAAGGTGCCGCGAGTTGAACGTGCTGCGCTGTTGCTGTACACAGAGCTGGGCCAGCAACTGCCGTCGTCACTTTCCTGATGGAGCGACAAAGCCTTTCATTCTTAACGCAAACGGCGGCTGCAGTGTGCACAAGGGCAACAGTTGAGACACCTTCGACAGAAATTGCAATGACGTTCGACGAACAAACGTGAGGACTTGGAGGCTTTGACGGCGACGCAGTTCTTGCCTCATGAACTGCAGCGTTAAGTTTTCTTCGTCTGTAGCATGGGACGACGACGCGTTGGCGACAGAGGGCGCCCACGTCGTGACAGAGAGCGTTGGTCGAAGGAGGCATGACGATCAGGTGTTCCTGGCGAGCAGCTCACCGGCGCTGCGAGTAACCATTAATATGCCTACGAGACAGACAGCGGCATGCAGCAGCGACAGTAGCCGGTGATATGTCCGGGGCGGCAATAGGCAAAGCAAATGTGTTTGTCGTCCAAGGGTTTGCGGCTACGGGGCCGGTCCAAGGTGTGCGGGGAGGAGACGGCGTCGGCATTGGTTGTCGCAGTGTGAAAGCAGTTCCGGGCCTTGTGACGACGTTGGCGTACGTGAGAGGAACAGCTACAAGATGCGGTTGATGGGACACTGGCACAGCGTCGGCAATTTCTTCGTCAATCGCCTGCCGAATAGCGGGTGATATGGCGTGGCTGAGCAAACTGCACCAGTGAGAGCTGCCTAATCGTGTATGAGCGCCTTCACGTGGGGCAGCCGTGTGGACTGGTCCGAGACGACGGCCAAGCCCACGACGTCGTTTGCAATTAGGCGACGAGTCCAGGCCCGCTGTTTCCCGAGTTCGTCGCAGCTTTGACACAACTTGATGAGATCCGCTACGCTGCTGGTTTTTTTTTTCTTTTTGCAAGCAGAATCTGGAAGACGTCATTGTCAATGCATTTCATCCATTGTAATAAGCAATTTTCTCCAGTCTAATAAGTACAGTTTTGCTGTCACCACTGTCACAAAGTGCGATAAGTTTGTTCGTTACTACGCTCATTAGAAATAAGCAGGGATTTTTCGTGCGGCTCAAGCAGTAACATTTTTTTTATATTGTGCACAAAAGACACCCACTAAAGAAATAACAATGATCTTGCGTAAATTACGCTCTCGAAACTACACATTGGAGCTTATCTTCCACTCACGCACTACGCGATACTCAAAACGCTGTTGTCTTATAAATACACGTTCGAGACACGCACCAACGCTTTGCTTCTTTGTGTCCGCGCAAGAGACCCTTTAAAAGACGAGTACAAACCTTTCTTAAATTGCGCCATTTAACAACGCCTCCTCCAAATAACGTGCTTTACTTTCAAAGAAAAATCTCGCGAATACTTCGAAAAGTGAAATGGTATCAAGCGCGCCACTACAGGCTTCTAACAAATAACCTGGACTTGACCCTGCAAGCGTATTTCATACAAAAAAAGCCTATCTGTTTAAAAAAGAACGACACATCGATGAAACAAAGTTTCAAAAAGAGCGCTCGCGAAACTATCGCTTTCAGAATATCGATGACCTGAAATAAACAATCTCATCAAAGCTCAAAGCTTGCTTATTGCCACAATATCTATATCTCAATACGTCTAACCCAACATTAAAAATAAAGAAACAAACAAACTGTTTCCACGAAATCTGTATACAGCTGTTCATACTCAATAGCGTGCGGTTGCCTCATATCGTAGGCCTTACTCAAGGTGGGAGCGGTCTCGAGACTCTTCTTGCCAACCAGGGAATACAAAGGGCACGTAGGCTTATTCACCTCGCTGCAGACACCCGATACCTTGCGTACTGTCAACCTTCCTTCTAGGCATGTCACTACGAATTCGCTGCCTTGTACAACCACATCACGTCACCTGACTGCCTCGCTCTCTTGCGTCATGCACAGTACGCCTCGAAAACAACACAACGAGGGCGAACATAATTGTCCCCTGGCTTCTGTCCACCTTCGTACCGAACGTCTCTTTCTTTTCTTCCTCGACCGGCGGCTCGGACTGCTCGGACGCGCTCTGACTGGAAACATTCCAAGCGACAAAGCGCATTTCTACGTCTTTCAATGCGCTCCCAACACGGTTTAATGCCTTTCGCTTTAGTCGGCCGCGTTTCTTTTTCTGCCGCATTCCTGAATCTGCGACGCCTCTCTCTCTTAGCACGCTCTCAGGTGGTTATTTCCGAGTGCCTTTTTTTTTCCGTTGGCGGCTCATCAGCCTTACCCTCTTCCTGCTTTTCTAACGCTGAAATCGGAAAGAATTCGTCCTCCGGCTTAACTACGCCTCCGGAGCTAGCTGTTTCATCCTCTTTTTTTTTCCACTTTGTTCATCGTTGCAACTTAGCGGCTGAGCTAGTTCGCCTGCTTTTGACCTCGTGAAAGCTATGACCTGTGCTTCGGCAAATGTGCCCCCCTTTTGTTCAGTAGCGACTCCAAGTCGTTCGAGAAAAGGTAAGAGTAGCCTTCGGTTATCCCATTGGAGACAGCTGTCACTGCCTCGATATCTCCGAAAGGTCCCTCAACTTGTACCTTTGCCATAGGTAGGCACACTGAGTCTTTGCTGACTGCCTGCCTTACCTACGCGCATTCGGACACGTAGACTTCACTTTTCACATACTTCGGATGGACAACGTTCGTGGTGGTCGCGGAGTCCCTGAGTACCCTACACTGTTCGCCATTTACAATTAGATCCGTCATGTATGGCTTCAGGAGTTTCAGGTTACTTGGAGTTTGAGGTTACTTGGTGTGCAGCGATGGCGTAGAGGTAGAACACCCGCCTCGCGTGCAAGAGGTCCGTGGTTCGAATCCCGGTGCCGGCAATTTTCCACCGGATTAAAAAAAAATCCGCGTGTGATAAAATTGCATAAACAGGCCTGGAGTGTGGCCTGATCCCGGTTACCAGAACCGGCAACGCACTCCCTCACCAGAGCAGGATTGGCCACCCTGGTGCAGTACTTGGCCACAACCTCCTATATGAACAACACAATCAAACCCCGGCCCTCAGTCCCCAGCAGCTGTGGAGCAACTGACCACGGCGGCGGTCAGACCTGCGACGCAGGAGAGGGTACTAGGAATCACTGGCTCCGGACAGGCCGCCATTGGAATATGAACCTGGCAACGTTTAACGCTAGAACGTTATCTAGTGAGGCGAGTCTAGCAGTGCTATTGGAGGAATTAGAGGGCAGTAAATGGGATATAATAGGGCTCAGTGAAGTTAGGAGGCCAAAAGAAGCATATACAGTGCTAAACAGCGGGCACGTCCTGTGCTACCGGGGCTTAGCGGAGAGAAGAGAACTAGGCGTCGAATTCCTGATTAGTAAGAATATAGCTGGTAACATACAAGAATTCTACAGCATTAACGAGAGGGTGGCAGGTCTTGTTGTGAAACTTAATAAGAGGTACAAAATGAAGATTGTACAGGTGTACGCCCCTACATCCAGTCATGATGACCAGGAAGTCGAAAGCTTCTATGAAGACGTGGAATCAGCGATGGGTAGAGTGAAAACTAAATACACTATACTAATGGGCGACATTAATGCCAAGGTAGTCAAGAAGCAGGCTGGAAACAAGGCAGTGGGGGAATATGGCATAGGCACTAGGAATATCAGGGGAGAGTTATTAGGGACCTTTAGCGCGTCCGGTATCCGGGAAAGCGCGGGCGGTTTTCCGGTTTAGCGGGGGCGTAAAGGTGAGCGGCCCGATCGGTGGCGCCAGCTGGTGGCGCAAAGCTCAACCACACAACCACAGAGCTAATTACTGTATTCTGCTTAGCTGCTGGGGTAAATATTCGACAGTGGCGCAATCGTGTTCACAATTACGCCGCTGCCAAAAATTTGCACGAGTCGCGAAGCAGGATATGGTGAGTTACTGCAGTTTTAGCTATGCGTTTGTCTGGTTGAGCTCTACAACACCAGGCGGCTTCACCGCTCACGTTTACGCCCCGACCATCCGGTAACCCGCCCAAACCGCTCCCGTTTACCGGATTAGCGTACAAGCTAAACGTCTCTATTAGTAGAGTTTGCGGAACAGAATAATATGAGGATAATGAATACCTTCTTCCGCAAGCGGGATAGCCGAAAGTGGACGTGGAGGAGCCCGAACGGCGAGACTAGAAATGAAATGGACTTCATACTCTGCGCTAACCCTGGCATCATACAAGATGTGGACGTGCTCGGCAAGGTGCGATGCAGTGACCACAGGATGGTAAGAACTCGAATTAGCCTAGACCTGAGAAGGGAACGGAAGAAACTGGTACATAAGAAGCCGATCAAAGAGTTAGCGGTAAGAGGGAAAATAGAGGAATTCCAGATCAAGCTACAGAACAGGTATTCGGCTTTAACTCAGGAAGAGGACCTTAGTGTTGAAGCAATGAACGACAATCTTGTGGGCATCATTAAGGAGTGTGCAAAGGAAGTCGGTGGTAACTCCGTTAGGCAGGATACCAGTAAACTATCGCAGGAGACGAAGGATCTGATCAAGAAACGCCAATGTATGAAAGCCTCTAACCCTACAGCTAGAATAGAACTGGCAGAACTTTCGAAGTTAATGAACAAGCGTAAGACAGCTGACATACGGAAGTATAATATGGATAGAATTGAACATGCTCTCAGGAACGGAGGAAGCCTGAAAACAATGAAGAAGAAACTAGGAATTGGCAAGAATCAGATGTATGCGTTAAGAGACAAAGCCAGCAATATCATTACTAATATGGATGAGATAGTTCAAGTGGCTGAGGAGTTCTATACAGTACCAGTGGAACCAGTACCAGAGATTTATACAGTACCAGTGGAACCCCCGACGATAATTGAGGAGAAAATAGTCTAGAGGAATCAGAAACCCCAAAGGTCACGCCGGAAGAAGTAAAGAAAGCCTTGGGAGATATGCAAAGGGGGAAGGCAGCTGGGGAGGATCAGGTAACAACTGATTTGTTGAAGGACGGTGGACAGATTGTTCTAGAGAAACTGGCCACCCTGTACACGCAATGCCTCATGACCTCGAGCCTACCGGAATCTTGGAAGAACGCTAACATAATCCTAATCCATAAGAAAGGGGACGCCAAAGACTTGAAAAATTATAGACCGATCAGCTTACTGTCCATTGCTTACAAACTATTTGCTAAGGTAATCGCAAATAGAATCAGGAACACATTAGACTTCTGTCAACCAAAGGACCAGGCAGGATTCCGTAAAGGCTACTCAATAATAGATCATATTCACACTATCAATCAGGTGATAGAGAAATGTGCGGAATATAACCAACCCTTATATATAGCTTTCATTGATTACGAGAAAGCATTTGTTTCTGTTGAAACCTCAGCAGTCATGGAGGCATTACGGAATCAGGGTGTAGACGAGCCGTATGTAAAAATACTGAAAGATATCTATAGCGCCTCCACAGCCACCGTAGTCCTCCATAAAGAAAGCAACAAAATCCCAATAAAGAAAGGCGTCAGGCAGGGAGATACGATCTCTCCAATGCTATTCACAGCGTGTTTGCAGGAGGTATTCAGAGACCTGGATTGGGAAGAAATGGGGATAAAAGTGAATGGAGAATACCTTAGTAACTTGCGATTCGCTGATGATATTGCCTTGCTTAGTAACTCAGGGGACCAACTGCAATGCATGCTCACTGACCTGGAAAGGCAAAGCAGAAGAGTGGGTCTAAAAATTAATCTACAGAAAACTAAAGTAATGTTTAACAGTCTTGGAAGAACACAGCAATTTACAATAGGCAGCGAGGCACTGGTAGTCGTAAGGGAATACATATACTTAGGGCAGGTAGTCACTGCGGTTCCGGATCATGAGACGGAAATAATCAGAAGAATAAGAATGGGCTGGGGTGCGTTTGGCCGGCATTCTCAGATCATGAACAGCAGGTTGCCATTATCCCTCAAGAGAAAATTGTATAACAGCTGTGTCTTACCAGTACTCACCTACGGGGCAGAAACCTGGAGGCTTACGAAAAGGGTCCTACTCTAATTGAGGACGACGCGCCGAGCTATGGAAAGAAGAAAGATAGGTGTAACGTTAAGGGATAAGAAAAGAGCAGATTGGGTGAGGGAACAAACGCGAGTTAATGACATCTTAGTTGAAATCAAGAAAAAGAAATGGGCATGGGCAGGAGATGTAATGAGGAGGGAAGATAACCGATGGTCATGAAGGGTTACGGACTGGATTCCAAAGAAAGGGAAGCGTAGCAGGGGGCGCCAGAAAGTTAGGTGGGCGGATGAGATTAAGAAGTTTGCAGGGACGGCATGGCCACAATTAGTACATGACCGGGGTTGTTGGAGAAATATGGGAGAGGCCGTTGCCCTGCAGTGGGCGTAACCAGGCTGATGATGCTGATGATGATGATGATGATGATGATGATGGATGATTGCTTATACAAGTGAATGCTGGCCTTTTCTTTGGGCAGTTTCGGGCAAGTGACCCGTTTCCCTGCATTTATAACATGCCACTTGAACTGACGATTTCAGCTCTTCCGAATGATTTCCGGGTTCAACACCTTCCAGGTGCTTCCTCTATGCCTTCAGTGCCCGCCAAACTGCGACTAGCGTGGTCTCATTCTTCTTTTGTGGTTTCCTGCCCTCGAGGGTAAGATTTTGGCCGTGGGGAAGGCTTGTGATAGTACTGTGCGCTACTGCTCTGTGGTATGAAGCCACGTCTTGGCACATACTCTTCGGCCAGCTGTGCTGCACTTTTTACAGACGCACATTCCTGCCTGTCCTTAAAGTGACACTAAAGCGAAACAATAAATCAGTTTAGACTAATCAAGCATTCTTTGAGAACCCTGCAGGCAGCCATTAAAAAAATAGTTTGGTTATTAGATGATAAAATGAAGGTCCAAGTATCAGTATTTAAATTTCGCGTCAAACCCCCAGCGCCGGTACGTCAGTGTGACGTCAGGGATTCCAAAGTATGTTTTCGCATTTGGGCCGCGTTGGCTGAATAAAGGTTCCCGAAACTTGCCATGTTTAATATTTGGTTCCTTTTGAACACAATGTAGTCAATCTGTACCAAAATATATAATTAGTAGGCCCTAGAAGATGCATCAAAATGGAAGACGTCACAGCCCCCAGGTGCGGGAACTTGAGTAGGCGTCACCACCCGTATTTCGTTCGTGCCCTTTTCCTGGCTTACCAAACGTCTTATCGTTGTAAGAGTGGTGTTATTGGTGTTGTAGAAGGGTAATTTACTGATGCAGAAGAACTCATTTTTCACTTTAATGTCCCTTTAAGCCAAAGGCAGACGTTATCCGTCACGATCTCGCAAAACTGCTCTAAGCAGATTGAACTTACTGACGTTATCTGTCCCTGTTCCTTTCACTCTGAAAAATTATCCTTGAGCCAACACGCAAACTCAACTTCGCTTTCATTAGGCTTCTCCTTTTCTGTCAAAATCTGCTGCGAAATTCCTTTGTGGGAAGCTTGCATTTGGCGAGCAAACTCGGCTTCCCTTAACTGTACACGCCTGCCTCGGTTTCGCTCAATCGGGCCACGACTTGCGACGCTTCTCCCGGCAGCAACGAAAGCACCCGCTTCGGCCAAGTGTCCTGGTGAAATGATTGCTTCTCACAAATCCGTTCAAAATTAATCAGGTAGAGACGGATGTCATCGCCTGGTTTGTACGGCTGAAGCAAACTCGTCATTTTTCACCATTTCTGTTTGTGTAGGCGCCGCATCCACACTGCGCGCTAATCTCGCTTGCTCTAGTTTTATTTTCTCGAGCTCAATTTCTGCCTGCCTTCGTTCGCTCTTTTCCTGCTTCTCCTTCTCTTCCGTCCTTTCTTTCCTCTAACGACATATCTTTTCCTGGGCATCCATGAGCTTGTCCTCCTAGAAACTCACTTATCGTTAATATCCACACCGAGCTCTGCTGCCAACAGCAGCACTCCTCTTTCTCTAACACTGTGATAGCCATTCTTTCGTGAGAGCCGACTACAACTTCCCTTCTATTGCCGCACACCTGGTGGCAATCAATCAGAGCTAATTGCCCGATAGAACTTCGTCCTCATCTTCCGGCAAAAAGCAGTCGCTTCTGCACTCACGCAACCTCGAGCTTGCGAAGGTCGTGTCTCCCACAGCTACGTTCTCAGTTCCGCCTGTGCCAGATGGATAGGACTGCCTTCTGGTGCTCTTCCTTTCAAGTTTCCTCGAGTCATCCAAGCCTTCACGCCGTTAATGCCACGGCTGTGCCTCCCCGAGCCACGAAGAGGAGTTCTGCTGATGCTAGATACACAGAAGTCGCTTTTCCGTCCGCAGTTTTCCACAAGCCTCTTGATCTCACCGCTGCCAACCAGTTTGTTGTGGCTCGTGGTAGCGTTTAGGCCAGGAATCCTCAAGACACAAGGATGTGTACGCCCGGGTATAGGAGCGGTAAAAAAGCTTGATTTTGCATATTTACGCTGGCTGCAGCTATTAAAGCCCATTTTATATATGAGCACTTTCAATGTCTGGGCTCACTACATGTCTCAGCACACATCAGGACACGTTAGCGCACCGCGCACCAAAGTCCCCTTTTTAAAATAGCCGTCTGCACTAGCTGACTAGACTAGGGAATCTGATGGCTCTGTCTCGGCGAATCATAATCGTAAAAGCGTTCGCACTATCCCTCCCATGACGTCACGCCATTCCGCCGGACTCCGCGTCCAATGTTGCGGGATCGCCCCCTCATTCGAGGCAACCACGTGGGAATCTGGGAACCTGGTGTCCACGCCGTTCCCACGGAAGACGTTGGCCCCTTGCATCAATTAGTGGGCTCTGCGTGACGGCCAGCTTGTAGCGACGTGGGAAGCCTGGTCTTCCCGGCTGTTACCGCGTCTACAAAATCCGGTGGTCGTTGTTCCCTAGAGAGGAGCTTATTTGTTCACCCGTCAACAGTCGGCGCCGGGGCTGCGTCGATGTCTGGTGCGCGCTGATGAAGAGGAGAGGTGCCTAATGGGAAGCACCTAAGGAATGCCCTTTGCCGCTTTGAGATCTAACAACATTTACGATCCAGTGCCTTACGTCCTGCGGCTTCTTTGCGTTTGAGGTATGATTCTGAATAACGAATGGCACTAGACAAACGTTCGCAGTACTCCTAGAATGCATTGCCCTGGTCTTTCAGGTTATGACCCAACCACTGGCACGCGTCGGCGAGCTTTGGCGCACGCCGACAAGCGAACGCTTCGCTTCCCGTTGGTCGGTGGAAGAGGGCACGCAACCACTGGACAGAAGCTCTGACGCGCACCGAAGCTCGCTCCTCGGCTGCGGCGCACTGTTGCTGAACTATTTTGTCTTCATCCGTCAAAGTCCGGCCTAAAACAGCCTGCCGTAACCTAAGCTTTAAACAATAAGTTTGTTATCTGTATGAGCTTTTAGATATACAAAACACGTTTGAATTATGAATATACGCCTGCAGCAACAGTTTGTTTTTATTTTTGAAGTAACAATAGTGCATAAAATATCGACATCAGCGCTTGCGCGTCGTCTGTCTGCAAGATCGCTTTGCAAATACCTGCACGACGATGCCATATCAAATCAAAAACTGTTGTACCATTTCATTTTTTGGTAGCTCATTGCACAGCCAACTATGTAAGAATTAGGCTTGCAAAGTATCACTGCAAAAATCTGTGTTGGAAATATTGTCAAGTCAATTCAAGTTCATTTGTTTCAGCATTTCTTTTGTACAAACAGAAGAATGCTGTAACGTAGTAGTGACGGTAAAAAATAATGTGAGACTCAATCGCAACGATAGCGGCGAGCAATGTCGGCAATCGTCGAAAATCTGATCTGCGGGTCAAGCGCGTCGGTTTGCATACATCAGTCGTCGAAAGTTACAGCCTATTCGCTGGTGCCCTCGCGCATTCCAAAAACTGCTACACAATTCGTGTCACGTATGCAATCAGATTAACAAGTTTCGTTGACAACAGACAGAACCATCGATAACATTCGCGAAATTTCCGATACGTTCAGGCGCATCCTGAACCGAGCGCTAACGTTTAACATTTTTCAGCCGGTGAAATACGGTCACCGGATACAGATAAATAACCCATGTCAATACAATTATGCTTGTTGGTGCATGAAAGAAACGTGAAAAAGTGGGTTCTGAGAAAATCAGCAAAAAAGAATTGAATCTCCTGTAGCACTCACAAAAAAAAAATCTAGAATAGCTAAAATTTATGTAATTCGTAGCTTGTTTCCCCCCAGATTCTTGATTCTGTCAAATCTAGCCCATGGAGCACCTCTATCATTCTAGGTTGTTTTGATGCATCAACACCGCATCCGGAGGCCTTCACATTGAGTGTATTGCTACAAAACATTTTCGCAGTGTAAGGGTCATGTTCTATTGTAATTGGTTTCTACGTGTCAAGCTTGTCGTTCTTTACATACCGACATACCATGACATACCGTCAGATAATACAAGCTTGAGAATCGGAGGCTTTTAATAGGGGTCTTTCGTTGCCCTTTGCCAAGTCGTACTATTGAAGCGCTTATCCGAATGTATGGGAGCAGCTCATCAACATAATATAACAAATATATACACAGGTTATTTTCACAATTTATACACTTCGTTACCACAAAAAACTGCAGTTTATTGTTTTCAGCCTGCTATGATGTTTTGACTGAGAAAGATATATTCAATTTGTTCTGCGAGGCACGCAATACTTGCTGTGGCATATTGTTTTATTGCACAACACTGGATACAGTAGCCAGCCATTATTAAAACTCAGAAGAAATTAATAGCACAATGTATATGATCAGGCACATAGCATATTATTATTGCAATTTCTTAATTCATGCCTTTTTTTATTTGCAGAAAAGCTACTGCACTAAAATAGTATACTAGTACATACTTAAAAAGCACGATTTTATACTACGATAATAATCAATCATTCAAATGTTTATTGAAGTGCCCAGGAACAGCTAGAGAGCTTTTGTACTAGCGCACTTAACGAGCACTATTCAACACAAGAAGTACAGAAAGCATGAATGTGGTAGACAAAAAATGCAAGGTAGAGAAACAAATAAGGAAAAAGTAAAAGTAAAAGGGAGTTAATTCTACGCGATTATCTACAGATACACAAAACACTTGAAATGAACTCTGAAGTATGTTTTGGAGTCAAGTCTTATACAGCACAATCTTGCAACAAGGTCAGGCAACGAATGTGGAATGCTACCTGTTATACTGTTGCGGCACGAACAAATGCATATGATCAAGAACCTTTAGGAAATGTATAATATCATGGGCCACCTTATAAAGGAACAAAAGGTGTGATTAATTAGGTCTTGAATCTAGAGGTGCGAGATGAAGTATACTTGAGAAGGCTCAACTGTAGTCGCCACAATGGCAAAAGTGGTGCTTTAAGATGGATATCAATTTATTCTGGATGCGTTCAATGAGGTCAGAATTAGATTTTAGATTTGCTCGTTGCACCCCCTCCTACAGAGGCATAGTCTAGTAGTGTGAGGCACACAGCAGAATTTCAGAAACACAACAGCTGAGTGGAAATCATGCAATATACGGCATGCAATTCCAAGAGCGTGAAGGGCATGTTGTGTAATTATCTATGTGAAGAGTAGCCAAGTACACGCCAAGATCTTTCATTTCATCGACCCTAAGGAGTGGAGCATCAGGCAGGGTGTATCGAAATTTCACATGGTGCGTTTCTGCATATAACTCAATGTCATAGTATTGGAATCATTTAAAAGTACTTATTGTTTCTGCAGCAGTTTGAGAGTGAAAAAATGAAAAAATGTCTTTTTGGAAGTCGATGTAGTGGTGAACACTGCTGACAGTATCAAATAGTTTTAAGTCGTCGGCATACAAAGTCATGCTGTTCATTTTTATTAAAATGCTCTTAGCACTAACAGAAAGCAAGGACTCCAATATCGATTCAAACACTTTTGACGCACAGCAGTGGATAGCTATACGTCGGCAGTTAGTTTCTGCACATCTAGCACCTGATTTGTGCATGGGAAATGTCCATGCTACCTTCCGAGTGCTAGAAAACGTACTACACTTCAAAGAACTATAGAAGATGCTTGTGAGAGCAGGGAACACATATGCTTTCATACGTCTTCACCCTTTCAGATGCCACTTTATCCCGTTGATTGAAAAGTTGCTTTCGCCACATCTATTGCATCTTCAGAATCATAGAAAGCGTACAGCTGCAGAAAAGATTAAGAATTTTAAATTCTTTAGCGACTTTTGTCAAGTTTACAAAATTTCGACTCCATGCGAAAACTCACTACAGGAACACAACATATGAGAACATGTACTATTTCGTGTTTTGAAAAGCTTGAAAAGCACTAATCCAGCCGCTTGAAAATTATGCCTGGTGCATGACATTCTAAAAAACAATGAAAGAAGTGAACCCTCTACATACATCATACTGATCCACACAGTAAAAACACCCAGCCGTCATCATTCTAGGTTCATCTTCCCACTTATGTTGCTAAAACATTCTGCACGTTATTCAACATTGTAGCACAGATCCAATAATAACTGTTTCAAGATATATGAAACACATTTTAAATGCCATTACTTTGATCAGTGCTTTTGCTATTGATGCACTCTCCTGCTGTGCACAATTGTGCAGACAGCGTCTCAAAGGGTTAAGTTCCGCGGAAGAAATACCATCAACACCACAAGAAAAGGAAGGTTTAAGGCACTTCATACACTTGAAAACAAGGTTTTCATTGACTGATAGCGTGCACACTGTGCCAGACTGAGAAGGAAGGTTACTTGAAGCATATTGCACACCATAGAGCAAACAGAAATGTTCTGCAAAGGCATCAGCAGTATTCGAGACAACATCGCTATTTTCATGAAGAAGACGTACATCTTTGGCATTCTCTTTAGAAGAGTGAGAGCGCACAATGTTCCAGAAATATTTTGAATTATATGTCACGCTGGCTTCAACACAATCAATGTGGTCGTAGTGATGATTCTAATAATAATAATGATAATAGTAATAATAATAACAATCTTAGTGGTAACTTGGCACTCTAGACTAAAAAGGCTGATGCCTGTATGTTAGAGCGTCCGATAACCAGCCATCTAAGCAGGAATTTGCAGGATGCAGAAGACACCTCCTTCCCTTCCCCGTGCACACACACGCACGCACGCACACACTTGCTCAATAACACAGCACAGCACACACGCACACATTCGACGGGTGCAAACCACAGGAGTGCCAATTTAGTCTGGTTCTAAGGAAGGAGAATCCAAATGGCCAAGGGGGTGGATAGAAAGCTCTTTCTGCCACATCATGGAGTTGTGTCGGGTCATGGACGCGCGATGAGGGCTCAGGCTGTGCTGACCACTTGTTCAGACGAACTGAAGAAAGATTAGTGATGTCCAGAGAGCCGTCAAGCACCCCGCAGCATAGACTAGTGCAATGTTGCGCTGGTATTGCATGGTGTGCTACCTGAGGGGTTTGAGGCAATCCTCGTAGGCTGGCATGAACTTGCGACAATCGAAAAGACGGGAGTAGAGGGTGCGTGCTGTCCGGCGCTGCACGAGCTTAAGTTTGTTAGCGTCGCGAGTTTGTTACGGGAACCATACTGATGAGCAGTACTCAAGTCGCGACAGAATGATAGAAGCGTAGAGTGCTCGGAAAACCTTGCGTCATCAGGGAAGGGAGACACGGGACACAAATCCAAGTATGGGCCGATGCTTAGATATAGTGCGGGTGACATATGCGGAAAAGTTGAGAGAAGAGCTAAATGTTACACCCAGAATGGGAAGGGCCCCAACAGTCTTTATAGATGTGCCTCCAAGGTAGTAAGTTAGACGTGCAGCAGTTGTAGCTGATACGCATGGCAGCACTTTTTGCAGTACTACTTGTAGGCCCAGTCGTTCACCTTTACGGAATGTATTTATTCCAAGCATATATGCTGTGCATCGGCATATTGTTGTTGTGGAAATGTTAACTTGTTAATCAAACACATTCGACGCAGATGCATTAGTAACTTGGTTCTGAGTAGATCTTTGTCCTGACTACAATTTATAGTATCGCAGCAAGAAGCATTTTAGTAGAAACTGAAGGGATTCCAGCAGTTTAAGCATACCGACTGCACAAAACACTGATGACACCTTTTCACCTTCCCCACAATGCACTCATACCATCTACACTTTTCATAAACAAAAAGTGAGATAAAAAATCAATTCCTCACTCGGACGAAAGCTTAATAAAGAACGCACATGAGTTTCTGCAGTGCCGCGCTCACAGCCTAAGAATTGTCATCATGGGCGACTTTAACCTTCCAGAAATTAACTCGAAGAAAATGAAATACTCATCATGTACTTCAGAAGCGCTAATTGATTTAATGCTCAACTTCAACGTACAACAAGTACTTGATCAACCAACACGCTCACATGGTACTGCAAGTAATATACTCGATCTAATAGAACTCTCTGATCACTTCTTTGTAAACAAAATGCATACTAGTATTATTGAAGGCATATCTGACCACGATATTCCAATACGTCACCTACCTCTGTCGTTTAGTATAGAAAAAAGGTCTTTAGAAAGTACCGTCATCAACTTTTCAAAATCGGATGACGCCAATGTTTTGACGTACATGGCACATGAATTCACAGATTTTGCGGAAATGGCTTGCAATCCTTCGGCAGACGCAAATGCCCTCTGGATTAAGTTTAAGACAGTAATAAATGACTGCATTGAACGATTTATACCGTTCAAAACAAGAAAATCGCGGAAATACAACCCATAGGTAATGCGTGAGGTAATTCATGCCAAACGAAAAGTGAAAAGGTTACGTTGGTCTTTGAAGACTAAAAATCAACCACTCCAGACATCAAAGTTCATTACCGCCAAGGCAGAACTTAAAATCAGACTAAGCCACTCCAGAAAATAATTCTTTAATACTACCCTGCCTAACTTCGTAAAAGGTAATCCACAGAGATTTTGGAATCACTTCCGTGCACGCAAAGTAATCACGCCAGAACGACCCCACGATGAAAAAGTTCCTGAAGCTAATGCATACAATAAGTACTTCCAATCGGTATTTACTGCAGATAACGGGTTTGTGCTCCCAATAATTCCAATTCCTACAGGTTTCACCATCGACTCACTAAACATAACTGACTAAGGAGCCTTTAGCCTCCTACTGGGATTAGACACGAAAACATCTAGTGGCCCTGACGACGTCCCGAACAAATTCTTAAAGCGATACACAGAATGGTGCAACAGGTACCTTGGCATTATCTATCGCTTGTCACTTTCAACCGGGCGTGTGCCAGATGACTGGGAAAAATAAAAGATAATACCAATCCATAAATCATGTGACGCAAACTCTCCGTACAACTACAGACCGATATCACTAACTAGTACATCGTGCAAGATACTAGAGCATATAATTTCAAAACACCTAACAACATATTTTGAAGAGAATGGCATACTAACAGCAAAACAGCATGGATTTCGGCGCGGGATCTCAACAGTAACACAGTTGACTGAAGTTATACATGACCTAGCACATACTATTGACAACCGCGGTCAAACAGACATAATATTTCTAGACTTCAGCAAAGCATTCGACTGTGTGTGTCGCAACAAGGTAATTGCAAATTGGAGTCAATGATTGGAAACGGAAGCGTTACAGCATGGACTAGGGGTTTTTTATCACAACGTTCACAGTTCGTTTTCCATGATCAAGCATCATCTGATACAGTTCCTGTCACATCTGTCACATCACAACGTCCTCCCGTACCTGATGGCGAGTACGTCGTATCGCCGCTTACTGACGTGGTTTTGTCACGCATATTGTCCTACCGAGCGCCTTAATCCGGATCCCCGAAAACTGCGCTCGCGTGCCCATCCTCAATTTTGGATTTTCGTGGCATGTGCTGCCACACGGTATCACCATAGCGCATGTCACTCCTTTGGAAGAATTTCAGATTTCTTCTTTGACCTCCGAATCCTTCCTCAGTACCAACGGAACTTTGTCACCCACTGCTTCGTACTCGAGACGCCTGTGGACGATGTTTGCAAGATGATTGCCCCTGACGTCCCTTCCGAGCAAACAACAGCTCTTCGTCACCTCCTCCCATCTTATCGGAACATCTTTGATTTGGATGACCCTCCACTGGGCCACACATCTGTTGTCACGCATCGCAACAAGAACGGCCATCATACAGAAAGAGGTAGACAGGATGATGGACAACTCGACCGTGCCTTTTCGGTCGGAGCTTCTGCGTCGTAACCGATCATCACGCCCTCTGCTGGCTCTCCCCTTTGAACGACCCACGGGACGACTTGCACGTTGGGCATTGCGTCTACAAGAATATACACTTTCTGCATAAAGGCGCTGACTGCCTCTCTCGCAAGCCAGTGGATCAACCGGATGATACCGATGCAGACTCGCATTATCCATTGTGTTCAGTATTCTTATTCAGTATTCTTATTATTGTTGTGATCAGTATTATTGACATCAGCAGTCCATCCTTTTCCGGTTTCCTCCATATTGGCGACGAGCAATGCCAAGATCCTGTTCTTCGAACACTTATGGAACGCCTAAGTTCCTCGCCCAATGACTCGTCCCACCGGATGTCCACCTTGCGCGATGGAACTGTATACCGTCGTAGCGTTGGTCCTAATGACCCGAAGCTCCTCCTAGTCGTTCCCAAGCGCCTTCGATTGGCCGTGCTTCAGCAACTTCACGAAAATCATATTGACCGCAAGAAAGACGGGGACAGAGGAAGAAAACACATAAACAGCACAGGCGGTAACTTTCAACTGTTTTATTCATAGCAGCCAGTGGGCATATACAGGAAAAAGGAACATGCGCAGATCGCGGCAAACAAGAATGCACATCAGCTTAGCGTGGCAACCAATTATCAAAAAAATCTATTTCCGCTTGAAACAACCTAATGGAGGTATCGCTAACACAATCTTGGCCTTTCTTATTTATATGGTAAGCCTCCATCAGTTCACGTGCAGTCTGGTCATGGCTTCTGCCCAGAATCTTTATCTCCTCAAAAAGAGGTGCACAGCGACAGGCATAGCAGTGCGCAGGTAAGTGCGCCAACTCATCTTTTTAACTTTTGCTCATGCACCCTGGCTCGATCATTTAGGCACCGTCCTGTCTGCCCTATGTAGGACTTGCCACAGGCCAGGGGGATTTCATACACAACTCCCACATTGCATTTGGCATACGGCTTGGTGTGGTTCTTACCACAACCTAGCCTTCCTTTAGGATCACGGGAGGTGCGGGGGCAGAGCCGCGCCAGCTTAAAAGGGGCTGAAAAGACAAGGGGGACTCCCCTTGCCTCCCATGCCTGTCGCTGTGCACCTCTTTTTGAGGAGATAAAGATTCTGGGCAGAAGCCATGACCAGACTACACGTGAACTGATGGAGGCTTACCATATAAATAAGAAAGGCCAAGATTGTGTTAGCGATACCTCCATTAGGTTGTTTCAAGCGGAAATAGATTTTTTTGATAATTGGTTGCCACGCTAAGCTGATATGCATTCTTGTTTGCCGCGATCTGCGCAAGTTCCTTTTGCCTATATATGCCCACTGGCTGCTATGAATAAAACAGTTGAAAGTTACCACCTGTGCTGTTTATGTGTTTTCTTCCTCTGTCGCCGTCTTTTTTGCGGTCAATATGTTTTGCAGTAAATACTAACTAGGCCAAACTGAAGTTCCTCTGGAACTTCACGAAGCTCCTACTGCTGGACATCTGGACATCACTCGTACTTACGACCGTCTGCGGCGCCGCTTTTTCTGGTCCCGCAGTTATCGCTCTGTGCGCCGTTATGTCGCTCCTTGCGACCTGTGTCAGCGCCGGAAGACGCCTGCAGGTTTGCTTTAACAAAATGATATCCCTACAGAACCCTTCTTCCGTGTGGGCCTCGGCCTCTTTGGCCCCTTTTCAATTTCCATCAAAAGGAACAAATGAATTGCTGTAGCAACAGATTATGCCACGACATATGCCATCGCACGAGCGATGCCAATCATCTGCGCTACAGATGTCCCCGACTTCTTATTATACGACGTCATCCTGCACCACGGCGCCCTTCGCCGCTACTTTCTATCGAAGGTCGTCGATGATCTGCTCCGCTCTTGTTCTACAGAACACCCGCATACAGAACGCCCGTACCAGCCTCAAACGAGCAGCCTCGCCGAGCGACTCAACCGCACACTAACTGAAATGCTGGCTATGTACGTTTCCGACGATCACCACTAGTGGGACGTCGCTTTACCATACATTACTTTCGCATACAAGACGTCCCGTCACGACGTTGCCACATTTTCACCATTTCACCATTTGTAAAATGGTGAAAATGTTACGTTTTGTAAACTATTCCAATAAGTTTTTATTCCAATCTCCTGATGTCAAATTTGCGTAACCGCCGACGTAAGCATCTGGCGGTGACCCGCAGGGTTGTATGAACAGACCAATCAAACGCTCCCCTCGTTCATAGGAGATTACTTTTGTTTGCCTGATAAACGAATAACATTTCCTACACTGTGCGGCTTGTCTTATCTAATTAGCTGACAATAGGCGGGGAGCACGCTCAAGTGGCGAGGGATTCGATGGGGCCGAGCCAGTGCACTGAAAATTGATAACCGGATGAAGAGGGTGGTGCCAGCGTCTGCGATTGATCCACTTTCCCTGACTTAGCTTGCGGTGGCTGGTCGAAAATCACGGCGGCATGCAACGGAAGCTTAAGAATGACGGTAAAATGGATCCTCGGCAAAGAAGAGTCGGAAGGACGAGGTCGTAAACGTGCCGAAAGTGCTCGAAAACGTTACACGGCCACGCAGAAAGTTTCATAATACGCAACTAAACCCATGCTTTCCGCCTGGTGCGAATAGCCAGTGGCTGAGCGATCGGCGGCAGCCATCTTTTATTCCTTTCGGAACGGGGCAGCCTTCGGCTATTCGGAAGAAAATTCACTTTTGTTCGGCATATTAATGTATCTTTAACGCGTACACGTCACTTTGACGCTGGGAGAATTCGCGGTTTTGTGACGTAGCGTGACAGGCAGGTGAAGTGGATGTAGCCCGAAAATTTTTGACCGATAGCCAAGGGCTAATCTCGAATAGGCGTCGAATCAGAAATAACTATTTTTCTTTTGCTCAGTCAAGTCATGCATAATAAATGTGTACACGTCATATCAGATGGAGTTCTATAGCGGTTTTTGTGACGTCGCGTGACAGACAGGTGAAGTGGGGGTGATCCAAAAAAGTATTTGACCAATCGCGGAGCGCTGATTGGAGAATTGGAATAGAGAAGTTTGGAATAGTCTTAAGTTATAGCGCCCCTGGTTACGCTCACGATGTTATTTCCTTAGCCACCCAGGCCCGAGAGGTCGCCCGTCATCGCCTCACAGTCTCGCAAGCTTCTCAAAAGCGACGCTACTACCTCGGCATCGAGACCGCAATTTTTCACCTGGTTCCCTTGTCCTTCTCTGGACGCCTTCACGTCGCGTCGGCTTGTCGGAAGAACTACTTTTCCGTTATTCTGGTCCGTGCCAGACCTTACGTCAACTGTCCGACGTAACATACGAGATCGCCCCAGTCGGTCAGCCTTCAGTGCCTCCAAACCTCTCCAGCGATGTTGTTCACGTAGCCATGCTCAAGCCCTATGTCCCCCCCCCATTAAGTGAGGCTCTATAGCTTGCACCGGGACGGAGCTAACCCCGCCGGGAGGGTGATGTTACGATGAAGGGAAAGAAGGTGCCATGAACTAGAGGAAGACGAATACTAGCCGTTGCCTGAACGCCATATACACCAGTTGTAAATATACATTATTTTACACTCGTGGGCCTGCTTTCTTCCTGCAACAACATTTATTGGCAACTGCAGTAAAGACGGACATTCTACAGTGTTGATAGCGTGATTGCGCACTGAAGGCGCTTGGTTTTATTTCGCGAATGCCCTCCTGACGTGACGGCCTTGACCTTTATATTTGTTATGACAGAAAATTACCACAATATACCCTAAGAAGAAATGCGAAGAACCATAAGCCTTCGGACGCAGTTCTTGCCTCTGGAACTGCGGTGACTAGTTTTCCTGTTCGCTAGAAGTGGGACAACGATGCATTGGGGAAAGCGAACAGCGTCGTAGAGATGGCCAGCGGCGATCATGGGCAGGATTGGCGGTGTATGGAGAATTCGGACGTGATTCGGTAGGCGAAAATAACGGAAAGGGAGGGGTGTAGGAGTGTGCAGGATGGTCAGGTCGGGGAAGCCACGCGCGAAGTCTACAGAAGCGTGCCACATGACTAGGAATGCCACAATAGAAGAATATTGGGCGATTGTCGGCCGTGTGCCATATTCAGGTGTTGGCTGGTAACCTGGCCGGAAACGCGGGAAGAAGTGAATGTGATGGTACAGTGGGCAGTGGTGGCGAGAACGTCAGCGTTCACGATACAACTTCGGCGTAGGTGCAGGCACCGGCGGCGGTGCACGCGGGGACGCCTAATATACTTGCTCCTGCATCATCAGTCGCGGGTTTCGAATCAGCGATGGCGTAGGGGTTGGAACGGCAGTGAGCAGAGACAGCTGCCAAGCGACGTCTGCACGAATAAACTCCTTGATCTCGTAAAGGAGGCGGGCCGTGGTCAAGAACTGCGGCTAAATTGGAAACCGAGGCATCCCGGCTGGAAGAACGCCGGGTGAGGAGGCGTTGTCTGCGTGCCAAGTTGGTCATAACTCTGACAAAGGTCAGCGACTGCGACGACGGTTTGTGGGCTTTTGGATAGGAGAATAGAGCAAAGGCGTCGTCTTCGATGCTCTCCAAGATATGACGGATCTTATCGGATTCGGTCATTGATGCAATGGAGTGCTTACAAAGGTCGACGACGTCTTCTATGCAGTTGGTGAAGCTCTCACCGGGCTGTCGGAAACGATTGCCCAAGGTCTCTGCGGCACGAAGCTTTCTCACCGCGAGTCGAGCGAAAATTTGTATGAAACTTTAAGTCGCCGCAGGTGCGAAGGCCAGATTCGTGGTTGCGGAACCACACTTCCGCGACGCCCGTTACGTAGAGACCGCGTTATTGAATTTAACAGCATCGTCCCGTTTGTTGTGGGCACTCACGCGTTCGTAGGATGAGAGCCAATCTTCTACGTCGTTTTCGTTGGAGCCGCTAAACATTGCTGGATCCCGCTGACGCAGTGAGCAGGAACATGGAAAGGGGGGCGAGGCCGGCGGTGGTGTTTGGCTGGCGTCGTCAGGCATGATGGGTGCCAACTTCCGAGTGCGGAGTTGCAGGGTTAGGGGAAGGCCTAGCAACCTCCACCAAATATGTAACGCGGTTTATTTACAGAGCCAAAACGATAAATAGGCAGGTCTACTGGTCGAGCGTCAGGCACCGAGAGCGTTAGCTCTATCCTCGAACGAGGCGTTGACGATGCGCCTGTCTTCTTCTTCATCAGCCTGGTTACGCCCATTGCAGGGCAAAGGCCTCTCCCATACTTCTCCAACAACCCCGGTCACGTACTAATTGTGGCCCCGTCGTCCCTGCAAACTTCTTAATCTCATCCGCCCATCTAACTTTCTGCCACCTCCTGCTACGATTGCCTTTCCTTGGAATCCAGTCCGTAACCCTTAATGACCATCGGTTATCTTCCCTCCTCATTACATGTCCTGCCCATGCCTTTTCCTTGATTTCTTCCATTATTGTCGTGGGTGCCCCTGGTATCCGGTGGAAAATTGCGCGGCACCGGGATTCGAACCACGGACCTCTTGCACGCGAGGCGCGTGTTCTACCTCAACGCCACCGCTGCACCACCCTGTCTTCTTCGCTACAACAATATAAATAACTAAATAAAAATAATATTGGCTTTAAGACGGATCGCTCCGGCATGGAGGATACAACGTTTAGTATATCAGAAACATGATCACTGTATTGTAAAAACTGCTGACGGCCGGACAAATAGTCCCTCCCCAATCCCCAAGTTTGCGAACCAGCTGAGAAACTAGATTTCACGGAAGACCTGCTCGAACGCCTTCAGAAAGACCATAAAAAAGTACGTTTATTTGAGAGTGCACATTAATGCCTTGAGCAAGGCCATGTATTGGTTAGACAAGTCACGTCACGGAAGATAGGCACCACCGGAATCCACTGGCTTGGACAACGTTTGTAATGAAATTGAGAATAATATGCTCGAGAAGTTAACAGTTGGTGCATGCAGGTTAGGGAACCAGGCCCGTAGTTGGATAGTATCTGCTGATTTGTGCACTGGGTTTATTTTCGCATCTGTTTATTCGGAAGGGATCTGAATCGTGGAAAGACTTTGTAACTATAAGGCGAAGATACTAACTGTTTCTGCATACCGCTTGAGGAAACCATAAGGTATCCCATCTGGGTCACAGTTCTTTTTTTTTTCAGCGAGGTTGAACAGCAGGCACAGTATGCCACTCTGTTATTTCGGGACTTCATAATATTTTTTTTTCCACTAGATGAGATGATCGATGAATGTTGCAATAGGCCGTTGTCTATTGCGGAGATCGACTGGAAGTAATGATGGAATTCGTCCATATTGTCTTGTGTTTCCAATGAAGCGGAAGCCTTTTGGCCGATATGTTTACAACTCGCATAGCGCCAAAAGTTTGCAACTAAAGCTTGCTAGACAGGTACCATAAAAGTATTTTCATGAGCGTATTTTGATTTTCGGTGTTTTGGATAAGGGCCATATCTGAGCGTTATAACTGATGGCTAAGCAAGAATTTCTAGCTTTTGTTTTCATCTTTTAATTTTCGGTTTCAGGTTAATTATTTGACGCGTAATCGAATAATTACGTTTTTTAATTATCTTTCCGCAATGTCGGAGCAAAGTTTACAATACAGTGCACGACGCGTTCCTTGAATTGCAGTAAGGCAGTAAGATGGGCCAGTTGTAAAAGATCCATACTGATTAATCAGCGCGAAAACAACGCAAAGCAGCATGCACGGTACATGGTTATGCTTTTATCCAAGCAAATGGCAGGAATATCATGAAATTCTTGAGATATGTCATTATCGCTGCGTCGTGATGATGATGATCGGGCTTTAATAGCGCAAAGGCCAGTTCCGGCAAAAGAGCGCTAAACACATGATGCAATGAGTTAACAATGGTTTATGATGTCTAGGATGTACCATGGCTGTAAAGGTGCCTAAAATCAGTCACTGTGTAAGTACGTTATATATATATATATATATATATATATATATATATATATATATATATATATATATATATATATATATATATATATACTAAAAACATGGCAGGAACAAGTGAGATATGCTATGATCGTAAAATATATACGATGCAAAGTGATCATAACTTCAAAAATGTCGATGTATGAAAGTTCCACTAATGCCTTACCCGGGTGCTTGAGCGCAATAACCGATAGGCACGTACTCTAAATGCTACTTTCGCAGCAGGAGCCTCTCATAAGAGGCTGCGCTATATATATATATATATATATATATATATATATATATATATATATATCCTTACTTCCCCGAGTTCGAGGTTCTCTAGCAGGCCTCACTCACGATCTGCAGGAAGTATGGGCGCTTTATCCGAAGTTACAAAATGAGGGCTGCAGCCTAGACCCGTGGTGCATGATCTGTTGTGATGTTTCACAGCGGCCTCGAGACAGCACTTCCAGCCACCGGGAAAATCTGGATACATCTTCAGATACTGTTTGGTGTCTCGCATGGCACGTTCCGCTAGGCCGTTTGCTGCCAGGTGGTATGGAGAAGAATACTTTATCATTATGCCATGCTCCTGTGCCCACTTTGATAACTTGGCACTCCGGAAAGCCGCCCCGTTGTCGCAGACGAGCGTCTTTGTGTGTTTTGAACATTCAGCTTTGAGGAGATCTATTGCGCTGTTTGCGTCTTCTTTGCCAGCTTTAGCCGCAATCGTCCTTGTGCACTCATCTATGGAGAGCAAGAACGCTTGCGTTCGCTTGACTCCTTTCCCCTTCTTTTTGAGCTCCGCGAAGTCCAAATGAATTACTTCGAACGGAACGCTTGAATATTCCGGGGTCGTCATAACGTCTGTCGATTGCTTGAATTTAACTTTGTTCACCTGGCAGAAGTGGCATGTGCGGATGTAATGGCTGATGTCGTTTTTGGTGCCCGGCCATGTGAATCTTATGAGCAATTTATAAGTGCGCCAGAAGCCATCATGTCCACCCGATCCAGGGGTGTCGTGGTATAGATGAAGAGTCCTTGGAATCATAGTTGGTGGTACGTGATACCTTCCATTGATAAACTGGAGCTCTTCTGTACTTTCCCGTAGCTTAATATGATTGATTGTCTCTGGATCCTTGCTTGATTCCTGTACAAGTAATCTTGATAGTGCGTTGGCGTCAGTGAGGAGTGGGCCAGGACGGTGTGAAATTACGAAATCAAATTCATGAAAACCAATGGCAACCACCAGTTTCGTCAATGATGTCGTCGATTCTCGGCATTGGATAAGGTATAAATTCAGTTTGACGATTGAGAGCCCGGTAGTCTGTCCAGAGGCGGAATGTCCCGTCTTCTTTAGGTGCAATACTTATAGGAGAAGCAAATGGCGATACCGAAGGCCGGATGATACCTGCGTATAACATTTCTCGGAACTCCTTTTTCAGCCACACCTTTTTATCTCTGGACATATTATAGGGGGTTCTACGAACCACTGTTTTATCTGCGAGCTCGAAAGGAACGACATGTGATTTCAGTGCTGGAGGGTAGCTTCCCATGCATGTAAGCTCTCGGTACTTGGTCTTGATGTCTTCCTGGTGAAAAATTAGCCTTGATACACTAGGTTCTTCACCAAGACCTTCTGTTCTTATCGTGTCTTCGGCCATTACCTTGTCATCCCAATAGAGGTTTATCTTAAGTTCTCTCATGTCTGGGCGGGACAAAAGAAAATTGTAGGTGACACTGGGAATTGCCAATACGTCACTGGTAATAGCATTTCCTTGAAATTCAATAGCCAGGGTTACCCATTCACTAAGCATGGTCACTGACCCATCGTAGGCAGACGACTGGAATCCACTCGAGTCTTGTTGATAATTGATTCCGAAGCTCCCCTGTCAACGAGAGCCTTCACTTCAATGCCATCTACCTTAATGGGAACGTACAATAAGCTTGACGACGCAAAATACACTGTCTCACTGAAGCTCTTTTTCTGGGGCTTGTGATGTACAGTAGGCAGATTATGTGGAAGTAGGCTGCCGTGAACTGCGGTAATTTGTTCTTCACCATCTTCACAGTCATAATTTACGCTTCCCAGGGATTTATTTATGAAGCTGTGTTCACATTCAGTTGACGGCAACGACTCTAGATGCTCACTCAGCTTACGAGAATCAAGTTGCTCTGTTCTCCCATCTGGCTGTCTTCTTGATGTAATTCTTGGCACTGAGGTCTGCAGAAAGTTCAGAAGGTCATCAAACGTTCTTGGACCTTTGAGCTAGACATGACTACGGATCTCGATACACAGCCCTTGCGTTATCAAAGCTACAACAGCAGAAGACGACAGCTTCAGTTCTGCAGAATACAATAGGCGAAGCTTCTCAAGACAGTACTTAAGCAGAGAGCCACCTGTATAACTGAACCGTAGTGCCGCATCCCATGTTTCTACTGCGTTGCCTTCGAAAGCCGCTAAAAAGTTGCTTTTCCACAGTTCCCAACATGTTGTTCCATGACCCATGAGTTGCGCGTCATACAATTTTCTGGCTATACCACCCAAATGGCGGCGCATATTCAAAATCTTTGTGTCGTCGGAGTGCCACATATTCTTGTCACAGGCATACTCGAAAAACCACAGCCAGTAGTGTGCACTTTGCGAGTTTCCTTCAAAAACATCTGGTTCAACAATGCTTCGTGCTGACTGCTCTCGACTAAGCGCTTGGACGAAGGTTCGCATTACTTGGATCTGTTGTATAATGTTCCTTTGCAGTTCCATAACACTCAAGTCTAGGCTCACCGCCCCGGAAGGCGTTTCCTCTTTGAGGGTGCCACGTCGTATGGGTTCCAGAACCAGTTCGCTCAGTGTCTGCAGTTGTGGATTCACTGTCACCGATCGTGTTTGCACGAGGGCTTGGCGGCTGATTGCAGCTTGGTGCAGCACCACGTTGATCAGCGCGGTAGAACTAACTTCGAGAGGAAGGTCCGTCGCTGGCTCACCGTGCACTTGGTATCGGCTGAACACAACAGACTCCGATGACACCTGGTCGACGAAAAACGTCACCCGCATGGCCTGTCTTCGAAAACTGTCGGCTGCGCAAAATGTAGCGTTTCTAACTAGAACAGCAATAGAAATGACATAATCTAAGTGAGACGGGTGTCTTCCGCCATTTTATTCCAACTTCGCCCTCCTCACTTCTCCGGTAGCCCATTTCTTCGTCTTCTTTCATGCGTCCAGCGCAGACTGCTTCCTATATATATATATATATATATATACGTTTCGGCCGTGGCGCGGCCTTCGTCATAATAAACGCAGATACAAGCGTGCACCCGCTTTTATGGGCATGTGCTCGTGGACGTAATCACCAGTACATGCACGTGTACACTTGCAAAAATTAAAAGAAAAAAGTACAGCAGCAAATATAACTTAAGCACGATAAAGGATATGCATGAAATATCATTTAGGTGTCACGATGATTGCACATGAAGTGCAGAATAATATCAATTGCCACATGGCAAAACTGATTTGGCATGCTCTGTCAATTCTGTACAAAAGCATACACATCAAGATATGGCAAAAAGGCACGACATTGTTCCTACGCCCTCGTTCAAACCGGATGACACAGTTTTAAATTTATGGATGAGAAAGGATTCTCGTACTTCTCGATCATGCTGCCATTTGAAACCTGATTGTATTATGGTTACGCTGATGTTGTCAAACGTATGGCCTGGCAGTCGAACACGTTTAGATAAAGGAAGGTGTGGCAAGCTGCTAACGTGTGCTTTGTGGTTGTTGAATCTGATACGAAAAGATGTTTCGGTCAGACCGATATACTGCATTTGACACGCTGAACATTCAAGCAGATAGATGATGTTGGTGCTGTCGCAAGTGAAGTCGCCGTTGATTTTAACAGAAAAATTGGATGCTGTGCTTCTAGCAGTGTTTGACGTGGTCATGTGGGTACAAACTTTACAACGGGGATTATTGCAGGGATGACAACCAGCAGGAGCAATCGCTTTAGTCTTAGAAGAGGATACTAGGTCACGCAGATTCGTAGAGCGACAATAGACAACTCTTGGCGATTCCGCGAAAATGTGTTTAAGACGGTCACTTTCTGTCAGTAAGTTATAATGCTTCCTGAGAATGTGGGACACGTTAGGAATAGATGCAGAGTGTGTTAGGATAAGGTTAGTTCGTGAAATCGGCGCCGATCGCATATCCGTGAAGATGAGTCCTTTCCGGTTTTAAGGGCATCGTCAATTATTTGTGAAGTGTGTTTCTGTACGGTTAGTGCGTTACGAAGCTGGCTACAGTTGCGAGTGAATTCACTATTGTCTGAACAAATTCTTTTGAACCGGATAGCTTGGCTGTAGGGAATTCTCGTTTTGCACTGTTTGACATGGCTGCTTTTGAAATGCCGATATCGCTTTCGGTCAGTGGGCTTTCTGTAAAGATTTGTCGCTAAGTTACCATTGCACAGAGATACCGAGACGTCAAGGCAGTTTACGCTCAGTGATGAATAGGAATGGGAAAAGCATATTGACGGTGCGGCGTTGTTAAAGTCGGTAATGAAGGAAAGCAATGTAGCGTGACAAATTCAGAAAATGTCATCGATGAAGCGTTTGTAATACAATGGTTTGAGGTCCCGAGTAGCGAGGAAATTCTTTTCTAGCATGCCCATGAAAATGTTAGCATAATTGAGGCCTGTTTTTGTGCCCATGGAGGTACCAATTGTTTGAACGTAATGTTCGCCGTCGAATACAAAGTTGTTGAGTTCAAGGATTAGTGTTAGAATTATGGCAAGGGTAGCATCGTCGATGGGTTTGTCATCTACAGAATCATTATATGCACGGAGTACAGATTGAAGCCCATCTGTATGGTAAATGTTCGTGTACAGCGACGCCACGTCCAGTGTGACTAGAAGAGCATCGCTTGGAACAAGCAAGTCAGCAACATTTGACAAGGAGTGGTTAGTATCTTTGATATAAGAAGAAAATTTAGGAGGAATTGAACTGAAAAGGTTATCTACATAGCGGGACAAATTCTCTGTGACCGTACCTATTCCTGAAACTATTGGTCGCCATGAGTTGTTTTCATTATAGAATTTAGGAAGGAGATAAAACCTACCAGCTACCGGGCTTAGGGGTACTAATGACTTAACTACAGAGTTTTCTATCTTGTTTTCTTTCGCGAGATTGTCTAAAGTTTCCTTTACCATGGTATTGAACTGTTCGGTCAGGTCGTAACTCAGGTGCCTGTAAAATGACAGGTCATTAAGTTGTCTGTGGGCCTCACTTATGGCCTCACTTAGAGCCTCACTTCGTAACGCACTAACCGCACAGAAATACCCTTCCCAAATAATTGACAATGCCCTTAAACGGGCCCACTGTCTCCACCGGAAAGAACTCATCTGCACGGACAAGCGATCGGCGCCGATTTCACGAACGAACCTGATCCTAACACACTCTGCATCTATTCCTAACATGTCCCACATTCTAAGGAAGCATTATAACTTACTGACACAAACTGACCGTCTTAATCACATTTTCACGGAATCGCCAAGAGTTGTCTATCGTCGCTCTAGGAATCTATGTGACCTAGTAACCTCTTCCAAGACTAAAGCGATGGATCCTACTGGTTATCATCCCTACAATAAGCCCCGTTGTAAAGTTTGTACACACGTGACCACATCAAACACTGCTAGAAGCACAGCATCCAATTTTTCTGTTAAAATCAACGGCGACTTCACTAGCGACAGTACTGTCACAGAGTGCACACCTGCGCCCCTCTCAAGATGGCCGCCATTGCCGCAGCAGCAGCAACACCGCTTGCACAGCGATGGGGAAGAGAGCTTCCCATTGTCCCGAGCTCGCACGACCTGTTTGGTAACGGGTGTCGCCTGAGCGCGGCGAAGGGACGAGGCGGCTCGGCGAGCGGCAGAGCGGCGTGGAAGACGGAGCAGGTTGGTCGGGCACCGGGGGACAGCTGAAGATGTGGTCGGCAGGCTGAGATCTCCAGGCCGAAGTCTTCGCCGGTCGAGCGACAGACGGTGCAAGTCCGTCAATATCTTCGGCAGCGAGGTTGCAGCAGCCCGACGCTCTTCAGATCGGGACCTCGGCAAGCACGCCCCAGATAAGCCTCGTGTTCCAGCCCGCTCTCAGAACTTTCCGCCGGACTCTCTTTTCTAATCGCGTTTAATCTTTCATTTGTTTATCCATCGCGTGTTCATTTTTGTATGTTCTGTTAGTGTAGTGTTTGCCGTATTTATTGTCGCGTATATTTTTTCATTTGTGTCGCGAATTTTTTGTTATTTCGCGAGTCTTAATGGTTCCCACGTGGTGGGCTTAGTGTCGCGCGAGTGGCGTCAGGGCGTGTGCTGTGTGACCCGCACGCCTTCCGCGAGCTAGGACCCACTACTGGAAGTTTGCATGTTTTTTTTTTTCATTATGTCTCGGGCATGATTTTATCTTATTAAATAGAATGCATGTGTTTTACGTCGCCTCCCGTCTCATGCCTCTGGTTCACGGTCGATCAGGCGTGGACCTTATCGCCGGTCAGCAGTCGAACCCTCAATAAACGCACGCGGGGTGGGTTTGTTGTCGCCCCATCCCCTCCGGTTCGGAGAGTGCGAATTCCCTCACCACCAATCTTTGACAAGTAGTAACACCATCTATCTGCTTGAATGTTCAGTGTGTCATATGCAGTATATCGGTCAGACCGAAACATCTTTTCGTATCAGATTCAACAACCACAAAGCACATGTTAACAGCTTACCACACCTTTCATTATCTAAACATGTTCGACTGCCAGGTCATACGTTTGACAATATCAGTGTAACCATAATACATTCAGATTTCAAATCGCACCATGATCGAGAAGTTCGCGAATCCTTTCTCATCCATAAATTTAAAACTGTGTCATCCGGTATCAACGAGAGCGTACGAAAAATGTCATGCCTTTTTACCTTATCTCGATGTGTATGTTCTTGTACAGAATTGACAAAGCATGCCAAATCAGTTTTGCCATGTGGCAATTGATATTGTTCTGTACTTCATGTGCAACCATCGTGACACCTTAATGATATTTCATGCATATCCTTTATCGTGCTTAAGTTATATTTGCTGCTGTACTTTTTTTCTTTTATTATTTGCAAGTGTACACGTGCATGTACTGCTGATAATGCCCTCGTGCGCTTGCCCATAAAAGCAGCTGCGCGCTAGTATCTGTGTGTATTCTGACGAAGGCCGTGCTACGGCCGGAACGTCGACAATATGAAAGATGCAATTTTCGTTCGTGTGCGCCTTCGTTTCTTCAACTATATATATATATATATATATATATATATATATATATATATATATATATATATATATATATATATATATATATATATATATATATATATATATATATTCTCATTATATGACTAATAATTATCGGGTCCCTCGGTTAACCCCCTTTCTTCTCGTTTATCACATAACGAGGGTCTCGAATCCGGCAACATTGATGCCTTCAGGTAGCATATGTGGGTTTATTGACCAGCTGCCTTCACCCGAAAAGATCACGTTCTCGTGACGCCTGCGGCAAAAAAGACGTTCCACGTCCGCCGCCAAGGTCTGTGAGTGGGGGCGCTGGCTAACACTCCCAGGGTTCTACTAGTACACATAAATACCCAAGAAAGTGGATGGGGAAACGCCGCCGCGGTAGCTCAATTGGTAGAGCATCGCACGCGACATGCGAAGGTTGTGGGTTCGGTTCCCACCTGCGGCAAGTTGTTTTTTCATCCACTTTAATTTCCATTAATTTATCATTACTTTATTTCATTTATTAAGCACATGCAATTTCCCCTGTGTTGTACTTGGTGTCAGTGGTTGTTGGCTTCTCATTATATGACTAATAATTATCGGGTCCCTCGGTTAACCCCCTTTCTTCTCGTTTATATATATATATATATATATATATATATATATATATATATATATATATAGAGAGAGAGAGAGAGAGAGAGGACGAAGGAAAGGAAAGGGGTTAACCAGGCTGAGTCCAGTTAGCTACCCTACACGCGGGGAAGGGAATATATATATATATATATATATATATATATATATATATATATATATATATATATATATATATATACATATATATATATATATAGAGAGAGAGAGAGAGGATGAAGGAAAGCGAAGGGGGTTATCAAGACTGAGTCCAGTTAGCTACCCTACACGTGGGGAAGGGAATGGGCGAGTGAAAGAGAGAGAGAGAGAAAACATAAGTCTATACTGACACATTCACATGCACCAAGTTAGGTGCAGCATGTCTATAGTCGGGCCCTCAATTCTGTTGCCTTAAGGTAGTGAAGAAGCGCTGGAACTGCTTTCTGGGCTAATGAACTGTGAGGCCAGGCTCCCAAGATCTTTGCTTCTGTAAATGGCCTGTCGTCCAGTCTATTCAAGGCACACTGGAGAGTCTGACGTTCGTTATCAAAGCGAGAACACTGGCACAGAAGATGACTTATGGTCTCTTCACACTTGCACTTAGCGTAACATTGTTGAGTCCACCATTCCAATACGATAGGTGTAGGACTAGCGAATGCGACTCCTACCCACAGCCGACACAGCAGTGTTGCGTGACGTCGTGAAAGGTTTGCTGGTAATTTAAGTTTCAGTGATGGGTCGAGGTTGTATAAACGACACTTAGAGTTCTGTGGTGTATGCCAGTAACATAACGTGATGGTACGAGAGAGAGGCTCTCTTGCAGCGTCTACACGCGATAAAGGTATAACGAGGCACTCGCCCGCGACAAGAACGCCATCCCCTCTGTGGTGCATGAAAAAACTTCCTCTGTAGCTTGCTGTTGCAGGAATAATGAAGAAAGCTGGTGTGACCACCATGGCTCTCAAGCAGATCACATTGGAACTTTTGCATTGTTCGTACGCTAACCGAATCCATGTTTACATGGACGGTTCCGTCTCGGGAAATTTGCCGGGCGCCATTGTTATACCATCTCAATCGGTCGTCACCAAGTTCAAGACTACATACGCAACGACATCTACAGGCTCCGAACTGGTCGCTCTTCGGGCAGCTGTTGAATACATTGAAAAAGAACCACCGAAAATATGGGAAATATTTTGTGATTCGAAAGCAGCCCTCCAGAGCTCGCGAGGTTGACGACGTGGCACTTATGAACAGCTGGTGTCTAAAATCAACGAACATTGCCATTATGCTTTAGAAAGAGGACATGATATCATCCTTCAGTGGCTGCCGGGACAGTGTGGCAGCTTTTCTAATCACCACACCGATGACGCTGCCCGACATGCCCAGGCTGGCGCACCGACACACTTGGGTGTATAACATGCAGTACACCCGCATCCTTTAAAAAATGTGAGGCTGATTTAACATCAAATAGAGGGTCGTTGCTAAGGAACATTTCTAGATGTAATGGAGCTTGGTGATGGTGTGGCAAAACGAAAGTGCTTTTTTTTTCTTTTTCCTGACAGCCCCTAATTCACAACATTTCAGCAACACGTAAAGGACAGTAAGCCGCTCGCCACACTTGCCACAGGCGGGTGGCTCGTTGAATTAGATGTATGCAAGAATATAGAAAAAATATGTGCATTGTGTAGCCGAACAAGTCAAACTGGGCAGGTGTGTATGACACTGCCGCGTTTCAAAGGCGATGCTAATAAATCAACCTCATCTTCATCACTAGCATCCTATCGTGCCACTTGCCTTGCGATCAGAAAAAAAAAATTATGGGGTTTTACGAGCCAAAACCACAATCTGGTTATGAGGCATGCCGTAGTGGGGTACTCCTGAAATTTTGACCACCCGGGGTTCTTTAACGTGCACCTAAATCTAAGTTCACGGGTGTTTTCGCATTTCGCCCCCATTCGAAAGGCGGCCACCGTCCCGGGATTCCATCCCGCGACCTCGCGCTAAGTAGCCCAACACCATGGCGAGCAACTGGCGATTAGAGTTACTGTATATGGTTACCGCAGGGAGCCAGAGTGGCGCATAGGTCCGGCACGTTTCTGCAGTGAAACAGCCCTCGTTCGTGCAGGGGCTACGTTCAAGGCCGTTCTCTCGTCAATCTCATTTATTGCTACATTTCAGAGCGCAGCCCTCAGCCGCCCGATCGCACGTCGAGAGTCGCCGCATCGCCTTTCTTTCAATGCCCGCCAGATGCGGTCGATCCAACCATTCGCCTTGTCGTCCTCTCACCCATCCCCTAGCGCTCGCGCCTGCTTTGCGGTCGTCGAGCGGAGCACCCTCTGCGTGGCGCCTCAGGACGGAAGTCGAAGGAAGGAATTTTTCGTTAACTTGCGCATTTATCCGTGGAGCGGCGCGCTGTGTACCTCATGATTAAGATGTCATTTGAAAGTCCGAACTGTGCCGCCGGCGCGGGACCTCCTCGCCCCTTGCGCGAGTTTTGCGCCCGTTCGCCTCCTTGCGTTGCCCTTGGAAACGCACGGATCTTGCGTTTTGCTTGTTTTTCGTTGGCGCCGTTATTCTCCTTGTCTCGGCGCAGCGAACGTTGCACGCTGCATTTCCTGCGGTGTTGTGCCAGAGCTATGCCGTGCTGTATAACTGCAGCTTGAAGCCTGCAGATGGTTATGCAACCTTTTATGATAAAGCGTGACTGCTTGCGCAAGAAGGCTGCACAACATTGGCCGCAATAACTTTGTTCCGACAAAGAACAGTGTTGTTGGCGAGGTAAGACGCCTTTGTTATTTCTCCTTTCAAAGCATCCTCTACTGCAACCTTTCTTTTTAATTGTTCCGACCTGCTCATCAGCATTTTTGCCGCGACAATTTGTATGTTGCATAAAAATAGGGTTGCCCTCAGTATGCTGAATATTCTGCTTGGACTCCATAACCTCGTACATCGTCAACTGTTAGTCGTTCGGAAAAGCAGCACCATAGGTTCTGCTCTCCGTTGTGAACAAATATGTAAGAAGATACCGCCTTTCGATCGCACTTTTCGTGATTGTTACCATCCGTTGCCTGTTTTACTCAAAATGGAAATAGCGGCTTGTAGAGGAGCGTTCTTTCCAGCTTACTTCGATGTGTGCCTCAGTCACTGGATATAATAAATGCAGGCCCTGAAAAAATTAAGGGCAAGTATAGCCGTGGCACTGCGGTTGATGAGCGCTGGCTAGATTGCACTTTTATTACGTAAGCACTCTGGCGAGTACCCCATCCGCGTCACGCGGAAAATGTAATGCCTTCTATCTGCACAAAAATGCGTAGCTGGAAAACTTAAAACCTTCAAACGTTATAATAGTGTCAATGTAGATGATTGGTAGCTTTATAAGCGATAAGGGACATAAACCCCCCAAAAATTAATAAAAAGAGAATACCCACAGAGATACATAGGGCTCCTGAGAAAATGCATGGGGAAACTTATAGTAGGGGTGGGTAAACGTGCAATTCGGGGTTGAGTCAACTGAAATTTGGTGGTGGGAAAACTTGAAATTTGGGGGTGGGCCAACCTAAATTTGAGGATAAGCCAAGTGGAAATCTGGGGGTCGGCCAGCTTGAAATTTGGGCGTGGAACAACTTATATAAACTTGGGGATAAGCCATTCTGCAATCTGGTGGTGGACCAACTTAAATTTCAGAGTGGGCGAAGTTGGTTTGGGGGTGGGCTATCTGAAATTTGGACTTGGGCCAACTTGTAATTTAGGGGTGTGCCAACTTGAAATTCGGGCATGGGCCAGCTGAAGCGTGAGAGTAAGAAAACTTAAATTTAGGAGTGGGCCAACAGAAATTTGGGGATATGCTTACACATACACAGACAACTTCAGTGTAGGTTCTGTATTATTTTCTCACTTCTTGAATTCGCTTTCATTTGGGTTACCACGCACGCATAAGTGGGTGACAATTATTAGGGTGGTTGCTTGGGCTAGTTGGTAATTCATGACCAAAAATAACGTATAGGGCGAAGGACAAGGACGGCGAGAGACGACATACACAGGGCTGACTTCCAACAATATTTTATTGCGTTGCCACAACGATGTGGCAACGCAAAAAAACGTTGCTGGAAGTCAATCCTGTGTATGTCGTCTCTCGCAGTCCTTGTCCTTCGCGCTGTACGTTATTTTTGACGATTATTGTTTGGTTTTCTCACGGATACAGGCAATGTGCAGGGGGTGTTCACATGATCGGAAACGCTTGCTCGCACTGAAACTATTCAGTTCCGAGACCGCAGTGCAAAAGGTACTTTCACATTCAGAAGACAAACACATGAACGGGCGGTGCACTCGCGATTAATTCGTTATAAGAAGTCACGCTCAATACATGCTGTGCACATGTGCGCACAGGCAATAAAAGAACACGGCCGGATGCGCCACCAGCAATACTACATCAGATACACAGAGTAAAGCATCTTATTATAATGTGGCAGAAACAAATGTGTGGAGTACAGAACTCGCCTCAAAGGTCCTCTTGCATCCATTCGCCACATTCCTACGGCTTTCAGACGAAGAAACCAATCTCCTCGTTAACGTTACTTTCGACATTCTCGATGCTGTTATCACCATACTGAATAAATTTATACAACACTGGGAGCGCGCAACTGGCACAAAATCATGCGCCTCCATCGAATGATGCGTCCGTGGGAGCAAATGAGACAAAGGGTGCCGTGCGCAGCGCGCGCGAGGAGAATCGAGCAGGAAAGCGCCGCTGGGAGGAGAGTGTCGCTATACTGAAATTATCGAGGGGTTTTGGCGCGCGATTCTGTTCCCCACCAGGCGGCTTCGAACATTCGCCGATTGCGCTAGCTGGGCAGCAGTGTTGCGGAGTCACCGCTCCGGAACTGCAATTACTCCAGAATCATTCCACATTTTCGCCAACCTAGAATGGGAATGGAACGGTGACAACGCTTGGAGGAATGGAATTAAGCTCCTTTTCGCGGAACGCAATGGGAATGAAATTATATCTTTTCCCGAAAACATAGCGCTTTTTCGTCTACGCACTGTTTTTCGTCAAAATATGCCGAAGAACCAACGAGCCCACGGTCAAACATTAGTAAGTCAGAGCCTCGAATTTAACAATAAAGCAGTATTCTTAAAATGGCTTGCCTGATTACAAGCACGGTACATTTATAAGCAACGCGCCTACAACAATTCTATCCTTATAGACTGAGTTGCTCCGATGTTTGTCTCGATTCTTTGCGTAACCGCGCCTCTGTGCCGTTGGTATCCGTCGTGCTGAACTGCGGCGACAGCGTACCCCTTTTTTTACCTTCGCCCCGGCTGTCTCCCCACCCTTCACTTCTTTGTTTTTGCTTCTGTCGCCATCGACGCATATTCGAAAAAGCGCTTGTCTAAGTTGCGATGCGTAGTGAGGCTGCCGTTTTCGCATTCCAGCTTGCGCGCCGTCTCACCCCCAACCCTTTTGGAATACTGTCCCCCCTGTCTAGACAAACGGACGCCTTTGCCCCCGAACCTCTGTCGACGGAGGTCAGCGCAGCAGACACTATGAACTGCGCGCCCTCCACCACCGAGAGAGCTAGAGAAACTTTCGCACGTAAATGCGGCCATGGCGGCGCCTCCCCGAGCCCCGACTCGACGATTGGTGCCGAAGAAAACCCACGTTCCCTCTGTCCTAGGGTGTTCGGTTCGACTGCAAATACAAAGCGCTTCCAAACACACTGGCTCCTGCGCCCAGCGGCTCACGCACGCAGTAAGTCCGCCAGCATGGCACATTGGAAACATTTTTTTTTTAAATTACCCGGGAAGAAAACAAACAGGCTGCACCATCCAATCTTTGCTCCGAAAGTATACATGCTCGAGTCGGAGTTTCATGTAATTTGATTATGCACCTAAAAAGAAAGCACGAGTGTGAGTACACGCAACAAGAGAAAGTGCTGGCAAGCCAGCCGAACATAACGTCGGCCTTCACCGATAGGTGCAGTTCTGTGCCTGTAAATCTAACGGCTGCTCTTGACGACTCCATAATCAACGTGCTTTGCACTGACATGGAGCCCTTTCGTGCTGCCGAGAGGGAGGGATTCAAACAATTCGTAACGGTCAGTTTGACAATATTGTGACACGCTGACGAAAAAGATGTTTTAATTATCGTGGGAAGAAGACGATGTTCTGGTCTTCGCGCGCTGTCTACCATTTTGTCAGCGGCTATAGTTATTGCGAATATTCTGTAAATACACGTCTGACTGTTTTTAACCCCGTAACATTTTTGGTGGAGCTTGCGGGATCTTTATCAAGACGGATTTACGCAGCGGGCGCTCCTTGGCTGCATCTACAATGCCAGCTCAAGGCGATGACGTCCACCGTCATTCTAGCACAACCCCGCGACCCAGGAACCTTTTCTGGCACCGACGACACTGATGTTGAAGACTGGCTTCAACTATATGAGCGGGTGAGCGCCAGCAGCCACTGGGACCAGACCATCATGCTCGCGAATCTGATATTTTACCTCGTGGGCACGGCACGCGTCTGGTTTCAGACCCACGAGGAGGAACTTACCAGCTTGGATATTTGTAAACAGAAACTCAAAGATTTGTTTAGCAAGCCTGTTGGATGTCAGCACACCGCCAAAAAAGACCTCGCTTAGCGTGTCCAGACGTGCACTGAATCTTATCTCACGTACATCCAGGACGTGCTCGCTCTGTGCCGCAAAGTGGATCCGAAGATGTCCGAACCTGATAAGGTTGCACATGTCATAAAGGGCGCAGCAGATGATGCCTTCCATCTCCTTGTCTTCAAGAATTCTTCAACTTTGCAAGCCATTATTACCGAATGCCGGCGGTTTGAAGAAGCCAAGAGTCGCCGCATTGCCCAGCCATTTCCCCTCCTTCCCAACACGGCTGCTACGTCCACCTTCGAAGACCTCCGCAGTCCGCCCACACCCAATCGCTCTGATGACATCCTCCATGTCATCCGACGTGAAATAGAAGACGCATCTCCTGTCACGATCCCAATCCATGGCCCCGAGAATTGCCAGGCGACCGTCTCATTCATACAGTTCATCGTGCACCAAGAATTGGCCAACGTTGGCTTGACCAACGTGTGCTCAGTTAATCGGCCTGACTACACTCCGTCCAGCACTGTCATACGCACCCGCAGCCTGAATGCCCCAACGCGGTATCGCAACCCGGCCGAATGGCGCACTCCAGACGACAGGCCTATATGCTTCACTTGTGGCCGTATCGGCCATATTTCACGTCACTGCCGGTATTCGTGGAATTCGACCCCCTGGTCCTACCACCCATCCCACGGCCCTCGTACTGCTCCTCGGTTCGCCCCGCAAGCACAGCCAGCAAATTCTGGCGACACTTCTCCTCCTACCCGCTCTAGCCACTCTCCTTCCCCACGTCGCCGCTTCTCCCGATCGCCCCCATCTCGCCGATCACCGGCCCCTAGCTCCTTTCAGTGCACCCTTCCGGAAGCGGGAGCGGGTGCAGCAACTGGAGGTGATGCTACCAAACCGACCCCACGCAAAAATCCTCTTTTGACCTTGCCCACACATCGCAACCTCATTAACGTGAACGTGGATGGGGCACCTGTTACAGCTCTGATTGACACTGGCGCGCACGTAACTGTGATGAATGCTCAGCTTCGGAATCGTCTCAAGAAAGTCCTCACTCCTGCCCCTTCGCCTGTGGTCCAAGTCACCGACGGTGGAACACGAGCCGTTATTCACATGTGTCCAGCTCGCGTGAGTGTCGCCGGGCATCATACTTCTGTTTTATTTTACGTACTAGAGCACTGGCCCTCACGACCTCATCCGGGGCCTTGACTTTCTGTCTACAAATTGCGCTTTGATAGACCGTTCTGCTGGTGTAGTGCAACTCGCTCTACCTGCTGCTATCGACCCTCTTGATAATGATCTGATACGGCTATGTTCCACAGAGCATATTCGCCTCCCTCACCGTGCTGTTACCTACATAGGTGTCTCCCCCGTTCCACCTGTACCAGACGGTGAATACATCGTATCTCCTAATCCGGATGTCATGTCCTGCTCTCGCATAACGTCGCTTTTCCTCACACCGTCGTTACCATTTCGGACAACACGCCCGGCCTTCCGCTTGTGAACTTTGGACTCTGTACACAAATACTCCCGCGCGGAATATCCCTGGCGCAAATAACGCCAGCCAGACTACCACATTTCGGCTTTAACTTGTGGCAGCTCCTCGTGTTCAACTCTTGCTTCACCCCCTGTCCCTTCAGATTTGAATGCCCTAACAAAAATGATTGCTCCCGACCTTCCTCCCCAGCGTGCTCAAGAACTACGTTGCCTCCTTGCCTCAAACTGGGACATATTCGACCTTGGAGAACACCCTCTAGGACAAACATCTGTCGTAAAACATCGAATAAACCCCGGTGATGGGAGCCCGATCCATCGGCGGCCCTACCGCGTCTCGCCTACTGAGCGATATATCATCCAACACGAAGTTGACAAGATGCTTTCACGAGACATCATCGAACCTTCTTGCAGACCATGGGCATCCCCTGTTGTACTAGTTAAAAAGAAGGACAACAGTTGGCGATCTTGCGTCGATTATCGACACCTCAACAAGGTAACAAAGAAAGACATCTATCCGCTACCACGCATTCACGATGCCCTGGATTGCCTGCATGGAGCACAATATTTTTCGTCCATCGACCTTCGCTCCGGCTATACTGGCGAATTGCCGTCGATGACATGGACCGCGAGAAGACAGCTTTCATTACTCCCGATGGCCTGTATCAGTTCAAAGTGATGCCTTTCGGTTTATGTAGTGCCCCGGCCACATTTGAACGAATGATGGACGCCCTCCTACACGGTTTCAAGTGGTCTATCTGCCTCTGTTACCTGGACGTCGTGATCGTTTTTTCTCCGACTTTTGCGACACACCTCGAGCGCCTGCCGACGATCGTATCTGTTTTCCGTCAGGCGGGGCTACAACTAAATTCGTCCAAGTGCCACTTCGGTCGTCGTGAAATTTCTGTGGTCGGGCATCTCGTCGATTCTGCCGGTGTACGCCCTGATCACGATAAAATACGGGCAGTCAAAGACTTTCCCGTGCCAACATGTGCCAAGGACGTTCACAGCTTCTTGGACCTTTGCTCCAACTTCCGTCGGTTTGTCCGAAATTTTGCGAACGTTGCGCGCACTCTCAATCAGCTCCTCGAGAAAGACGCTGCATTCATTTGGGGCGCTGAGCAAGCTGGTGCTTTCACCGAGCTCATTGGGCTGCTTACGTTCCCGCCCATTCTCGCTCACTTTGATGCGTCAGCTCCAAGAGAAGTCCGTACCGATACCAGTAGCCACGGTAGTGGAGCTAGCTTGGCACAGAAACAAGGGCGAGAACGTGTTATTGCCTACGCCAGCCGCCTTCTTTCATCTGCGGAGAGCAATTATTCTATCGCCGAACGCGAGTGTCTGTCTCTCGTTTGGGCAGTGGGTAAATTCCGCCCCTATTTGTACGGCCGCCAATTCACAGTCATCACTGATCAACACACTCTGCGTTGGCTTCCGTCCCTCAAAGATCCTTCAGGGCGCCTTGGCCGCTGAGCTCTGCGCCTCCAAGAATACAACTATTCAGTGGTATACATGACCGACCGGTTATATCAAGATGCGGACTGCTTGTCGCGCCATCCTCTCGACCCCCCTGACGTTTCTGCGGCCGGCATACCTGTCACCGTTCTCTCTCTGGCTGCTTTTGGCGACATTGGAGCCGAACAATGTCTGGACGCCTCCTTGCAACACCTTATTCAACGGCTCACTTCAACGACGCCCGATCCTTCCCTTCGGATGTTTGAACTCCAAGATGGTATATTGTACCGCTCTAACATGCGCCCGGACGGCCCTGCCCGACTGTTCGTTGTCCTGAGCATCTGCGTCAGACTGTTCTCGCCCAACTTCATGATGTACCGACTGCAGGTCACCTTGGCGTGTCACGGACTCATGACCGCGTTCGTCGGCGCTTCTTTTGGCCTGGTCTATACTGTGACGCCTGCCATTATGTCGCTGCGTGTGATCTTTGCCAACGACGCAAAAAGCCGACCACACTCCCTGCTGGTCGCCTTCAACCACTTGACGTACCATCAGAACCATTCTTCCGTGTAAGTGTTGATCTTTTAGGCCCTTTTCCTACGTCTGCTTCGGAAAACAAGTGGATTGCTGTAGCAACAGACAACGCCACCCGATATGCAATGACACGGGCTCTTCCGACAAGCTGTGCAACCGATGTCGCCGACTTCCTCCTAGAAAACGTCATCCTTCACCACGGCGCCCCTCGACAGCTCCTCACCGACCGAGGCCGCTACTTTCTAAAGTTGTAAATGACATTCCAGGGCGCTATAACATAAAACTATTCCAAACTTTTCTATTCCAATTGTGCAAACAGCCCGCCGCGATTGCTCAAAAACTTTTTTGGACCACCCCCACTTAACCTGTCTGTCACGAGACGTCACGAAAACCGCGATAGCTCCCCATCTGATATGACATGTACACATCTATTATGCATAACTTTACCGAACAAAACAAAAATAGTTATTTCTGATTCGACGCCTCTTTGATATTAGCCTCCAGCTATTGGTCAAAATTTTCGGACTGCACCCACTTCACCTGCCTCTCACGCGACGTCGCAAAACCGCAAGAACTTACCACGTCAAAGCGACGCGTATGCGTTCAAAATGCATTAATATGCCGAACAAAAATGGATTTTTTTCTGAATAGCCGCAGGCTGCCCCGTTCCGAAAGGAATAAAAGATGGCTGCCGCCGATCGCTCAGGCACTGGCTACTCTCACCTACCGGAGAGCATGGGTTTATTTGCGTGTAATAAAACTTTTTGCGCGGCTGTGCAACGTTTTCGAGTACTTTCGGCACGTTTACGACCTCGTTCTGCCAACTCTTCTTTGCTGAGGATCCGTTTTAGCGTCATTCTTAAGCTTCCGTTGCATACTGCCGCGATTGTCGACGAGCCATCGCAAGCTATGTAAGAGAAAGCGGACCAATCGCAGACGCCGGCACCACCCTCTTCATCCGGTTATCAATATTCAGTGCAGTGGCTCGGCCCCATCGAATCCCTCTCCACTTGTGCATGCTCCTCGCCTCTTGTGAGCAAATTAGATAAGACAAGCCGCTCAGTGCAGGCAATTTCATTCGTTTTTCAAGCAAACAAACGTTACCTCCTATGAACGAGGGGAGCATTTCATTGGTTTGTTCAGACAACACTGCGGGTGACCGCCCGATGCTTGCGTCGACGGTTACGCAAATTTGACGTCAGGAGATTGGAATAAAAACATGTTGGAATAGTTTTACGTTCGTGCGCGACTAAACACAAACTTGCTACTGCTTACCACCCACAATCGAACGGTCTAACCGAGCGCCTTAACCGCACCCTCACTGACATGCTGCCCATGTATGTCTCCGATGACCATCGCGACTCGGACGTTGCGCTGCAGTTCGTTACTTTCGCCTATAATTCGTCTCGCCATGATACCGCACGCTTCTCTCCATTCTTCATCTTGTTTGGCCGCGACCCTACGTTACCTTTCGACGGCATTCTGCCTACTAGTCTGAATTCCGCATCCGAGTACGCCCGTGAAGCCATTCTCAAAGCACAAGAACCACGCCATATTGCTCAACGTCGACTTGTGGAGCCGCAGGACAATCAGCGGCGCTTATATGACGCCCGCCATCGTGACGTCCATTACGCCGGGCACCCTGGTCCTCCTTTGGTCGCCGTCGCGACGCGTTGGCCTCTCGGAGAAGTTACTTTCACGCTACTCCGGCCCTTACCGTGTCTTGCGTCAAGTAACCGATGTCACGTACGAAATCGCCCCCCTTGAGCCAACCGTGGCTCAGCATCGCTCCGACGTGGTCCACGTCGCGCGTCTTAAGTTGTATCACTCGCCTGCCTCCTAACCAGCACTGAGCCGGTGCTTCAGCCGCCGGGGGTCATGTGACACGCTGACCAAGAAGATGTTTTAATCATCGTGGGAAGACGACGATGTTCTGGTCTTCGCGCGTTGCCGACCATCTTGTCAGCAGTATAATTATTGTAAATATTCTGTAAACACACGTCTGACTGTTTTTAACCCCGTAACAATATTAAAGCCGCCTTTCATCAAAGTAAATGCTTTGTATTCATTCAGATTGAGGTTGCCGTCCCGGGCTACAAGTTGCCATCGCGGGATGACCTCAATGAGAAGTTCCTGGCCGGGAAAGAAAATATCGTCGTCTTTGGCGGGAGCGGAGTACGCCTGTAGCGCTCTAGACGTGTGGACGTCTGCGGAGGGCTCCCTCGCTGTCGAAGCAACATGCGTGGACAGCGACTTCACGGCTCTCACGTCCCTCCTCAGTTTCACTCGCCTGACGGGGAGTCACACAGCTGTTTGAATCCGCTCCGAGCATGACGCAGCGTTGCTGCAGTGGAACATCGCTGACAAGGTGAAATATATATTTTCGTACAATTTAGCCTCCGTTAACTGTTTTTATTTCATTTTCCAGGTCCTTCGCGTGGTTAGAGGTAACGCTTCATAACTGATAAAGGCATTTGCATTTACCGGTTGGGAGACTGAAGACGATACCGGCGATTTTCTCGTAACTTTGTCGCTGAGAGACTAAATGTATCCAGGGAATGAGACTCATTCATAAGTAATGCGCAGTTCGCAAGCACAAGCTACAAGCGAAATGGATGCCCAAATTTTCGAGCGTCGATGAAAAGAAGCGCCGGGTGTAAGCATCGAAGCTCATGTTGGAGCATTATGAGCCAGCGATCTGGCGACATCTGCGACCCGTTAGCCACTATGAAAGAAACGCGGCTGTATCAATATACGATCCCGAAACTGCGCAGCAGTCTCTGTAGTGGTGGCACTCGGGTTACCCCCGACCGCGGACCAGAAATCAGTCGGGAAGGTTAGGTGTTCAATTTTTTGGTATAAAGAAAATTTAATACTGATCGACTATCTCTAGCAGGATTAAACAGTGAACGCAGAGCGCTGATGCAAAATACTGTTTCATTTAAAAGATGTTGGAAGCTGTTGCGACTGGGGGTCCGAAGATGTGGCAATGTACTTTGCTCATGGAGGAGCAAGGGAACGTGAGGCTGGGCCCGATATTCAGGACGTTTTACAAACAGGTTTACACTCACATATTTACAAGAAAATTCAAAGTAATACAGAAAAAGTTCATGGTGAAGTTGTGGTAGCCCATGACTCCTGCTGTCCGTTGCTCCTTTTGTGCCCTGCATGGTCATTGTTCAGTCATTTCTCCCAATCCGGTGTCAGGATACCGATGACATTAAGCCCCACGAATCCGGAGGTCTGTCGCCCTTTCCCTCCGAAGGGAGCTTTGTCGGAAGCGCGCGTACATCACTGGGCATAAACAGGGGAAGGGGGATCGTACACAGACTCCGCTTGTCCATTGTCTCCGATCGTACAATGACCCCGTCCCCGGCGTGCACATGCCAAGTTGGGCGGCTGACAGGTGATGGCCGTATCCTTGCTAATTGCCCAAACTTCTCCTGACCGAGCTACTCCCGCGCTGGTCATAAATCATACGTTTTCAGAACGATTTTGACGAGGCCCTAGACCCGTAGCCCATTATCGCGCGAGGTGTGAATGGATGGTGTCGCGGGGTGAACGGCCAATCACAACAAGGCACAGCTGCCGCGAACCTGTCGCGCACCTCTCGCGCAGGCACGCGCTCATTGCTGCAACGATTGGACACCGCTCGCCACAGCTGCCCCGGCGAGGACTGCAAATGTGCCTCGACTATAAAAGGTGAACGCTGCTTCATGCGCCAGCGCTGCCTACGGAACGTCTAGCTCACAAACCACTATGATATAATACTTCGCATTTCGATTGAGGAAGTTTCGGCCGCCTACAGTGCTTCGTCGACAGGACCTTGCTTGTGTGAAGATGTAAGGCACCGCACAGACGGCTGAATTGTTCGACCATCCTCTTCGTGGTGCCCCGCACAGCATGTTTCCTTAAGATCAACGAGCATAGCCCAGTATCACGTCGTTTTGGAGTTCTTCAGTTCCGTGACGACTGATTAGTGTCATCGCACGTTTTCACTGTATTCTACATTTCTTCATTTCTCTTAACTCAAAAGAACACCTCGCATTGTTAATTTTTTGGTTATTTGCACGTCACGATTCCTTCATCTTTTCGAAACCTGCTTATTGTCATTTGACCACGCAGCAGACGCGCAAATTTCAAGAAAGCGAGTCTCGCGTGAAAAATACTTTTCTTTATTCCGGGACGATTTCGATATCTAAGCGATCCGCTCTCATCAGCCTTCCAGAAATGCTTCTTAACAAAACCTCTGCGATTTACTTGTGGTTTTAGGCATCAGATGATCTCATAAAAAGAGTCAGACGGCTTCACTGCGCGATTTTTAACAAACGTGCCCGTCTAACCTCAGCAACTTTGCTGATTTAAGCCAAACTTCAGACGTGCGTAGAGTGCTTTATAGTGATTACGAAAGTTGAGTGACTTGGGCACATAAAGGCGCATATCTATTATATAAATTTCCCAACACATCACAATCGAATTTGAATGGTAGAATAAATTCGCTGTCTAACATAGAAATAATACCTGCATAATAACAAACTTAGTACATGACAAGGAAATTACCTAGAGATTAAATAGGTGAAGTGCCTTGAGTAAATAAGAGCGTTCTCTGGAATCAATGTTTAAAAGACGTTAGGCGACGCACAGCACGTGCCGCCCGCAGAGCTTCGTGTGCTCGAAGAATGTCGTGCGGGTTGGAAGTTAACCAGTGGCCAGTAACTGGCTTCGGGAGTAAAACCACAAGTGCAGGGTAACACGGGTTGGGCCTCCGTTGAGCAAACTTAGTCTGGAAGAAAGACTCAGCAACATTGACGAAAATAAATAGGCGGCTAAAGTGTACTGTAGCTGGACGGAATGGCAGAAGAGGTCACACGAAACTTGGCAAAAAAGTACATTGAAAGTGTAAGCGGACAGCCAGGCGCCGTCAAAAAGGAAGCGACAGAAATAGAGACAGTGAATTGGATTCAAAGAATGGGAACATCAAGGACCATGGAGATTTACAATTATGGCAAAAGAGAAATCAGAAAGGAAAGTATGTAAAATAACACAAAGGGCAGTGGCCTTGCTGTTTGAAGCCCGAGCTGGTTACCTAAGGACAAAAACATACCACAGAAAATATTCGCCTCACGATGAGGCATGCGTATGCTGCACCTTAGCACATCCTGATGGAATGTGAAGGTATTCACCCAGCGAGACCCCTAGGTAACGTCCAGCTTCAAGGAGCGCTGGGATTCAAAGCAGGTGGAGGCATTAACTGGTCAGCAGTTGAGACAAGCAAGACATGTTTAGAATATTGGTGGGAAAATGGCAGGGAAGAAATCGATAGAACCGGACCCACTACATGCAACTTTACATATTGGTTTTACTGAAGAGAGAAAATATCGACGAGACTGCAATAGACGCCGTCAAGGTTGAGTAGCTCAAGCAGGATAGCTGACTATTTGTCGCTATTTCAAGGTAGATGCCATTATTCAACATCAATAAAATGCCCTACGTGTCATATCCTATACGTTCCATGTTGACTCCCACATGAGAAAATGAGCCGCCAGTAAATATTTGGGGAGAGGCGGGAGAAACGGGACAGCGTTCACGTTTGAATATATTGTTCATTTATCGCATAGACATAAGATTATTTGCTGTAAATGTACACCCGACATTCCCCTAAAAAAACAGGTGGTCTTCCTTGCAGGACGTGCAGGAAGCTTGGAAGAAAATTACGAACAATGAGATGTATCCCACACCATCTTTCTTTTCTATTTGGAGGAGTAGTACATGCAGTAGGAGAAAAAGCAAACATGACATATGTGACGCTAAGGTTTCGCCTAGTCTAGGCTACACGAGGCCAGATCAGTACTGAACAAGAAACTCAGATCCTTAGGTGCTTAGTTTTTCCACTTTTCTTTATCCTTCTTTCTTTCTCACCTATTGCATCCCCTTGTCCCTTCCCCAGTACAGGGTAGCCAACCGGAGATAATAATAATAATGTCTTTATTTTCCATCCCAAGGATGTGGGAGGGGGAGAGAAAAAGCTACATACCCAGCTTGACGGGCTCTCGCCTCCCCGATACAATACATGATGTTTAGAAAAAAAAAGGCAAACAGTACAAGCATATGAGTACAGACAAAAAGGAATATCACAAATGACATTGTTTACAAAAATATACAATTCCAAAAAACAAAGTGATGTGCATAATATCATGTCGTACATTTCAAACCGAAAGTGCCGCCCTTTCACTTATAAGTGAAACAAAATGACGCAAATCTTTTGACCGGGTGCGTTGGAGATTTAAATTGTAATGTTGACACAGGTTTAAGAGATGTGGAAGAGTGTTTCTGAGCATATGTTGTCCGTAACACTGTTTCTGAGCATATGTTGTCCGTAACCTGTTCTGAATGAATGTATGTGCCAAATATCGGTGTTTCTGGCTGCGTAGGCGAAATTTCTTTTCTGCAGTGGTGCCAGTTGTGCAATGAACGAGACGTTATTTTTGACCTCGGTAATGTATTTAGTGATTAGGCGGTATGCGTACAGATCATGAATCGGCATTATGTTGTCTTTCATAAAGAGCGGTTAACCTGTTAGCGGTTAATTAACTGAGCGGTCAATCTCTGGTTAACCTCCCTGTCTTTCCTTTGCCTTTCTCTCTCTCTCAGATCCTCCTTTGTGCCCTTGCTCGACGCTGCCCATACGTCGGCGGAAGGGCAGCAAAGTTCATGTTTCTCCTTTCACCACTTTCACATCCACGCCGTTACTCATAAGTGCTCTTGACTTTGTCTTTAAAAAAACACGTTTTCTTTGACATAATATATAAGCATGTTATGCAGGACACAACGTTGTTTTAGCGTTCCCGAGGGCCTTTGAAAGTCGATTGCTGGCGGGTTCTGCGGATCCTCCATTGTTAAGAACAGTTAAATCACTGTCATCTCGGTTTGTCCCGACGTCAAGAAAATGGAATTGTTACTCGATGTGCTCGCTAATTTTTGAACAACCGCATGTATCTGTGACGCCTTTCAATGCCAAGAATACCAGCTAGTTCGGTTATACCGCACTACACGTCATAAGATGTGGTAATCGTATTACAAAACGGATATAGGAGAAAGGTACAAATTTACGGAAAGAAAGCCAATTATAGAGGGTAAGATTAGGATTAAAAATTAGGAAAGAAAAGCATGGAGCGCTGCTAGAGAGCATGGAACAGTGTCCCCAGTGCTCCCTCCCCAGGACAAATGAGAGAGCAAAATCATATAGAAGGCAGAGTCATTAGGCTTAAAAGAACAATGGCACAAAGCGCTCCTAAATGCGCGTTGCTACGATGTTTCTCACAAGCATAATCTGCCCTTCCTGTCTTGCCTTGAGAGTAGTAACAACAAACAGCTATTTAGCTACATTTTGTAGTAGAAATGCCTATTTTCTTTTCACTCATACTTCTAGACAAAGCGGCCGCAGATTACGACGGAAACGGCATGTACAGTGGTGCTACCTGTGACAGGCTTCCTGAACTGCGTAACTCCGGCGGTGCTGAAAATGTTTCAACTGTCCCATCTTGCCATACACCTTTCCCCTATGTTACCGGTGTGGAAACCAGTACAAGCAAGTGTGTTAAACATGAAGTAACAGATGGAGGACCACTGGACAACCGCGATGTGCAGGCATAAAGCTACATCAAACAGCAATGATCACAAGCGAAAAGCTCACGAGAGTAGGCACAGCCACAAGCCGTGCTTGCAATCGCATACGGACTACCCGTGCATCAAAAGACTACATAAAGGACCCTTCCTGACAAACCCCAGCAGTTTTGGCAGCAGTTGCGACATGCGTACAATCAGCACGACCTAAACGCCCCTGTGCTCCGTTTTCTGCAGCTTAGTGTAAAAGTTTGGAAAGATTTGTTTGTTTTCTTTTTTCCACGTCGCCGCTGGCCGCAAAGGAATCGGGAAAAGTAAAGGACGAAATTCGAGCCGACATGAGTAAAACCAAGGAGGAACTACGCCGCGATCTACGGGCATTGCGTGAAGGTATGGAACGCACTTTAGGAAACGACATTTGAGAAGTACAGAACAAACAAAAAGATTTGCTTTCAAGCATGGAATGCATGCCAAAATTTGTTGCATATTAATTACTTTCGCTAGATAGCCAAATAACTAAGGATGCCCAAGAGGCCAAAGATAACCGCGAACTCCACGCGACGTGTGACTCCATGGAAAATAAAATCTCAGATCCTGAGAAGCGGCTTGCTCACGTATTGCAATACTTGCGTAACGCCAACCTTCCAGTAAAAGGCATTGTAGAACTTGAGAACGATTAGCGTTCTCGGAATACTCACTGCACTGGGAAATGCTATTTATTGATGAACACATCAGTGAATCAGACATTAAAAGCTGCCATCGCGTGCCAAGCCGCAATAAAGAAAAGTGTAACATCGTCGTCCCATGTCTAGAGAGACTTAACGCTGCAAAAGTCCATAAAGATACGGCTCACGAACAAGGACTTAGGCGTCGACAGCTCAGCTTCGATATTTATAAATGAGCACTTAAAGGGGCCCTGAACAACGCGTCGGGCTGGGCGAAATAACATAGTGCGCGGGTAGCATACGCTGCTGTGAACATCTCTGCCGCATTTCGATGGGGGCGAAATGCGAAAACACCCGTGTGCTTAGATTTAGGTGCACCTTAAAAACCCCAGATGGTCAAAATTTGCGGAGTCCTCCACTACGGCGTGCCTCATAATCAGAAAGTGGTTTTGGCACGTAAAACCCCAAATATTATTAGTAGTAGTAGTAGTAACGCACGTGCGGTGCGTGGAGCTAGCGAGCCGATCGCGAACCCACCGTTCTCTCAAACGCTCTCTTTTCAACAGAAGCCTGCCTCCTTACTCTCTCAAGGAGGCAGGCTTACGTATGGAGGAAGGAAAATACAAGGAGGGAGGGTCACGTGACAATCTTGAAGCCTATTCATAAAAAATTTAGAGGAATCGGATGATGGGACATAGGCCCTCACGTGATAGGCAAGCGGTAGCTTTAGTCGGCTCGCTTTGGTTGCGTCGGCTACGGGGCTTTTCGAATATGCGCACATAGTCGGCGTGGAAAACGCACGCCGAGGTTGAGTGACGAAATTCAAGTGTGTGAAGCAGTCCGGTCTGTGTTAGGTCAGTCAGGTAAACCACGGAAGCACCACATGGCTCGCCGCAATCAGCAGAGAGGCGCCGATGGAGCAGCGAACGAAGGCGTCGGCATTATGCCCAACAACCCGCGACGACCACTTCAAAGAAGACCGGTCGCGTTTCGGGGCGGTTTAAGGAAACAAGGAAACCTTTCGCCCTCCAAACGTGTGAAGGCAACCAAGCCGCCCTTCCAACGGCGATTCGTCGCATTTGGGGGCATCTTCTGGGAAACAATATGATGTTTTTCGCCCCTGCAAACATGTGCAGGCGCTCAAGCAAGCGTCCAAGGTCCACAGCGACTGATTTTTCGCGTGAAAAAATTCCCCCCTTATTGTATCCAACGATGGCCAGACGAGCCGGGGACCCCGGCCATATTTGAGGCTGTGCCGGCCCACTGTTATGGCAGACGGTCCCAGTCAACGCTGTCGTTCTGCTCAGTGCCTTCTGCTGCTCAACCATCCGACCAGAACTAATAGCCACTTCTGAACAGCGTAAGGACGTCGCAGCACACAATCTTACAAAATAAGGCACGTAAATCTCAAGAAAGGGCGACGACTTCGGCGTTTAGATTGCAGGGTAATGCTATTTATCTATTTCACAACGAAAAACGCAAAGCAGAACCTTTTACTAAGGAAACACGCGACAAATGGAAAGCATACGTCGCCTTGAAGAAGACAAGTCCAGTTCTCGAAACGTTGGCTCCTGCTTTCACCTCGATCTCGTTTTGCTCATCGTCTTGATTTTCCATCTCCAGCATTCCCCAGACGGAAGATGAAGGAACAAGGTGAGCGCCCTCTGCTTTCCTTGTCACACGCAGCACTAATTGGATAGAAGAACCCCACCTATATATACAGTGGCGAGGGAAGCATACGTCGCCTTCAAGAAGAAACGTTGGCCCCTGCTTTCACCTTGTTCTCGTTTTGCTCATCATCCTGCGGAAAGGTGCTAGACAGCGGAACAAAAATTACCAAGAAAATACGCACCGGAGTATCAGGTACACAACAGCTGATTTGGCGAAACGATAGACCACGCACGGGGCGGCATACTCTGCACGGTTTTCGAGATGAGAGCGCCGACTAACTGCGGTGGTAAGCGCAAGTGATTCTGTGAAACTTATGTGGCCACGGGTCTGGCTCCCCAGTCTTTCTCCACGTTTCAAGGCAATGCGTTTGAAGCGAAGAACGACGCCCGTTGTAGCAGAAACCCACGCGTTGTACTTCCTACGCGCCTCCGTGGCTTTGACGGCAGGCGCCACTAAGTCACTGGTCCTTACCACGTACCAAACAAACACGAATGGTCCGGAAACAATGTGGGCCTATTCCTACCGAAAAGGCACCGCGCACAAGGCCCCAGTAAGCAGGAGGGGCGGCGTGAGGGGAGGTTCGCTTGCCGACATAGAGTTGGCACGGAAGCAGCATTTGGAGCACCATAGCTCATACAACGCACCTTTCCACTTCGCAGGCGATCTTCGCGTTCTTGCTGCTGCAAGTGTCCGTGCACAGCGTATTCGGAGTATGACCCTTCCCAACCACTACTACTATCAAGCAAGGCCACAATCTACCAGCGGACCGGCAACTATGTCCACATCGACCCACTACAACTACTACGACCAGCCTTCAGCGCACCATCATCGTCAACCGTGTCGTCACATCGCAGTGGCAACTTAAGCGGCTGTCCGAGCGTCAGTCCGTTTAGTTGGCACGGAAGCAGCATCTGGAGCACCATGGCTCCTACAACGCACCTTTCCACTTCGCAGGTCTGTAAAAACTTTCCGCTTTATGCTAAGAAAAGTGACGACCCATTTTTGCTATTGCTTCCGTGCCAACAAGTGCTCTGTGAAATTGTCGCAGATTGTTTCTCTATGGCGTTGCTGTTATTGTGCTCAGGTGACGTGGAAACTAATCCCGATCCTACTACGCGTACTGAGGCATTACTCGAGCTGCAGAATTTGCCACCAAATCCTTCTGAGCAGACGGAAGTTCTTTTCCGGCTGTTAAAAGACCTTCAGGCTCGTTCTGTACAATCTGCTAAGGGTCAGGCCGAGTTGGTTAACGACGTCAAGGCCATTAAGGTTGGTAAAAAGAACATCGAGACCAAAATGGAATGTATCCAGAAAAGATTAGACAACCTTGAAGAAAAAACTAATGTCTTAGACCATCTCCATGATGAAATGACTGGCATTCAGGCGTCGGCTCAAGCCCAAACAACTCGGCTTGACTCTTTACTAATGCGCGTTGACGAACTTGAGGACAGATCGCGACGCGACAACCTCATATTTCATGGCATCCGTGACTCTCCGGAATCACGCATAAGAGAAGCACTAACCGGTGTAATCGACAGCCTGTCTGACACGCCAATCGAACGTGCTCATTGCATTAGTCACTACACGCCTAATAAGTGTCGCCCAATTGTAGTTACATTCACCAACACGAAAATGAAAGACAAAGTACTTTCTATGCGCGCACAGCTGAAAGAAAAGGGTGTTTCTACCTCCGAAGATTTTTCGCCCGCCACCCGCCACGTCCGTAAAAAAATAATTGAGTACGCTAAAAGCCAGCCCCAACCATGCCCTTTCCAGTTAAGGTACACCAAACTAATAATGAATAAAAAACAGTTCGTCTATGACCCGGCAACAGACACCGTCAACGAGCATGCGCCATATGAACCACGAGATAACGGCGGGCATGCGAATTCCCAGCACGTGCCCAGTTAGGAAAACGTGAGGGGACGAGAATCACGAGAATCACGCATCGTATCTGTGTTCTTTACAAATATTCGAAGCGTCGTGAATAAGCGCACTTCCTTAGAATCTGCCTTGGAGACTTGCAACACCGACATCTTTGTGCTTACTGAAACGTGGCTACATTCACAGATTCAAGATAACGAAATTCTTTAAACCGCACACCATTTTTCACTGTATCGTTGTGACCGTACAATGCGTCAGGGAGGCGGCGTGCTCTTAGCCATTTCTAAAGATTTCCCATCTCAGTGTATTCATGTCAATACTGACCTCGAATCGGTTTGGGCCATCATTGAAATAAATCACCAGATGATAATCATTGGTGCTTGTTACCGCCCCCCAACTTATTCATCTAACTTCGTAAATGAGATGCATGATATCATTAATATTGTTACATCTCGTCATCCTACATTACCTTTATTTTTGCTTGGCGATTTTAATCTACCGAACATAATATGGAATACTGAACCTCCAACTTTACACCCGTTTTCTTCATTAGCCAATGAGTTCTTAGACATGTGCTCTGTCTTGTCACTTTCACAACTTGTTACTGAACCCACACGCACTACCGAATCCGTTGAGAACACACTTGACCTTGTATTAAAATCGCGGCCTGACCTTGTTTCCGACATCACCTGTTTACCCAGCTTGAGCGACCATTCGGCACTTTCGTTTGACATAAATATTTTGCGGCCAAAAACCGGTAAAAAATTCAAATCCTTTCGAGACTACGCGAAAGGAAATTTTGAAGCAATCAACGCCGAATTATCTGCTTTTCTAGACGTATTTATAAACAACTTCGACAGCCGTACCGTTCAGACCAACTGGAATATGTTTGCTGCAAAAATTGCGGAACTAACAAACAAATACATCCCACTGCGCACCATTGCATGTAATCTAAATGCCCCATGGTACAACATCCGTCTCAAGCGCCTGACTAATAAAAAGGAACGCCTGCACAAATTAGCTAAACGTTCACCCAGCGTAAACCGCTGGACAAAATACAAACTGGCGGCAGATGAGTTTGTAGCCGCACTTAAACAAGCCAAATATCACTTTCTTGGCAATACCTTGCCTTTAATGCTTAAAACCAACAGCAAGAAATTCTGGCGCGTCATTAACCCCAAAGCGGACGACATGATAACCTTAATCGACAGCTCTGGAAATGTTATTCCCACTAATCAATGTGCGTCCGCGCTTAATCATGTTTTCATGCACAACTTTTCATCAACTACACACAACACTCTTCCATCCACGCACGACTACGATTACCAAACAATGTTTCCCATAATCATTGAACCAGCAGGCATCGTACCAATTATCTCATCTTTAAATCTATCTTCGGCTCCAGGACGCGATTTAATAAACGCGAAAATGCCAAGGAAGGCAAGAAGCAGGCTGGAGACAAGGCAGTGGGGGAATATGGCATAGGCACTAGGAATATCAGGAGAGAGTTGTTAGTAGAGTTTGCGGAACAGAATAATATGAGGACAATGAATACCTTCTTCCGCAAGCGGGATAGTGAAAGTGGACGTGGATGTTTCTTTGGACTGACAACTGTCAAATCAAGGCTAGAAAGACTACTAACAGCAGAGTTTTGCGCATCCGTGATCATTCCGACTTGACTAGAATGGACTAGTACCATAGCAACCAGTGTTCACTGTCTCACCACTTATCATATCAATAATGGGCTAGAATGCTAGAGTCTTCAATGCTAGAAGTCTTCGCAAACACTTTGATGAGATTGATCGTTTCCTTTTATCATCTTCTAGCTCATTCTCCTTAATTGCCATGACTGAAACTTGGTTATCAGACGACGACAACAATCATTATTGCTTCCCCAACTACAATTCAGAATGTTGTAACAGATTAACTAGCAGTCATGGTGGTGCGGCAATATATATCTCTCCTGATCTTACTTATCGCAGACGACATCATCTATACTTACCTCCGTCTGAATCCGTCTGGATTGAAACAGTTAATTGTTCTCCCTCTAATGATGACAGGGATTTCATATCTGGTTGCATTTATAGTTCCCCTTCTTCATCAGTCGATGATTTCTTTAATAATATTGATCATACTGTACATACCCTTTCACTAGAAAATAAAAATGTCATTATAATGCGTGATATTAACACTAAGCTACTCAACGACACATCACCAACAGTTATTTCTTACACCAGTCTACTACAAAGCTACGGATATGAATGTTTAATTGATGTTCCTACACGACAGGTTCCTGATTGCAAAGGGACGCAAATTGATCACGCCCTCTCTAACTTAACTTCACCAGAGGTGAAAGTTCTTGATATAGACATAACAGATCATTACCCATTGCTTCTACGTTTTAAATATAATACGAGTCATTGCCCTCTTCCACACTCTAAATACGTTCTGGACAAACAGAGCTTCATAACTGCCATTGCTTATATAGACTGGTCTGAAATAAAAACTTTTAATGATCCTCAAAAAGCATTTTCTAAAATTCTTACTGAAATTATATCACTTATTCATAAATTCACTTGTAAAAAGAAATGTAAAAAAAAATTGCATTCTCTCACAATCCATGGATGTCTAAAAAGTTATTAGCAGCTTTGCGCAAACGCGATAGCCTTTACAAAAAAAACTAAAAACCGGCCTTTTAATAACAAAATAATTGCCCCATATAAAAGGTTATGTAACTATAAACAGCCAGTTAAAAGGGACAAAACGATTATATCTTGAACAAAAAATCTTACACAAGCCGGCTATAACAGCAAGTTGAAATGGAACATCGTTAACTCCTTTCTAAACAGGAATTCTAAACCAGAACAGCTATCAAAAATTATATACAATAACTCAGAGTATAACTCCCCTCTCCATACAGCCAACGCCTTCAGCTCCTATTTTTAACCCTCTCCTTCACAAGTAACTCAACTTACTCGTCTCCTTCACTCATTTTTTTCTTTTCCCCACAACGCCAGAAGAAACATATAACGTTATATGTCACCTAAAACCCACCAGTGGTGGAAGAGACGAAGTTCTACCTGCTACCATTAAAATGATTGCCCACCTAATTTCTTATCCCATGCCTTATATTACTAATTCGATATTCAAGACTGGTGTGTTTTCTAACGAGCTTAAGCGCGGTAAAGTCATTCCAGTTCTAAATAAAGGTGACAGCACATTCATACACAACTACCGCCCTATTTGTATTTTACCTTTTTTTCGGCAAAGTTCTGGAGAAATTAATCGCATTGCGTCTAACCAAATATCTCACTCAATTTAATATTCTCTCTTCATACCAATTTGGCTTTCGTAATGGATACTCCACAGATTTGGCACTCATACATCTAACTGACCAATAAAAAAAATAATTGACGATGGTCTATTTGCAGGTTCAGTTTTCATAGATCTAACAAAGGCATTCGACTGCTTTAACCATATTATCATTTTTGCTAAGCTTGAGGCTATCGGTGTTCGTGGTCCAGCACTCTCACTATTAAAAAGTTACTTATCAAACAGAGTTCAGATAGTGTCTGTGTCTAATATCTATTACAGAGAACAAACCACTAACATTGGCGTCCCTCAAGGATCCATCTTAGGACGACTACTGTTTTTGATTTATATCAATGACCTACCTAACTGTTTCTCGTCTACTAAGTGCATTCTGTACGCTGATGATACTACCATATTTGCCTCTGATAAAAACATGTCACTTCTTATTAACAAGCTAAATATTGATCTAGAAAATGTTTTAAGTTGCTGTAATGCTAACCTATTATCTATTAATGCCACCAAGACTAAATTTGTTGTATTTTCCTCACATCAACAACATTCGGCATCCTCCCCTTCTTTAACTTTCGGCTCACACTCTATCTCTCCCAGTCCGTGCTCATCTTTTCTTGGGATTTCTCTTGACTGCAGCTTGAAATATAAATATCACATTTCTCACATCAAAAAGAAACCAGCATACCGTATTCGAGTTCTAATTAAAACTCCTCCTTACGTTACACATAATACATTAATCTCGCTATACCACTCATTCATTCACTCTCATATTACCTAAGGCATAATATGCTGGGGTAACACTTATAACACTCACTTGGCATCCCTTCAGGTAATTCAGAACCAATCCATAAGAATTCTTACAAGCAGTTCAGGCTTTGCAAATGGAAAATCCCTACTACATAAAAACAACATCGTAACCATTTTAGAACTCACCAAATATAATCTAGGGATTTTATTCTACAAACATATGACTAAGGAACTACCATCAATCTGCTTCTCACCTTGTGACTTGATAGCTCATAGTCACACTAGATTTGCACTCAATAATAATTTCCGTCTACCTAAAGTGCGAACTAACAATGGTAAACAGACTGCGGAATTCTCCTCGATATTGCTTTGGAATACTTTACCACCTATAACTTTATAAAAAATGTATACCAATTTAAAAGAGAACTAAAATCATTCATCATAAATACTTACTGAAACTGTCCGTCTTTTAAAATTTTATTCTGTTTTCTGTTGTATTGTCATGCTGTTAACAATTGTTCTTATTACTCATATGCTATAATTATGTTTTGATATTACTCTTAGCTCTCATCTGTACTACTATTGCTTTAAACATTGTATAACATCATAAGTGTCTATAACAGGAGGTCCCGATACTGTCTTTGACTATGGGACCTCCTTATGTATACTACGCACATGTAATTATCTGTATTTTTACTATAAATAAACTATGAATCAAAATTATGAATATCATAAGAAGCTTACCAATAAAGACACTATGGAGAAGATAGGGGGAATTCCTTCTACTTATTAACTGTATTAAAGAAATGATAAATCAATGGCAATGAAAATGGATGAAACAAAAAAAAACAACTGGCCGCATTTGGAATACGAACCCACGTCTGTACATTACGCGTTTGATACTCTTGCCGATTGAGATACCGCGGCGCCGATTCCCCGTCCACTGTCTGAGGTATTCACGTTTTATCTACTAGCCCCGGCAGTGTCGGCCAGCGCCACCACCTAAATGCTTGGCGGCAAATATGGATAAATATATATCGCATGTATATATATATGACATCTATATATCACATATATATAGCACATGACCGGGGTAGTTGGGGAAGTATGGGAGAGGCCTTTGCCCTGCAGTGGGCGTTAATTGCCTACGATAGTTTGTTTCCAACGTTTCGACCGACCGGGCTCCGGCCTTATATATATATATATATATATATAAGGCCGGAGCCCGGTCGGTAGAATATATATATACATATATATATACATCTGTGTGTGTGTGTGTTCCCGCTGTCCCAGCTACCATGCGGCAAGATTTAAAGATATGCAAACGCCACCTGGTTAGACAGAACAAAAATAATGTTATTGGCCGGTGCTTGGAGATACTCAGATTATTTTTACATTCCGACAAATTACATAATTAGCCTGAATTATTTAGTCAACTTGTCAAATATTATAACTTCATGAAAGTGTCTATAAGAAATTCTAGAGAAACATGAAACACTTCCGTTACAGCTTTTTGTTGCTCGATACGTGCAACATGACGGGAGACTAACACACCCGATATTCACTGGCCCTCACTATCGCATCCCAGTTCGTTAAGCAGGGAACCAATTACCTTTTCTTTATCTTACACAAGTAGTTGATGGCGCAACAAAACAGAAAGCGCTTCCTGACCTGGCGTTTATTAGTTCAGACCTCGTTGATACGATGTCCGAGTGTGAAGTTACTGATGGAATTTCAGATCACCGGGCAGTGTGTAAACTGCACCCTCTGTAAACCACGGGTCGAAATGCAAGTTTTTTTTTCGACTTAATCGCTCTGACGACACATCGATCCTTGAAGATTTATCAGAAGGTTTCCAATCATTTTGCACACTGAGAAAAGACTGTGCCGTGAATACACTAGTTCGCAATTTGAAAACATTAGAAAGCTGTGTATTCAACGCTTTATTCCGTTAAAAAGTACGAAAAAAGTCGTGCCATCCCTTGGATGGCTAGTAAAATTTTGCAATTATCGCGCCGCGATAGAAGACTGAGACGCTCACAACGCAGTAATGACCCAAAGAGGAACTAAATTTGAAAAAGAATGAGGCCAAAGGTATTTTCTTTCATGTCGAGCGGCCAGACATGCTAAGAAATAATCCTCGGAAGTGCTGGTGTTTTGTCATGACTACTACTGATTCCTGATCTTCATTTACTATCAAAGATGAAAGTGTAAACGATGCTGCACGCATCTCCAATGCGTTCAATGAACATTTCGAAATCGTTTTGTGTACGCAAACGATTCTCATGTCTACCCTGCTTTTCATAATGATTCAGATTTTTTTTATTCCCGACATGAAAGTTAATGTTAATGGCGTCCTTAATTTGATTTTAAATTTAGACACAAAAAAAGCTAGTGGCTCTGATACTTTGCCCTGCACAATGCGCATCACGCTATCTTGAAATTATATTCAACAAGTCTCTAGAAATAAGAAACGTTCCTTCATCGTGGAAACTTTCAAGAGTAATGCCCTTGTATAAAACAGGCAACAAAACAGACGCACCGAATTACATACAAAGTGGCTTCACTTCCCACTCGTGAAACATGCCGGAACATACTATTTGTAAACATATAATACATTTTCTGGAGTCGAACAACATTCTAACTAATGTTCAGCATGCCTTTAGACGGGGTTTCAGCCATTATCACGCCCGTTTCAGCAGTTAGGAACTACCACACAGTTAACAGACTTCACTCATGACACTGCTTATCAATTAGATCTCGGTAAACAGATTGACGCTATCTTCATTGATTTTTCTAAAGCTTTCGGTTCATTACATCATTCATCATTCATCATCATTCATCATTCAATTACATCATTCCCACCTCTTGCAAAAATTGAATGCGGCACTAAAATATTCCCGTCTGGTCGATTGGATTGCTAGTTTCCTTTCTAACCAGTCCCCATACGTTGACTTTAGTTCTGCAAGGTCATCCAGTGTTGAAGTAACCGCTCGGGTTCCTCTAGGATCAGTTCTGGGTCCTTTCTTCTTTTTAACTTACGTCAATGACGTCCCAAAAATGTTTCTTCAGGCACTCATATTAAGCTGACGATTGAGTCTTATACGACGTAATTCGCTCTGCGACTAGTCATAAACGATTACACAATTCCTTCGTTTCTTTCGGTGCTTAGTGCGAACATAGGGAAGTGAACTTAAAAAAACGGCTGTTTGTTCTTCACTAAAAGAGCGGCACGTGTAATTGGGAGATACTCCTTGAATGGATCATCTTTAACCAAAGTTCGACAGTATAAATACCTTAGCGTAACATTTACTCACAATGTCTCATGGAGTACACACATTGACCAAACATGTTCAAAGGCCTTAAAACAACTTGGATGCCTACGTCGTACTATGCACAAGGGTCCGAAGGCAACTACACTCTCAATGTATAAAACTCCTGTTCGCCCGTTATCGATTATGCCGCAATGGTGTGCGCCCCACATAACCAAAATAACATAATCGAACTAAAAGCAGTTCAGAAAAAGGCCGTCCGCTTCATTTTTCACTGGTATGACCGCTATTTGTCACCCTCGTCTGCTCTTCCTACGCTGTAACTAACATTACTTACAGTACGTCGCGATGTGGAATCATCAAATTTTTTTCACAATAAAATTAACGTGTCCTATCATGCTTCAAACACAACTTGTATATTTTTCACCAAGCCTTCTTGCACGCGTAATTTCCACGAGCTTCATCTTAACCCCTTTCTATGCTCGCGCAAATACTTTCAAGTACAGTTTCTTACCCCGCACTATAGAATTATGCAAATCCTTACCTGGCTGCTCTCGTTCACTCTCGATAAGCGAATTCGAAAGTGCTCTCTATAAAAACCAGTATGGGTAACTGCTTAAATTAGGTTTAGTTTATGCTTTATGTGCACGCATTTCACGGTTTCGCTGCTTTAAAGAATCGAAGAAAACGATTTTTCAGTTCTTTGACTGTCGTACGAATACAATTGCAAATGTAAAGTAATTAATTTTAAAGTAACGTAATTGTTGATTTCACCTTATTTTTTTTTTACCACTGTATTAATCCACTACCGCTATAGCCATCCCACGAGGCTGCAGTATGTACAAATAAATAAATAAATAAATAAACAAACGTGTTTTTCCAAGCGTGAAAGGAGCCCGCGAATACACGCGAAGTGCCTTGAGCGGCCAGTCGCGTGACACAACTCTGGTAATGACACTTTAGGGGCGGGGGCGAGTAGGCTACCGCATGCCTTCCCGCCCCCCCCCCCTCCCTGTATAATTTCGGAGAGGGCTCGGGTCCCGGAGCCTCCCCCTCCCCCTTGTGTAGCCGTCGCCTATTACTCGCACACTGTCTCCAAGCACGTTCTGTGTGGCCCCCTCACTGCCCTCCGGGAGCACAGCTGCCTACCGCTATCGGCCAGCGAATGGTTTCACAAACCGTTCTATCGAACGAACTGTTTTGTGAGGGCTGGCCCAGAGGTCAGAGGCCAAATTCAGAAAGCATTTCGTTCGCAACGGCTTCTCATTCATCGGCTGATAATAACACAGTAGGAGAATTTGCCGGGGCCTGCCCTTACGGAATTCTGTAGCCTACGTACGAGAATACGAGCTCAGGTTATGATTATCTTACAACACAAGTATTACAGAAGCGTGACCGAGCCTACCCCAGGGCTATGTATACTACGTGCCCGTTAAGCGTCCTTTCGGCAAGCTTTCCTCACCACAGGTATTCTCGATTTCATGCATTTGATAGCCTCTCCTGTCCCGACTGTCCCGACTGTCAGAGTACGAGGATAATGCTCTGGAAACGTGGTAATGACAGAAGCAGCGTTTGATACGATCATCTCAAAGAGAGAACGACGTTCGTCCTGCGATGACGCAGCTGTAGTAGAGTCGCCCGCAAACGAGTGCAGTGATGCGAGCGCTACAATTTCACCACTGATCGCGGCCCCAGGATTTGCGCGCGGGGTCAAGGACGCCGGGCTCGCTCGCCATTACATCGCGCTCTCTGCAATCACTCCGTACCTCAGTATTTCTCACAGAATCAGTAAAGACTAGATTACCGCTCTTTCATACCGTTCGTTTGTGCGTGCGAGTGTGCGTGCGCGCGCGCACGCGAGTGTGTCTCTTCTGTCTAGACTGCTTCTCTCCCTCTTTGTTTCCCTTCGTCTAGCTTTTTTTTTTTTTCCCAACAGCAAGCGCGGACGTCTACGCGCTCTCTGATTAAACATGACTCCTGGTTTTCTACTACAGGTGACACGTATGGGGGAAACAACAAAAGGGCTCGCGCTAAACGTCGCGAAGAGACACAACGCACTGCAGAGAGCAGCGCGCGGTCTCTCGGAGACGTTCACGCAACAAGCTAGGGAAAGGGGAGAGTACCTTTGCACAGACTTGCGTCACCGGTGCCGTGATAGAGGCCGCCGCAAAAACGCGGATTCCGCTTGTTGCGCATGGAAACGATCCTAGGGGCGTCGGAGGCTCCGCGCCGCTGCGAGGGGCGCGCCATCGAACGGACGGGAGAAGCTGCTCCGTTCATTGCGCATCCCAGCAGCGTTTGGGCACACAACTCGGCTGCGTAGTACAGCGTCGACTAGCACAACCAGAACGTAGACGACGGCCGGAGCACGAACCCGCAACCACCACAAGGCTAACAGAGCCGCGTTCCACCCGCACCAGTCATCCAGCACAGGAGGGGCAGCAGACGACGGGTGAAAAAAGTAATCATTCTGCCCAGGTGGCGCGAAGAGCGCCGCTCGCCTCGCCAGCCGCGGCCTGCTGGCGGCGCTGGCTACCCCGCGCACTAAAATGCGAGGTCGTGGAGGGAATGCGCGCAGCATCACGCCGGACTGACGTGGAGGTCGGCGCAAAATAAGCCGACCCCGTTTCGAGCCTCCCGATTGGCGGATGCGCGCTATGGCGTCATTCTTTGCTCTCTCTCTCAGTGAAGAGCATGGGACGCGGTGGTTTCAGTGTTTTGTTTTATTCACGCTTCCCTGCCGGAAGACGAAATGCGCGATGGTGTCAACAAGAGGCTCGAGTGGTTCGCGTTCAGTGCTTTCCCATCTTCTGGGCGAGCGCAACGACGGACATTTTTTGCCATTCTCTTTTTGCTAACATGCGTTATAGTTACTTCATTCACCCGCACCCGATTTAGTTGTCTTTACAGAGCGACGTTAAAATGCCGCCCAATCCCTCTGTACGCCGAAAGAGAAACCGCCACAGTTCGCGAAAATTAAGTCTATCCGTATTACGTGTGCTCTCTTCTACGTTCATGATGCACTTGTTGGCTTTAGTTCGCACTTGCGCACTTTTCTTTCTTTTTTTCTTTCACATTCCACGCAAAATTTGCGTTTGATTAAGGAGATATTGCGAAGAAGAAGAATAAGTTGTCATTCCGAAGCACACGCAGAGATCACCGCAAGGTAGCTGCACTTTTCAAAACCTTCTAAACCTAAACTACACAAGTATTTCGAACGAAGGAATAGATCATGTGCACGTGATTGCCATTCATAAAGTGGCTTTAGTTGCTCCTACAGAAACACAGTTTCATGATTATGGTTATGATAACAAAACGAGCTCCTCACTCTCGGTTTATTTGTAGATTTGAGTAAAGCGTTCGATTATATTAGCCACAATATTCTTTTTCATGAGCTCAATCGTTGTGAGTTAGAGGACTTCCTCTTGAAGCCCTCGTATGTTCCACATAGACGCCAATATGTACAGATAAATAACTTCAGGTCCCAAGAAAGATTTATACTTTCTGGAGTACCCCAAGGCAGCATTCTCGGTCCTTTGCTTTTTAATCTCTATATTAAGGGTATTGTAAATATTTCTTTTCAATGTAAAATTTTTCGTTGACGCAGACGACACCAGCATATTTCTAATATCACGTTCTTACACCGAGCTTATCACAATATCAAATGAAGTGCTCCTAAAATTTAGTACGTGGTCTAAGCAAAACTGTTTATGTGTCAATCCAACCAAAACTAAAGCTATAATTTTTCGTCCCGAAGGAAGCACCTCCCCTTTACTACATGGCATAGTCTATAATAATGCTCAGATTGAAGTTTCAGAAAGCATCAAAATCCTAGGTTTGCATTTTTCTTCATCGCTGCTTCGAAATGGCCATGTAAACTCTGTAACGCAAAAAGCGAGTCAGATAACAGGTATAATAAGCCGAAACCGTTACCTTCTTCCTACATCAGTTAAAGTACTATGATATAACGCCTTAATTGCCTCTCATGTAAATTATTGTGACCTCGTATGGAGCACAGCTGATACGAATTTAAACAAATTATTTTTATTACAGAAAAGGACAGTACGCGTCCTCGCAAATGTTCCGTACGATACACACACCAAGCATTTATTTAACAAGTTCAAAATTATCACAGGGCACGAAATTCGTAGGCGTCTACTTTTGCAGAAGTTTTATAACGTTAACAGGAAAAGCGATATCTCCCTTGTTAAATTATCATGTTTACAAGAACGTGTCCCCTCACGTTTCACAAGAAACACAGAACCCTGGACAGTGCACCGCTTTAGAACTAATTACAGCTCACAAATGTTAAAAAACAACTTACCAGGGTTAAATGCTTACACCAAATCTCGAATTTATATATGTGGAATTGATATATGTGCCCTTACCCCATCAGAATTTGCTCGACTTAATCAGCAGGACTAATATTTATGTATATATGGTCGGCTATCTCAGGAGTGCAGGTTATTTGAGTGTACAGCTTCTTGTTTAGACTGATATTATATAGATGTGTGTATAGATATGCAGTTTTTCCCCTCTGTGATGTGTGAAAGGTTGTGCAACTTCTCTACGCGCAACTACTCACTTTTCACTTAGTGCTTCGCATGCATTCTTGCAAAACTGTCTATTTTTGTATTGTCAAAAACACGCGGCAGCTCCGCACTGCCCATGTCTTGTGGTCACAGGGGGCTCTTCTTCCTTGTCTCCCCCAATCCGTTAGAACTAAAGATATATTCAATAGTTTATTTGTAACGCCAACGTATCACGTATACCGCAATAGAACTGGAGACGCATGTTCCGGTGGTGTTTAGAAGTGGTCTAGGAACGGCGAGCATGACCGAGTCACTTGGTGTCGAGGCTTTGCTCTGTAAATTATTATTATTTTTTTGTTCCCTGCGTTTCATCATACGCGTCATCTATACCCGTGTGGCTCGCCAGGATGAAGTGCAGCAGTTCTGGAGGACTTGAGCGAATGCATCACTTCACAAACAACTCGAGATGTATAATTTGTCCTTTGCGGTGATTTTAACTAACCAGCCTTCACTTCCTGCAGGAATCACTGATTTTTGTAATAACTATAATAGCTTGTTGAATTCCGTTTCGTTTTTATTTGCTGCAGTAAGTTGACGATCAAACATTCAGGGCAACGCTGTGTCATGTTTACAGCTTGCTTCTGCGATAAATAGGATTCCGGGTGAAATGCGATATTTGGGGTCTTAATTCTGATCGTTATTCTGGCTTAGTTCAGTATAGCATAAAGAAAACAAAGAAAATGCGGGACATGACGCAGGTGCTACATTTCTCTTCCGCCGATGACATTGTTATCTTAAAATAATATATATCACTAGCTTATGAGCAACCATGTTACAGTGTTCAGAATAATTCCTGCGACCTGAATGCGATGTGCTTAAAATACTGTAAATGCGTATATTCATCTTTTTGTTCCATTAAACAAAAAAAAAAGGCAACGCTTCCAGTAAGTGCATTACTCGACGAATTATCCATTTCAAAGAGAAATCAATCGTCTGAAAATGAACAAGGATACTCGTAAATTGAACTTATGTGAACAAGTCTGTGCGTTCTCCCACCATCACAAAAATTAAAAAAGAAGAAACCTTTATGAAGTTCCGTTTAAGCAGTTCAATAAAAATTACTCAAGCAACTTTCACAGGCTATGACTCCAACGGCACCAAGTATTGACACCTTCCTTAAAAACAACATGAGCACTTGGAATTACATTATGAGTTGTAATAATTTCTGAGCCTTTTGAATCTGCATTACCTTGTCACAATGGCGCAAGACCAAAATGTTTTAAGTATAAAGCACTCCCTCTTCTAAAAAAAAAACGAAACCTCCGAGGCCAATACCGGCGATGACAAATGAATGAGCGCAAGTCCGCTCTAGCAGACGACACAAATTTGTCACTGGTATGTAAAGAGAGCATTCCTTGTCATCCTTAATCGATCGCTGACTGGACGACTGGACACACTATAATGTCGGCATTGAAACAAGGAGGCAACAGAAGTTATCCAACTATCGTGCAATAGTTTTGCCGTGTACATAGCTTTATATTCCTGGAGCGCATTATTTATAAACACATTCCAATGTTCATACAAACATTCACTTTCGTCCCTGTCTCAACAAGGCGTTACAAACGTTTCGGTATTTTTCTACCGTGCAAGTTTGTTCGTTTTCGCCAAAGCATTCGACGCGATTCACCTGCCGAACTGCTTCTAAAGCTCTGGTATGCGTTACAGAGCTATGCCTAGAAGTTGCCTCTCTCAACGGCAACAATATGTATTTTTTTTTAAATACCGGTTCAAAAATGATACGCGTGGTTCCAGGCGTATGACATGGCTCTGTGCTCGAGTGGGCATTGTTCCTGCTTTGTATAAATTATATTGCCAATCACATACCTTTATATGGCCCTATGTAGATGGTCTGCCAATGTTTGCGTCGTGTATTCAGAGATAAATGCCATTTATCATCAGCAAAAGCTACAATTTGAAGCATATAAATTTTTCATAATGTGCTGGTATATCAACGACCAATAAGAAAGCAGCTTTGACTGCATCTTACAGAGCCAATAGAAACGTGTTACCTCATGTTTTATAAATTCCACATTTGTGCCGATCTCAGATGGGATCCGAATATTATTCATATCTTAAGTAAGGCTGTACCTTCGCTCGGAGTGGCGCTAACATGAGCGAATCAAGAAAGAAAACAAAAACATACAGATATCAGGCAGTGATGCACGCTATGCAAAGCACCGTTTTCTTCTGGTAACAAGCAAGTGGCTGTGTTTGACGCGAGCGTGGGCGTACAATGCGACTGAGCGTCGTCTGGCAGGAGGACTGAGGGATGCGAGCGAAGGCGGCGCCTATCAAAGCGCTGGCTGCCACGTGGCACCAGTTGGTGGCCCCCGCCCGTGCACGCGCCAGTCGTCTCAAGCAGTTGGCAGTGCAGTAAGCATGCACTGGTCTTGCTCTGCCGCTGGCAAACGAAGGCCGTGCCCGTGTTTTAATCATGCACACGCCAAGTATACGCCACCTGCTATGGCTCAGCCCTGATGCTAGGAGTGCCTCGACAGAACGGATTGATCCGCTCGTTGAGATGGCCCTCTACGAATTTGCTAGAGACCGGCAAGATTAGAATGATTGGGTGGTTCTTATTTTTCTTCCACACCGCTTCCCCACGTAAGCCTACGAGCCACCCTGATTTGAAATAAATTGATGAACATAAATTTTCGCAAAACTGCCTCAATGTCCTTCTCGACACGTACTACACAACTGCGTCTTCCTTATTATTTCAGTGGTATTCCACTAGAAAACGTTTCTGAATATAAGTACCTTGGCATTCTATGCACACACAATTTATCCTGGTCCAAACATATTGAAGCAACCTGTTCTAAAGCTCCAGCACGTCTAGGCTACCTAACGCGTTCTCTGCGCTCAGCCCCCGAAGAAACCAAATTGCACACTTATAAAACCCTAGTGAGGCCCATCTTGGATTACGGGTGTGCTATTTGGAATCCATACTTGAAATGCTACACAAAAAAACTCGAATCCGTCCAACAAAAGCTATTCGATTTATATACCACAGTTACGACAAGGACTTCTTCCCCTCTTCTAACCTTCCCTGTTTCAACCTATCTTCGCTAGTAGAGCGGCCTAATGTAGAAAGTCTAAACTGTTTTACACCACTGTTAACTCTGAATGTTGCTCATCCTTGGAATACATTAAATTTGTTAAAGCGTCTAATACACGGAATTTTCACCCACTAAATATAACACTCCTGTACGCCCGCACTGACAAATTCAAATATAGGTTTTTTCCCCCGTCCATTGAATTGTGGAATCAGCTTCATCCTAATATACGAAAACTGACACCTAATAATTTTCCTAAATCAATCACTGGTTCATGCCCATGATTCCAAGGACCATGTATTATATACCATGTTTATATGTATGTATGTATATATTGAGACTTTTTTTTCATATTTTGTTCACTAGTGGTTTGCCCGGAAGTCATCGTAGTCCCGACAACCAGCGAGTCCATCCCGTGGAACTGCCACCTGTGCACCAGCAGACCAGCCGCCGTCTTCGAAGTGACTCGCCCAAATTCGGCCCTCTTCTCTTCATGCCAAAAGAAACTCAGGCAACGGACGCCGCCATAATGACTAGCCAGGTAACACCGGCACAGCTAGTCGTAAGCCGACCTCGCAAGCCGCCAACATTCCATGGTGACTCGTTCGAAGACGTGGAAGATTGGTTGGATTTGTTCGAGAGAGTGGCGAGCTTTAATGACTGGAATGAGAGACAGAAGCTCCTTAAAGTATATTTCGCTTTGGAAGACTTCGCAAAAACGTAGTATGAAAACCACGGACCCTCTTTTTCCTCATGGGAGGAATTTCGACGACAACTGCTAGCAACGTACGCCAGCACGGATCGTAAAGGAAAGGCGGGAATTGCACTTCAAGCCAGGAACCAGCTCACAAACGAGAACGTGGCGATGTACATCGAGGGCATGTCCCGCCTGTTCAAGCGTGCTGATCCCACCATGAGTTAAGATAAGAAGCTGCGCCATCTCACGCGTGGAGTAAAGAAGGAACTCTTCGCAGTTCTCGTCCGCAACCCACCGCGCACGGTCGCGGAGTACAGATGCGAAACAACGACCATCGAAAATACGCTGGAACAACGGGCTCGGCAATACAACCGTGAGGCAAGCTGTGCACCTGCCCATGTCTTCCCTGGAGGCCTGCCAAACGACCTACAAGCCCTGCGGGAGCTCGTCCCGTCAGTGATCAGGGAAGAGCTCAACAAGTGGCAGACACCTCAGGCTCCAACTGCACTATCTATCGTCCACGTTGTCCGGGACGAACTGAGGAACGTCATACGGGATCCAGAGCGTGAGCCACAGCCGATGCGGCGCACCCCAATGTACGCCGACGTACTCGGGCAACCCTCTGTACACAGTAATGGAGCAGTTGCGACGACCACTCCCTACCCGCCGACAGTACGCAGTGCACCTCGTCTGCTGGAACCACCGGCTGCCTATCCGCCTTCAGCACGTAGTGCACCTCGTGTTGTGGAACGAAGGCCCTGGAAAAGTGACGTCTGGCGTGACCACGAGCGCAGGCCTATGTGTTTTCACTGCGGAGTAACGGGTCACCTGTATAGGTTCTGCCCGTACCGTCAAGCTGGATTAAGGGGTTTTCCCCTAAGTGCACCATGCCCCCGAAATGGTGAACGGCCAGCAGAGATCGAAGAATATTTGTCCACGCGCCAAAGCTCCATTTCTCCTCGTCAACATCAACCACGGTAAACGTCGCCCATGCGCAACCGATCGCCTAGTCCACGCGCTTCTTCAAGATTGCCTAGGCGTCGTTCAGCAAGCCCACTCCAGGAAAACTGAAGCAAGGGACCTGTGGAGGTGAGGCCGCTGATTACCAGGGTTACGAAGATCCTCCAACGCGGTTCCGGTGCGATGACGAGATAATTCCAGTAAATAGGTGCAGGAACGAAACGATTACATCAGATTTGCGGTTGACAATAGATGGATGCGTGCTGAACGCCTTAGTCGACACCGGCACTGATTATTCGGTGATAAGCTTCAAGATTGCGAAGCACCTGAAAAAATTGTGGCACAGTGGACTGGACCGCAGATACGCACCCCAGGTGGTCATCTTATTACGCCCCTTGGCCGATGCACCGCAAGACTTACGACAAAAGGCTTCACTTACGTTTCTGACTTTATTGTACTGCCAGAATGTTCACGGGAACTTATATTGGGAAGGATTTTCTACAAGCTAACAGCGCCATAATTAACCTATGTAGGTCCAGTGTGTCTTTCTTGACAGAACAAGCTATACTTGTGGAAGCATCGGAGGACCGACGTCTTGCTGCACTGCGCGTCGTTGATGATGATGTAACTGTGCCACCACGCTGCAGTGTAATGGTTCGTGTGGAGAATGAAACATTTTACGACCGCGAAGGCATAGCGGATGGAAACGTAGAGCTCCGCTTCAACAAAGGCAGTTGCGTGGCTCGGGGGCTTGTTCACTTGGAAGGTGGCCGTGCAAATGTCGCGCTTACGAATTTCGGAAATGCATTCCAACACATCGCAAAAGGAACAGCTATTGCTTATTTTCACGAGTTCTGTGTAGCGACCGAATTATGCAGCCTGACGACACCGTCAACTGCCCTTCCCGAGACCTGCAGTGTCGACAGATCAATTACCGTCAACCCGAGACTCCCGGAGGCCCAAAAGAAACAGATATATGCCCTGATCAAGAATTTTTCCGACTGCTTCTCGACTTCCTCGGAGGTACGGCGCACGTCTCTTGCAAAGCACAGAATTATAACAGAGGACGCCACCAGACGGGTATGCCAGCAGCTGTATCGAGTTTCACCAAAAGAAAGGGACATCATCAAGAAGCAAGTAGTGGAGATGTTTTCTGATGACGTTATTCAGCCTTCCAGCAGTCCATGCGCGTCTCCCGTAGTGCTCGTTAAGAAAAAAGGTAACACACTTCGATTCTACGTCGACTACCGTAAATTGAACAGCGTAACCAAGCGGAATGTACACCCCCTTCCACGTATCGGCGATACGTTAGATCGGCTCCAATGTGCAAAGTTTTTTTTTCTGTCTCTCCTTCTTTTTTTCTTTCTTTATTGATTTATTTAAGGCAATGAACAGATTGTCTTAAGGGACATGGGTAAAGGCAAACATTTGCCTGACTAGGCCGTGCCATCCGTTCATTCGTAGCAAAACGGCAGTGGCAGGCTTTAAGGAGGTCACACATGAAATTAATATAGTACACATTTTCCAACACTTGAGCACACAATTCGCGTAAGAAGAAAGAAAAAAGGTTAAAGTTTACACAGTTTTCTAATCACTTGAAGCACAACAACAGGAAAAAAAACATGTACGAAATGTTCTATACGTGTAGTTGAAAGGTTAAAGTTTACACAATTTTCGAAGAACAACAACCACAACAACGAGAAAAAGACATGTACGAAATTTTCAATACCTGTAGTTGAACATTTCTATTAGTCTTCGGATAGTAACAATTCTTTTACCGTTTTCTTAAAGATTTGCTTTGAAATTCCAGAATCTAGCAGGTCCAATACCAAGCGGTAGTCTTTCAGAAGGTTAGGAAGTTGAACTGCTAGCTTTTGATCTCAGTATTTTTTTGTGCAACGTGGTTTTCCCCACCTGGATGACCTCCCTGGATCTCAAGAGTGGATATTAGCAAGTAGAGGTGGATGAGCGGGACCGTGAAAACACAGCATTCGTAACCCCTGATGGCCTCTACGAAGTTAAAGCGCTTCCATTCGGCCTCTGTTCCGCGCCCGCCACGTTCCAGCGAGTGATGGACTCTGTGCTCGAAGGATTGAAATGGCAGTCGTGCTTAGTATATTTGGATGATGTGGTCGTATTTTACACCGCATTTGACCACCATGTAGAGCGCCTGCGAGTAGTATTAGAAGCTATTCGCGCAGCAGACATGACCATTAAGTCGGAGAAACGTCGATTCGGCTTCGATGAACTTCGATTTCTCGGACACGTCAACAGTGCTGACGGCGTTCGGCCAGATGCCGAAAGAACAGCACCTGTTGCGAGGTTCCCGACACCCACAGACAAAAACTCTGTGCGACGTTTCTTATGTTGAACCTTTCATGTTTAGATGTTTAGAACCTTTCATGTCTTAGATGAACCTTTCATGTGGAAAAGCGAACAACAAGACGCCTTTGACGAGTTAAGGAGACGCCTGCAAGCTTCTCCAATCCTTGCCCATTTTGATGACACAGCCGACACTGAAGTTCATACCGATGCGAGTAACGTCGGCCTCGGTGCCATACTATTCCAGTGGCATAACGGCCAGGAGAAAGTAATTGCTTATGCCAGCCGTAAGCTCTCGAAAGCAGAGGCAAACTACTCCGCAACCGAGAAAGAGTGCCTTGCAGTCAATTGGGCAATATGTAAATTTCGGCCCTACCTCTATGGTAGACCATTCAGAGCAGTCAGTGATCACTATTCGTTTTGCTGGCTGGCGAATCTCAAGGATCCATCCGGACGACTAGCAACATGGAACCTTAGGCTTCAAGAGTATGACATTACTGTCGTATACCGTTCCGGGAGGAAACACAGCGATGCCGACTGCTTGTCACGCGCACCCCTCGGGACAACTGTGTCAGAAGAAGAGGATTTCCCGTTCCTTGGCAATGTTGACGCGTCACATATTGCTCAACACCAACGCGATGACCCGGAATTGCTTCCACTTATACAGCGCCTGTAGGGACTCGACGTTCAAATCCCGCGTAATTTTTTCGAGAAGGCTATCCTCGTTTTATCTGCGAGGAAGTGTCCTTTACAAGAGAAACTTCGAGAACAGCGAGACAAAGTTTTTACTTGTCGTACCCACATCTATGCGAGAAGAAATTTTGCATGCATGTCACGATGAACCGACATCTGGACACATGGGCGTGAGCCGTACATGCGCAGGGATTGGTCTGAAATACTACTGGCCCAAGTTATTAGCATCAGTGCAGCACTACGTCAAGACTTGTCGCGAGTGTCAAAGGCGCAAGACTTCATCCGTAAAACCGGCAGGCCTCCTACACCCAATTGAGCCACCAAAAGCCCCATTCCAACAAGTCGGTATGGACCTCCTTGGACCGTTCCCAACATCATCTTTAGGCATAAAGTGGATAGTTGTGGCCACGGATTATCTGACCCGTTACGCAGAAACTGATTCCCTGTACATTGCAACGGCTGTCGAAGTTGCAAAATTCTTTGTTCACAATATCGTGCTCAGGCATGGTGCTCCCACAGTTGTTATTACCGATCGTGGAACGGCCTTTACTGCGGACCTAATGAAATGCTTCTTGCAAATGACGTACACTGATCATAGGAGCACTATGGCGTACCACCCTCAGACAAACGGTTTAACTGAACGCCTCAACAGAACACTGACTCACATGCTTTCGGTGTATATCGACGTTGAACATAGGCTGTGGGACGAAATTTTGCCGTACATCACCTTCGCATATAATACGGCTGTTCAAGAAACAACACGAGTCGCCCCGTTTGAACTTGTATTCGGCCGAGCAGTAACCACAACTTTGGATGCTATGTTGCCCTTAGATGAAGAAAACGATAACTCATCTGACCTAGATGATTTCTTGCAAAGAGCCGAGGAGGCACGACAGATGGCAAGGTACCGAACACACCGCCAACAACGCATCGACTCTAGCCGGTACAACCAGCGCCCTAGTGAAGCTCATTACCAGCCCGGTGACAAGGTGTGGGTGTGGACCCTAGTGCGACACCGTGGACTGTCTGAAAACCTTCTGTGCCGATACTTCAGCCCTTACGAAATACTTCGTCGTATAAGCGACGTCACTAACGGAGTGAAATCTGCTGGACACGAGAGCCCAAGAAGGCGCAAATCCACGGAAGTTGTGCATGTTGTCCGCATGAAACTCTACCAGGAGAGGTCATGAACAAAAAAAGACAGCCCATAGGAGCCCCTGTTTCCTGTCACGCATCGGGCCGATGCGGTAAGGAGGGGGATAATGCCGCGAAAAACTTGGTGACATTCAGGTTGCGCGCCCTTTGTATTAGACACTGTGCGCGCCGTACCGCGGTGTTGTTCAGCAACAACAGGCAGCGATCTTCATGGCACGGGCAGCCGGTTGGACCCGGCTCGCATGCGCCACGCGCACGAGGTGTCACGCGAGAGGAAAGAGGAAGACGGTTCAAAGCCAGTTTTGAGAACGCGACTGCCAAGGATTTCTTCACGACCGCAGTGACTTTTACTTGTGGGAACAAGTTCGCCCTTAATAAATATCGTCGTTTTATTAACGTCGTTACAATATGAACCGAGTCCTGTAGCCGAAGTGCCGAAGTATGAACCGAAGTGCCTGTAGCTGAACGGCAGGCACCCTCGCGCCAGGCGATACATGAACATAGCTCGCCTAGAATTGAGGAACCTGGCCATGACGAGCTTCCAGTTTGGCCTGCGTATGGACATCATACATTTGGCAGTGCGGGGTAAGAGACCTGGGGAGAGGAAATCGACTTATTCTTGGAGTGGAGTTGAAACTACGTCGATGCCGGGGTGAACCTAGTGGAGACTTGCCAAAGAGTTGGCAGCCACCGCATCAATGGTGGACGGGGAATCTGAGCGAGGCACACAGTGGGAAAATGTGCTCTGCGAAAACAAGCGGAGTCGGGTGCTAAGAAAAAAGGAAGTAAAGAGCGACATGCGTCCACCTGACGTGTAGTGCAGTAGCCACGATGCCCAGGTCGGGAATTCCTAGTCCTTTCTTATCCCTGGGTAACTTGAGCACCCGCCTAGCTACATAACCAGTTGTACCGTTCCAGAGGAAGCGAAAGAGGACCCTCTCCAAGATAAGCTTGCATCGGGTTGGAACAGGAGACACACACGCCACATACGACAGGAAGGAAAACAGAAGTGAGCGAAGGATTGTCGCTCGAGCAGTCAGTGGGCATGACAACGCGCTGAATTCCTGAATCCTAGTTTCAAGCTTCTCCTTAGCCTGTTGCCAGTTTTCATGAGAGAGACCATCTGGTTCGAATAGGAAACCTAGAATACGCAGCCACGTTTTCAAGGGGAGACCATGAATGGGCTGCGGACTGGATGGAGTGAAGTTAAAGTACATGGCTGCACTTTTCGACCTATTAAACCTTGGACCGCTCGCCCTGCAGTAACTGTCCATGACATCCAAGACGCCGCAAGCTGATGCCTCTTCCGGGACGACAATGGACAAGTCATCCGCATAGGCAAAGAGTGCAACCGGAGGGGAACCTGGTGGGCGGAGGAACCTGCCAATTCTGCTATCACAGGACAACCTCTGCAGAAGCGGTTCAAAAGCGAGTACGTAGATGGCAGGTGAGAGAGGGTCCTCCTGCCCTACACCACGTCCCACAATAAACGCCTCCGAGACGCGGTCCCATATGAGAACAGCAGAAGTCGGTCGAGAATACAAAGCTTGGACCATCTGTCGAAAACTCACACTACAACCAGCCTCTTCCAGAACACGGAAAAGGTACCTATGGCTAATGATGTCGAAAGCCTTCTCCTGATCGAAGGAGCAAATCATACCTGGAAGTTTCCTAGTATTCGCCCACAGGAGAATGTCCCTTACTGCTAAATCATGAAGCTGAGGAGAGCGCCCCTGGACACTACATGCTTGGTATGGACCCAAAACAATGTTGAGTACTGGCGTGAGTCGCATACACAGACACTTTGCTATGAGCTTATAATCGCAGTTCAGAAGCCTGATTGGACGCCATGCCCTCAGATCGGAGCTCCTCGACTCGTCCTTAGAAAGGAGAGTGATTAGCCCCTCTCGTTGAGACGCTTACAAGGTCCCTTCGCTGAGTAGCCTGTTCACCAGTGATGTGAACGGCTTCCCTAACAGTGTCGAAAATTTAACATAAAATTCGACTGTCACACCATCGGATCCTGGAGTGAGAATGCGCTTCATAGACTTCAAAGCCGAAAATAGCTCGTCCTTATCTATGGCTGAGTCACATACTTGCGGCGGCTCAGCTGGTGAAGCAAAAGGAAAGACATCTGGAGAGGCAGCTGGTTCGGCATACAAGGTTATGTAAAGCTGCCTCGCCAGTGCAAGTACTCGTTCTGGCGAATCGATTATGCTGCCATTACTTGGCTCTACTAGGGAAGAGATAGTTGTGCTCTTCTTTGAAAGATGCCTACGTAGGACGTTTCTGCTGCACCACGCTTTCATTTCCCACAGCTCTGCTCGGGATGTGGCCCTCAAGCCATCCCAGCGTCGCTGCAGGAGAATCCGAAGTTCCTTTCGGAGTGAGGCCAGTGCCGGAGCAACACCAGGCCCGCCGGACAGTGGCCTCGAAAGCAGGAGGATCGCTTCGGAGACAATTTTAATTTCCTCATGCTCCTCGCGCGCTTGACGCTTGCCGCAAGACCTGAAGCACTCATGCCACTCTGACATTCACGTCATCCCATTATGTGCCACTTAAATTTGCTTCGTTATGAAGTGATCGAAAGAGAATGAGTGATACCTCTGCGGTTGCCTGTCTGTCTTTTAGGAGACGTGGATTTAAGCGCCACCGTCTCTTCCCTTGCGATACTATGCTAGAATCGGTGAATCGCAGAATTAGGAAGCTGTGGTCGCTGAGAGCAGAAGCAATCAACCAAGAAGAATGCGTACTGGGAGCAAGTGACGACGAGATGTAAAAACGATCGATGCGGCTCTGCAAGCCCCTTCCTGTCCAAGTCCTTCCTGACTGTCCAGGACGAAGCACGCGCCAAGCATCGACCAGTCCCAGCCCATCGACGAGCTCTCGCAGTACAGTATTTCCACGCTTATCTTTAACTTTTGGAGTCCCTCTACAGGAAACGCGATCAACCTATTCAAACACACAGTTGAAGTCGCCTATAAGGATTAGCCAAGAGGGACCTACCAAGTAAGGTTCTAATGCAGCGAAGAACTCTCTCTTATCCCTAGTCTGGTTTGGACCATAAACATTAACAATTTGAATGCCAAAATCAAGATCAACCGACAAGATACGGCCCTCGGCATCCCAGGCATGACAAAGAACAAGGCCGTCGAAATTCAGCATCAAATCGATGGCCGTACCCCGGCTTCCCGAGTGGCCATAACTCCAGAAAGTTCTGGTGCGAAAAATCCTGTCAAAGTGGCTGATCTGGCCTAGCCTATGGATATAAGTTTCTTGCAGTACGAGAATATCTACGTTTTGGATTTAGCCAAGTTGACAACTTCTAACACTCCGGCGACCCACGTGACCAACCGGCCCGGCGAGCTCGGGAGAAATTGTCCCTCTTCCCGATCGCCGTGCAAGCGGCGTTGGGGCTGCGGCGGCAATGGCGGCCAACTCGAGAGGGGCGCGGGCACGCACTTTGTGACAAAGCGTGTCTCAAAGATGACGTCGAAAGAAATAGACACAGAGACAGCAAAGTCTTTGTGTGTCTGCTTCTTTCGACGTCCTTGTTCCGTCGTGCTTACACATTCTATCATGGATTCAAACGAACTAGCCCACCAACGTGTTTTAACCAAATTAACCAGCACGGTGTCAAGCTCGCACAGGTAAACATGAACACATCTCGCTCGATGAAAGCGGATACTCGCTGTCAAAGTGAGGAATCGCGGCAGCAGCAAGCGGATGGACCTTCCTGTATCTCTCACTTCAACGCGAACGGAACATCGAAAGCACCACGCAAACGTAGCTACCGGAACTACCCGCACTCTGCAAATATCGCAGATGGCTTTGAAGATGAGGCCCGCGCGGGAGCGTACTTTGGCCACGTCGCAGATTGCTTTTAAGACACACGAGCGCCGACTACGCGTCCCTACGGCGTCCGCCAAAGGCATCTGCTAAGGCGTCCGCCATTCGCGTGCCCAACGCCGCAGAAGACGCCGCGGTTGTCTCCACTATGTACGGAGCGGCGGGCAAGGAGGACATCGCTGCACCCTAGCAGCCGCCGGTGAAGAACATCCCTCACCCCTCGCTTCACCGCCCTGCCTCGTGCGTGACAGGAGGGCACGCATCAGGGCAGCGTTCCTCGCTCGTGTACGCGATAATGAACCGCGTTCGCTGGCTCACCCCCACACGCTTCCGTGTGGGGGTGAGCCACTCATAGGGAACTTCACGGCGAAGGGGATGCCGACGGCAGAAATGCGCCTGGAGTGTCCATATAATTGCTATCGCAATAAAAGTTGAGAAGAATGTATTCACTTCAGTGTTACATGGTTGTGACTCTATCCGGGTATCGAGTGGTTCTTTCTAACACGAGGGCCAGGACGGCCCTTAAATAACCCCTCTAGGTCTCGTGGTCGTCGATGTGTCCTTGCAAAACTTGGGGAACTTATGGGAGTGTCAGTGCCTTTGTCAGGCTGTGAAGTTCGATGAGTTCTTCACCTTCGTGTTTTCTCCTTTGGGTCCTCCCCTTTGCGTCTACTCAGGCCGTAGAGGAGTGACACTTTTTCTGGGAACACGGAAATTATCTCTATACTGGAACGCCCGCTTGAATGTTTCCCACACTTGAGAGGTCGAAGCCCAGGCTGATCAAAACCGCCTTTTCTAGGACGAGGGAAATCATCTCGACATGGGAACGGCCGCTTGAATCTTTCCCAGACTTGAGAAGGGAAAGTCCAGGCTGAAGTTAACAGCCTTTTCTGGGACGAGGCAAATGATCTCGTCATGAGGAAGCACAACTGAATGTCTCCCGCACTTGAGAGGTCGATCATAACAACCCGTCTGCCACCACAGGAGGTCTCGAAGGTGCTGCAGCGTCCAAGCACCTCGAAGAGACCGGTAGATCCCGCGCCTCTGTTTCGTTTCGCCAATCGTTCCAAGGCGGGCCAGGTGACATCTTTTGGAAATAAACCACGTCAAGCCCAAGGCATAACACACAGAGAGCACCCAAGTAACTTTGAGAAGTGCCAGGTTCACGCGTTGTTCACATAAAATCCTATCAGAATCGTACATGCAGTTCTTGGTCGAGATACAGATAAGCAACGAAGGAGAAACCCAGACTTCAGTGCGTATTTCAAGCAACCTAATGCCTAACGTTTCTTGTTTCTCTTTCCCGATAAAGCCACGGTTATCGCAAGAGTGAGAGCGTATTGAAGTTGTTTAAACGGGTAAAAGCCGCGTGGTAAGTTACTCGTTCGGTCAATGCTACCTTCCACTACCACGCCTATAATGCAAAAAGTAATGGGCTCTGCTGACCGCTTCAACTCTAAATTAAATTGATTCATATACTGGCATTTAAAACGTAAAAAAGTACTACCTAGGAGCAAGAAAAACAAAGATTGCTTCTCCAAACGCGATTCAGCGAATGAAACTTCTACAATGGTGACCGATAAACGCATTTACTCTGTAAGCGTTGAATTAAACAAAAATGTTTGTTTCTACAAACGTCCAATGTGAACGCTTATCTGCAAAAATTAGCGCGACCACGAGTCATCAATGTCGCAAAACCGGCTGTGCACTTTTGTGACTGGCTCGTACAACAAACAATACAAAGAAACTCTGAGCATAACGCGAAACCTTTGAAATTCAAACTAATAAGTTATTAATAACTAACAAACGAAAAAATGCATCGTGCTCTATTTATTTATTTATTTATTTATTTATTTGATAAATACGACGAGTAACCTGTTGAATGTACAATTACTTATTGATACGCAGATTGTCATGATATATTAAATACATATATTTCAACCTATCACGATGACGTCTTAGTTGAAGTGTTTCTAAGTTAGCTTTTTCTAGCAGCTGAATCGGAGATGTGTGCCAGCTGTAATACAAACAACAAAGTTATGGATGCGCCCAATTCGACAATTACTATATCTTAATGAGCCCTGGCTTGGGTCGCAGACTGAAAGCCTTTGGACTTCGCCGACAGCAACAAATGCCACCAGACACACACTGCCCTCTACCGTTGCCTGTCGCTTTGTGTGCCCTCGCCCTTTTGTCCCTGAAGGGGAAGCCGTAAACGCGGGAAGAATAGCCATTCTCCCTTTGTCCTCACTCGCGCATTCCACTGCAGTGACTGCCTGACTGGCCCTGTTCGTACGTGCATGACTCAGTCAGGTTGAACCTTTCAGCAACACCCCTACTAGCAGAGGTGCGTCTTATTTGTTGTTAGGCGACGGCTGCGTTTTCTCAACCGCCACAACAAACCTTTTGATGTTCTGCGCGATGGCCTATTCCCTTGCCCAATGGGCTGTGGTGTGGCGTATTTGTCAATTTCTCGCTGCGCCGAATACTTTGCTCGTTTTAACTTACACCGTCTGAAAATGTTTTTCCGTGCCAGGCGGTCACCCAATGTGCCTTTGAAATTCTCGAGCGTCGGGTTCCTGCCCTTCTGGAACGCCATAGCCTTCTCCTGTCCTTTTGACAATTCCGGAACGTCGCTCAAGTGCCGAGGTACGAGGGAGTTTTTCAGCGCCTCCTTGACCCTTTCAGGGTTGCTTAAACAGGACTCGTCTCCGCGAGGAACGTCCTCCGTTTCTATTATCGCAACGTAATTGCTGTCTTCTTCCGCCGCGATTCTTTCTTCAACAGCCTTCAGTACGTTTAAACAGCTTTCCGAATGTGGCAGCACCCAAAGTAGTACCTAGTTCCTCTGATAGTCCTTGCTGCGGTATTCTCACTGACGCGGAAGCCTCCTCGCTGGCGCATCCTCCACCGCTTTCACTATGTGCTGCTCTTCCTGAGTGTCCATGCCACGAGGCATATTCGCTAAGTTACTGTGCTTTATCTCCGCCGCTATCTCCTGAGCCGTGGAAGGCGGGAGAGCTTGGACCATAGGGTCGCCAAAACGCACACCTTTTTTCTTCAACAGCATTTCCGAGAGATTCGAAAATAGGTAGGGATAATGTTTCGACAGATTTGGCGATACTGCGGCTTCAGTCAGCAATAGTCCAAAGGGGTCCTGATTCTTCATGGTAGCTATGGACATGCAAACACTATTCACCTCAACCACCTGCCGAATCCCCGCACATTCCCCGGTGAAATACCCAGGTTTCACATACGCAGCGTGGTCAATATTCATTGTCGCCAGCTTAGTCTTCAACTTCCTTGCACGAAATTCCATTCACTGCTAGGTCGCGAAGGTAGATTCTAAGAGCATCAAGTTGTGGTCGTCGCCATTCACGAAAGAAAAAACAATTCTAGGCTTCCGACAGCCGATCGCAAAGTGTCCAGGCTCTTGGCAACGAAAACTGACGCCCAGTTTTCTAGACCTCAACGCGTTTTTTTTTTCGTCTTTCACTGCACCGTTAATCTTTCCTAAATCATCTATCTGCACGTCTTTTGTCCCACCTCCAGCTTTTTGGCTGTGAATAGGGCGCCTGTTTCCCTCTTGGCTGAATTGAGTGAACGGGCTGACGTCTGTTTTCTCGGATTCGCGACGTGCGGCGAATTCGTCTGCCAGCACTGCAGCACGTTCGAACCCTTTTTCGCCCGATCTATCTTGAATCCACAGGCGCATCTCTTCACTCAAGGACCCGTAGAACTGCTCCATTTAGATTAATTGAACAACCTTGTCATGACAGCCGAATGCATCTTCCCCTTTCAGCCACGTAATTAAATTGGCTTTGATCTTGTAAGCAAAATCTTGAAAAGACTCGCCCGGTGTTCTAACAGCCTCCCGAAAATGACGGCATATAGCCTCGGCTGAGAGCCGATATTCCCTTAGCAACGCAGCTTTTACTTTCTGATAGTCATCTGCGTCGTCTCTCGTTAGCCTTGCAATTATTTCGGTTGCTTCGCCAGGAAGATCGGTCAGAATCTGTTCTGGCCATCTTTGTAGTGCCAGCCAGTTTTTCTCGCAGCTTCGTTCAAAAGTAACGACAAACAATCCCATGACATCGTTCACTTTGTACGACGCCATGAGGTCGCTTATTTTTAATTCTGCTTCACCTTAACGTTTTTGTTTTAATTTATTGAGAGGTTATTTGCTGATTTCCTGGTCACATCCCGCTGCACGTCTAGTTCTTTTGGCTTTACTTTGTGAGCTCTCTATTCCTCTCGTTCCTTTCTTTCTGCGGCGTTTTGTTCAGCTTTCTCAGCTCTCTGCCTTTCTCCTGCAGCGTTTTGTTCAGCCAGCCCAGATAGCCCCCCTATGAGACCACGCATGCGGCTCATTCATACAGGTGCGTCAAGTAAAGAGCTTCGCTGTAAAAAAGAACGCAGGAAAAGACGCTGTGACTGAGACAACACTTCTGCGCACCGAAGACTGCACCAATCTCGGCGCCCACCTCGTGGAACGAGCGGCCGCGCTTCTTTCTCGCTGCGTCAGCAGCTTTTGGCGCACAGCTGCCGTCCCTATCACGCGCCGCGAAGTAGCGCGATCTTGTAACGGTTCGCTTCGCCAACGGTTATAAGACCGTGACACAGGTTTGCGCTTTCGCAATATATACAATGCACTAATAATGTAATAAGAATAATAATAACGTCTGAGGCCACTTATATGCGTTGTCACGTGGATTTTAAAAAATTCCGAGGCTTTTTCTTTTCCACTCTTGTTCTGTCAGAAAAAAAGGCATGTTCGCTATATACGTTGTTATAGGTCATTTCTTCACGTATTACACAACCTTTGCATTTGCGCCTCATTGAATAAGTAAGGTAATAAATGTTATTTCACTGGAATTAAATATTAGTTGCTTATTCACAATTAAAAAGAACACACTCGACTAGCATAGCACAAGCCTATGAACGGAAAGCCCACGGTTATTTTTTTTCTAGGCAAATATTCAGTTTGCACATCCGGTATGTAATCTTATGCTGCATTCTGAGAAAACTGTATGCGTTTCCTTGTAGCTGCATACTACAGTCATGTCGATGACAATGTACCCTGTCATGAATTTTGCTCGCTATGCAATCTTCCGCAGAACTCATCTGCCGCAACCTAATAGTGTTCTGCAAAGTCGAATAAGGAACACCTTTTCTTCGTATGCGTTTCACTAATATTGACCTTCACTATGCTGCTCCAAAACGCGTGTTTACTGCTCTAAAGTGCAAAATTTTCTGCTCCCGTAGCTGCTCCAAAGTTTCCTTTGCAGCTTTCACCCCTGCATTTGTATCTCAATGGCAGTACCTCTCACACATGGTGGTTGGCCAGCCGAGCTACTTCAGTGTTATTTCCTGTCCCATTTGTTTTCATTTGGGTCAGCCTACGTTCTTACGTGTGTGCGACACGTACTGTACAAGATTATGAGATTGTTTCATCCCCATATTGTCATTGTATAAGTCAAGCTATAGTCGACATTCGCCTGATTTTTTTTACTCTTGGGATAGAAATTGTAGGGAAACTCCAGGCGAAATTCCGGCGGTGTATGCGAGGTAGTACGTGCGTCGCGGACGGTTGCTGCTTAGTGAACGCTGTACCCGCGCAGATGGGTCGTCAGTTTCCATTGTTGCACACGATCTTTTTAAGCAGTATTTCGAAGGCCAAGCACTTTTGGCCTCGACTGTTCGGTTACTGGACTATTCAAAACAGCCAATTCCGGTTCGTGGCTGTTTCTTCGCTGACGTTACGTACAAAGCTAGCACAACAAGCCTTCTTTTCTACGTCGTAGAACAAGGCACCTCACTCTTGGGTATCGATGCCATCAAGGCCCTCGGTCTACAGATTGATGGGTCATCTCTGCAATGCCTTGAAACGACGCTAACTTCTAATTCTCGAAGGGAACACCGCCTTGACCCGACGAAAGCCGTGCAGGATAGTAACCTCCCAAAGGAATTAGTTGGCGAGTTTGGATCTCTTTTCGATCCAGGCCTTGGCCTCGCGAAAGGTTTTGTGCATCACGTCAAAACTCGATCCACGGTGCAGCCAGTGCAATCCAAACTTCGGCGCCTTCCGCTCTCGCTACGACCATTGGTCTCGGAAGAGCTCCATCGTTTGGAAAATCTGGACGTGATAGAGAGGGTGGAGGCATCTGAATGGGTGTCACCCATTGTGGTCGTTAAGAAGAGGGAGGTATTCGCCTCTGTGTAGAACTTCGACAAGCAAACAAAGCTGTCGTAATAGACAGCTTTCCCCTTCCTCATACAGAAGAGCTATTGCATAGTTTAGTGGGGGCTACAAATTTTTCTAAGCTAGACGTCGCATCAGCTTACCACCAGGTCATGCTTCACCCTGCGAGTCGCGATTTGACTGCATTTATAACTCACGAAGGCCTCTTTCGTTTTAAACGAGTGTGCTTCGGACTGGCTTCCGCGCCTTCTGCATTTCAGAGTATGATGTCCAAAGTCCTGCAAGGATGTAAGGGCGTGCTCTTGTATATAGATGACATTATAGTCTTCGGGCGGGGCCGGCAGGAGCACACAGATAACCTTGCAGCCGTACTTCAACGCATTAAAGAGGCAGGACTCAAACTGAACAGCAAATGTATCTTCGATCCGCAGGAACTTTCATTTTTGGGTCACAGGATCACAGCAAGTGGCATTGTTCCGCTGGAGGAAAAGGTTGCTTCCATGAAGGATACACCAGCACCCACCAATACAGCCAGCCTTCGATCGTTCCTGGGACTGGTCGAATACTACTCTAGGTTCGTTCCCAACTTTGCCGATATGGTTGAACCGATGCGCGTTCTGCTTCGAAAGGGGCAACCATTTGTTTGGTCTGGCGAGGTAGACTCCAGTTTTCGAAAGATCAAAGAGGCACTTGCGTCCAACATAGTCCTGCGGATGTTCGATGCATCTCTTCCAGTTGTTTCCACTGACGCTTCAGACTGTGGGCTTGGAGCGGCTCTCCAACAGGTGGAGGGAGAGAAACTACACACTGTCGCCTTTGCTTCTCGAGCGCTTTCATCTGCAGAGAGGAGATATTCAGTAGGAGAACGCGAAGCGCTTGCATGTGTTTGGGCGTGCGAGAAGTGGCATGTTTACTTGTGGGGACGCCATTTCACGTTGCTTACTGACCATCAAGCCTTGGTCGCATTGCTGTCTACTCAAGGGCCAGGAAGGCGTCCTTTGCGGATAGCACGGTGGGCGGAGCGCCTACTGCAGTACAACTATACAGTAAAGTACCGGAAGGGTTCGAAAAATCGAGTAGCAGATGCGCTCTCTCGTCTCCCTGCGTCACCTCCTCAGGAAGAAGAGACTTTACCAGATGAAACTGTATCAGTTGCCCTTATATCTTCTTGCATTACCAGGGAAGAGTTTGAACAGGCCCAGTCGGAAGACAGCACACTGCAACGAATCAAGGCCTACATTGAATCGTCCTGGCCTGCGCAAAAATCTCTGCCGGGTGAGCTTCAACCTTTCCTCAAACTTCGCGATGAACTGTCAGTGGTGGACAATTTGATTTTGCGTGGCGAACGCCTTGTGGTTCCCGCATCACTTACAGCGCGGATAATTACCGCTGCTCATGAGGCTCACCCTGGAATTGTACGAACGAAAGCACGTCTGCGAGAAAAATTTTGGTGGCCATGCCATGGACAGGCAAGTCGAGCTAGCTATTCAAACGTGTAGTATATGCCAGGCAGCGGACAAGAGCACGAAGGTTATGGCTGCACCATTGAACCCGGTCCCCTTACCAAAGGAACCGTGGCTAAAGCTTGGCATGGACATTGTTGGCCCATTTGAGAGAGCACCACACGATTGTCGATATGCGATCACGCTGGTCGACTACTTTTCTAAGTGGCCCAAAGTATACTTTTGCAATCAAGCCACAACACGCACAGTAACAGGCTTCTTGGTGTCAGTGTTCGCACGTGAAGGTTACCCAGAGGAAATTGTTTGCGATAACGGGCCACAGTTTGCATCTCGAGAGTTCCAAGCTTTTCTGCAGGATCGCGGCATCCGTTTGCGGCATTCGTCCGTATACTACCCGCAAGCAAACGGACAGGTAGAACGGTTCAATAGAGTTTTTAAAAGCTTTGTTCAAGTGGCTACACTCGAGCAGCGTCCCTTACGCCAAACGGTAACAGAATACTTGGGCATTTACCGTTGTACGCCGCATGCCACAACTGCAGTTGCTCCAGCACTTCTCCTGCATGGACGTCTGCCAAGGACTCGGCTCGATGTCGTTGGGTATCCGTCAGCAATATTTGCAACCGACCCTACTTCAGAGCTCCACCGCCTACGCGAGCGGGTGAAGCAAAAGCAGCAATCCAGTAAACTATACACAGACGCTCGCAGGGCCGCAAGGGAAACCAAAGTGAATGTTGGTGACCTTGTACGAGTACGCAGACAAACAACTGCTTTTAAAGGTGACCTGGCTTTTAGCCGCCCAAGAAAAGTGATAAGAAAGCAGGGGCAATCGTCTTTCCAACTTGATGATGGAAAAACGTGGAACGCTTCAAAGTTGTCAAGGATACCACGAGCTTCTGCATCTATCTGTGGGTGGGGGGAAAGGAGTGATACAAATGACACCGCTAGGGAAAGCAGCTCAGCGCCTACCTTGGAGAGACCCGTTTCAGAAGCGCCAACCGGAACTTCAGCTGTGGCTGCTGCGAAGCAGCCGCCTACGCCACCAGTGACCGGCTGTGAGCCGGAAGAGACATCGCCTGCCGCCAGTGGTTTCTCAGAAGCATCGGGACCTCAGCGTAGGGTACAGCCATCAAGGAATAGACGACCTCCAGACCGCTATGGACACAAAGTACAGAAAGACACGTTTTGCAGTGAACATGAACCTGTCACAATCTGCACGAGTGTTGAGTTTGCTGACGTTGTGAAATATGGACATAACTGGAGTTGTATCTTGTTTCCCCCTTTTTGTTTTATATTTTTGTATTAAGTGCATAAGACAAGCACATTGTTGTTACTGTAAATATAATTCTGTAAAAGAGCACTAACGTACTACCACTACTAAATCACTAACCCATGTAGCTGTCTTTTTTATAAGAAAGGGAATATGTTGTATATGTGGTTTCGGTTCCGGTTTGGAGATCACCTGCCGCCAGAGGCACCAGTGTCGCTATGTGTATATATATGACTGTATGTGGCAATAAACCTGGGATTGTTTGGTTGCTAGCAGTTCGTGTACTTGGGCGGCACCCGCCGCTACAACAGAACCTACCTTGTTTATAAACTTGAGAGAAGCAGAACGAATTGGGGTTATTGATTCGGCGAAAGAAGGTCAGGTGGGGTCAAAGCTTCTCGAATCGGCGTATCTTTTGTCCGCGTATGGTTCGTCGCACCCTTTTCTGCCTGTTTTGTCATGCTTGAAAGAAACCTAGACGCCCGCACTGATTTAGAGCAATTGTGGCGCGTCCAGCTGTATGCTGTCACGTGGCCTTTTCATTTTGCTAGATTCCTGGCGTCCCAAAAGCAAGAGCTGCACTAGTTCTGCCTTGCTGAAAACATTTTGTACATTTTTCTTTTGGTTAAATGTTCAATACTAGAAAAAGTAGGTGCGCGCTTTTGGATTCCGCGGAATTTGTGCGTGATGACATTTAAGAACTGTGTGCCACCTAGAACACTGTGACATAATAGATAGCAGTGCTTCAGCAACAGGTTTTTCGCAGGACATATTTAAAAAGGGCTTATCAAAACAGACAGTGAAACGGAGGGGGACTCTCTTCAGGAGTTTTGTCGGCACTGAAAGCCCGACATGTCTCGGGGGGAAGGGGTTGGGGTAGGGGAGGGCCCATTTCTGGATCCGCCACTGGTTTTTAGTGCCGTGGGACACGCCGTCTCTTCGTGCAACTGTATGTTTGTGAATGTGCTAAAAACAAACAAAAGCACCCTTGCACCCACCCCCAATATTCTTAGTCAGTACACCCTTTCGGTGGGTAAAAGGGTGTTATGGCATCTAGAACTGCCCTATGCTTCGCAAAAAGTCATGATGATGGGATGATTCTTGAATGAAAACACCCTTCAAGGGTGTTATGATTCGCAATTCTCACCATCAAGGGTGTAAATTATTTTACTGTGTAACCTACAGGAAAACACTTCTGCCCGCCTGACACGTAACACTATGCCCTGGAACGTGAGAACTTATAAAACAACGTATGGTCTAAAGACACTACAGAACAAATTACCCAGGTTATTTAATAGAATAAATAATGAGCAGGTTAAACTTGAAGATATAACATTCAAAGAACTTCGACAGCATGTTAACAAATTCTAGGCAGTTACATTCTAAACTTTTCGTTACTGCAAAGCAAGTTTTTCTTTGCCCCGTTATCCCTAACAGTATACATGGTGAGGGAACGGTTCCGTTTTCCCTCTTTCAATTTATAATGTGTGCTTTATCTGTTTTGTTTCTCTTTACCATCATTGTGTATGTATTACCGTTATTTCTTGCAGATAAGTGAAACTGCATTTGTTTGTGACTACTGCGTCGTTGACGTGATGTTTTATTGTATGAGTGAACTTGCAATTTGTATTTCTATTTTGCCTTATTTTTTGTGTACGTTACATTGTACACTCGGAATGTGTAATTTCAAATGTGACCATGTAATATATGCCTTTTTTGTCGTTGTGTAACTGCCCCGTGTATGGGGGGCCTACGGCTTTGTCAAGCTGTCATTCATGACAGCTTTTACTGCAGGTCTCCTGTGTCGTAAACTTTTACGGGACACACAAAAAAAATTAAATTATGCGGTTTTACGTGACAAAACCACTTTCTGATTGTGAGGCACGCCGTAGTGGAGGACTCCGGAAATTTCGACCACCTGGGGTTCTTTAACGTGCACCTAAATCTAAGTACACGGGTGTTTTCGCATTTCGCCCCCATCGAAATGCGGCCGCCGTGGCCGGGATTCGATCCCGCGACCTCGTGCTCAGCAGCCTAACACCATAGCCACTGAGCAGCCGCGGCAGGTTACGGGACGCAAATAAAGACATTATCATTATTATTATTATTATTATTATTATTATTATTATTATTATTATTATTATTATTATTATTATTATTATTATTATTATTATTATTATTATTATTATTATTATTTAACCTCCAGTGGTGCCTTCTTAGATCAGTCAAGGTGGACAAATCTGAGCTCGGTTAAACCGCACAGATGGCACTCAACAACAGAAACCTGGTATTTCTGACCTGAACACCAGTTGAAAAACACAACAGGAAATTTTCACAGTCTGTCGTATTTTGGGACGTTGTTTCTGTAGTTCTGTTGTCTGTAGTCCTGTTGCCTGTAGTTCTGTTGCCTGTAGTTCTGTTGCCTGTAGTTCTGTTGCCTGTAGTTCTGTTGCCTGTAGTTCTGTTGCCTGTAGTAGAAAGTTCTGTAGTTCTTGATCAATATTTAATTAAAAATTGACAGACACCTCCTTAAGGCTATGTAAATTTGTTAATACAAAAAAGAAACATATAAAAGAAAAAATTTGAAAAAAAAAACGTCTCCTCCGAGGATTCGAACTTGCGACCTCACGATTCCGAGCCCGGCATCTTACCACTGCACCACCCCTGACATTTTTTTTTCTTTATTGCATGGAATTATCGTTACTGTCAAACCGATACAGTTACATCACATATGATCATACAAGAGAAACAAATTCACAGAAAGTATACAGTCCAATGACAGTTCAAAATTCTGGTAAACAAACACAAGCGTCCAGACGCGAAATCCATTCAGGGACGGGATCATATGTAGCCACCACACTCCGGACTTGAGCAGTCTCTTCTGACATGCTTTTCCAGTGTACATTTTGGCCATGTGAATAGTACGACGTGCTGATGCGTTGGTGTTTACATTTGCATTTTAAAAGCCAAGATCCGCTATCACTCCACCGCGTCAAGTGCCGCATCTCTAGAAGAGCAAGAGTGTTCGTACCATCGACCGGTACATCGTGGAGTGCTTGAACATCGATACTGATGTACGATATCCATATTAAATAAGAAATTCAGAAATAGACAATGTTGACTTTTAGGGTTATTACTGCTACTTTCGACAGTTGTCTTTCGTTCTTTACACTTTTGAGCGCGCATATAATTCGTGTGTTCAATGCAAAATAGCTACATAAACATTCGTGGATGAGAGTTCTTTCTGACAGCATACTGGCTTCTCACGGCAGCACTGTACCAGATTTATGAAACCCGAGCGAGACAGCTTTTCACGCAACTTAGTTGAACATTCCAAATCTTGTTTTGCGCTTCGCATAAGCTTGTGAAATATTCCTGGGAAATAAGTAATGTGTCAGTGTAACAGCACATGTAAGTCCACAGGCCTGTGTGCCACATCTTACCAAAAACAAGAAAACAAAACGGATACGCAGCCATTCCCGCAGATGGTATGATTTTGATCAGCGCCGATTTTGAGGAGGCCGGTAGGGCGTTGCTGCTGCCGCGTCGTCACGGTACAATTATAACTATTCGCCACGTCGACTTTAATACCGGTGTCGGTGCCATCATCATTGCCGGCGTCAGAGAAGCGCGATTGAATACCGCGCAAGAGAAAAGTACAGTGTACACCACCGATGCGAAACTAACATACAATTTTAAAGGGCCGTGACGGAAAGCGCTTCTGTTGCGACTTCATAACTATTGGCCTTCGCGACAGAATGCTTCTGTTGCGACATCAGAATTTCTGTCGTAACGTCAGAAATGTCTCTCAATTAAGAAATGTCAAGAACTTATGTCGTACAACAGAATTTCTGTAGTTGCGACAGGAATTCCTCTTGTCTTTTTCAACTGGGCACTACAGAAGCATGTCGCATCGCACAATTTCAGTGCACTTCTGTTGTCATCATTGGGTACATGTTGCGACGATAGGTTTCTGTTGCGGAACAGTTCTCTGTAGTACAACAGAAGTTTGTCGATTACTTCAGGAACACTTCTGTTATGACAACTGGGGGCCTGTTGCAATGATAGGTTTCTGTCGTACAACAACATTTTTCTGTAGTACAACAGAAGTTGGTGGCATTACTTCAGGAACACTTCTGTTGTGACAATTGGGGTCCTGTTGCCACAATAGGTTTCTGTAGTATTTCAACAGCTCTCTGTAGCACTGCAGAAGTTTTTCGGGTTACTTTAGGAACATTTCTGTTGGGACAACAGGGTGCCTGTAGTGATGACAAATTTTTCTGTAGTACTACAAAAATCTGTTGTAGAGCTTCAGCTTTCTGTTGTAACAACAGACATACGACAGACTGTACTTCTGTAGTCACAACAACAAATGTCTGTTGTACATCAGAAAAGTCTGTCGCTCCATCAGGAATCTGTAGATACTACAGAAAAATCCTGTTGTACAACAGAAATTTCTGTAGTACTGAACACAACCTCTGTTGTCATTTTCAACTGGGGGGCCATACATAATAGAGATTTTTTTGCAAGGGTCCCCCCGTATAGCGATAAACTAAAAGGAAAAACATACTAAAAAGGGGGGAAGAAAAAAAAGGAAAACAAAAAAAAAGGAAGAGAACAGGGGATTTGAACTCGTGACTCTTGGATGTTGCCCGGAGAGATAGCTCAGTCGGTTGGTCCGTCAGGCCCCAGGTTACGTTGAAGCGTCATAGCTCCTGTCCAGAACCTCATACTTACCTTGAAAGAGACTGATGCTGTCTGCGATGGTCGATTTCAGTTTAGTTTAGTTTAGTTTGAATCGAGCGAACTAGAGTTAGAGTGGCTCTACTGACTAGGAAAAGCTTAAACAGGTGCGAACGCGGCACGCTTAGCAAGGGAAGGTAGCCCGAGTAACCATCTCAAGGACTGCTGCTCACGAGAGCGAAATACCTCTGTGTAATTATAATAACCCTAATAAGACTACTTTCGAAAAGAAAACGATCCAGAGGGCTGTACTAAGAGTGCTATGACTGATAATTTTGTTTACATATATATGGGATCGAATGCGAGCGCTGTTGCTTTGTTTCTGCGTGTAGTAGTTAATAGAGCGAGTTTAAGGGAGGAGAAGAAAAAAAAGGAAAGGAAGATTTCTGAAGCATAATTGCAGCGCCGTGGTTTTAAAGCGCACCCACTGTAGAGAAACGGAAGGAGATATAAACGTGCGTGGCCATGATACACACGCGAAAAACTGCCTTAATAAAGTTTCGTTAACAACCGAAAACATGGCAATCAGCACTCGAATATGCCGAGAGAAATTATTGAGACATGGAAAATTCCCTTGAACCAAGTTTGGTTTGCGAGAGACATGCTTCCAAGTATTGAACTTTTTAAAAGATGAGGGGATATGCGCTCACCGAGAGGACGGCGTCCTCAAGAGACTACACTAGGCACCTTATTGAAACATGGAGCGCTCTGTGGCCGGAACAAAGCCCCCCTTTTCTGCCGGCCAAGCGCAGATAACGTGAATTCCGACTGCTCAAGGTTGCGCGGCCATAGTTTAGTTTGAATCGAGCGAACTCGAGTGGCTCTAGTGACTAGGAAATGCTTAAATGTAAGCATGTAAGCTGTTCGCCATTATAAGGGCCTGTGTGTGCCATAATAACGGGCTGCGCCAAGTTTAGTATAAGGTTCTGCCGGGCCTAGTAGTGCGTGTTCGGCACATTATGCTTTATTGGCATGTCCCGCATTCGTACTGGGGACGTGGCCTTGGTGGAAGCCTTGTTCCTCAACCTCGCGCGTTGCACAGCTGTGGCATTGTACACGCAGCAAACATACTCCTTGGCTTGTTATCAGCTGCTTTGCTGTGTTGTAGTTATCTGTGCGTGCTCATAAAGCAGCGGACTTGTAGCTCGGCCATTTTACTAGCTAAACGACTTTAGCAGGAAAATAAAATTGCTCAATTGGCTATGTTGCATGCCACGTGACTGTATGGCTGTGAGTTTTTTGTGCCTTTATGTGGCTCGCTTTACTGCTCAGAATGCGCACTATTTTCCATTTCTATCGCGCTGGTTAGCTAAGTGTGGCCGCGTGATCGTTGTAATGTGTTAGTGAGTGGTCGTGTACGTGGATTATTTTCCTCCAGAATAATAGCAATGATGCGCGCCGGTAGTCTGGAACCATTGTTAATGCGCGTGTCCGGCCGATGAGCATTCAAAATTATTGTTGAAGTGGTGGAACAGCTGCGCCAATTGCACCAACCTCATTGCGCCAACCTCAGCGAGCGTTTGTACCATCCTGCGCCAAAACCGCATTTTAGCGGAAAATTGCGCCGAGCCTGCGCCAAAGCATTCATAAAAGCGAAACCATCTTTCCGTCGATGCTTCACAGCTAGCAAAAGTGAAATCGAAACCAAAAGCACGCTATCATAATCATGATAGAAGGAAGTAGAAGCCATAGAGTTTCGCGCTTTATAGCCAGCAACAGGCCCATCACAGTCGTCCGGTTCGTCATTCTTGCATTTTTCTCTGACATACGTACAATGTAGTGCCGCTGTATCCTCTTGCTGGCGTTTTATTTTGGTATTAAATTATGGGGTTTTACGCGCCAAACCCCCGGTTTCATCATGAGGCACACCGTCGTGGGGACTCCGGAAACTTAGACCACCAGGGGTTCTCTAAAAGGATAATAAAGGGAAATACTAAATCCCACTAAAGTGATAGATTAGTGCTCCAGAATCCTTAAGGCGTCGATATTACAGCGAACAAGGCCATAATAATCGAGAAATCGAGGTAAATGCAGGACATGATTAGAGACTCCCCCGGGACAGTCAAGCACTTGCCCGAACACGAAAGCACTCCTCAGTGAAATGCTGTCAATAGTACTTAACACTTGTTGCGAAAAACATTCGTATTGTATTATAATATGAAATAAAATGCTAAGAACTAATTGAAATAACCGTTGATAACGACGTGGCGGTCGAAAGGTTAAGTTATCGCTCTACTCTGCGCCGCCCACGTTTTCGCGTTTCAGTACTTTCCTGATCGCGTAGTGCTGCGCTGGTTTTGCTGGCTCGCGAAACTCGCACAAACTGCAAGTAGCAGAGAATTCAACTTCCATGTGATGTCGCGGGATGCCCGAACGGTCCACGGCTCTTCACCAAAAAGAAGCTACAGCGGCGCCGCTCTGTCTTCGCTCGGTTCCGCCGTCTGTCGGGCGCCGTTTTACTCACCAACGGCAGCAAAGGGCGGCGATGGCGTATGCTAAAGCCCCTGAAACTTCGTGAAGTAGTGCCACGCTTTGAAGAATGCCGCCTCCTCCTCGCGCGCTCTGGCCGAGGCCGACGCCTCGTCGCTATTGGCCTAATAGCATCACGTGGGCCCTCGCGCCGTGCATCAGCGCCATTTTTGCTCGAGAAGCGTCTACGGAGTGGCGAGGAGCGCATGTTGGCGCCGTTGCTCGAGCAGTGTAGGCGGCGCCACGGTTGAGGAGGGAGCTTGAAAGGGAGGAGAAACGAGGAGGAGCGAAGGCGTAGGAGGAGAGTGTCGCTACTTTACAAAGTTTAAGGTGTTTTAGCGAATGCAACGTCACCACTCCCCCGGTTGGGTGGCGGGAGATTCAAAATTCGAATAAGATTCAAGATTCATTTATTTCTCCAAGAGAAAAAGGCCGGGGACAAAAAGCTGCCTTGAAGCAGCTTGACGGGGTCCGGGGCCCATTTACAAAATGGCAGCAGTGAAGAGAAAAAAAAAAAGTACAATTTGACATACATCATGAATCACGGAACACAATGCAGAATTTCAATTAAGCTTAATGCAATACAAAATAAAAATTCAAATATACAATGCACTGAGAAGTAATAAAAAAAAGCATAATACAGCGTTATAGCAAAAACAAAGAGTAAAACGTAATTGCATTTCAACATTACGATATAATATATCAAGTTCAAACAATACATAGCAGCATTTCTTTTTATACAATGGGAAAAAAAACACTATTAGCCTAATTTGGGTTTGAACCCACCACATGCTCAAAAAATTGCTGAACAATTGTTTTTTTGTTTAGGTTCATATTTTCTGTGTACCATTTGTGTGTGTTAAGGGTGTTCGGAACCAGGAAATGCAACATTTGGGAGCCATACGTCGTGCGAAGTCGGGGTAGATGCCATTTCTCTTTGCATCTGGTGCTTGTATTAGTGTGCGTTTGTGTCACCGATGAGAGTTGGATTATGAACTTAGTCCGAGGCAAGCTGAAGTTATTCAAGGCGCGAAGAATGGTAAATGGCACCAGATGATGAATGGGCGATATTCCATGTTTAATAAACAGTGGTCTGGTGTGAGCCAGGTAATCTGAGCCAGAAACTATGCGGATAGCTTTCTTTTGCAAAAGTAGTAGTTGGTTTAGATGCACGCGAGCCGCAGTTCCCCACACAAGATGGCAGTAGCTTATTTGAGAGTGAAATAATGAATGATATATTAATTTTTTAACTTTCACGGGAAACAAGTCGCGACCTCGTGAAAGAGCTCCTATAGATTTCGACAAGCTTAAGGAAAGATGACGGAAGTGATCAGCCCATTTAAGATGTTCGTCAAATATTACGCCAAGAGATTTATATTTACTTACGATTTCGATAGCGTAGTCTCCAATAAGCAGTGGGATTGATATGGTTACTTTCCGATTTATCGAACGAAAGATAACCGCCTTTGTTTTATTATGATTAATATTTAAACTGTTTACATGTGACCAGTTATGGAGGCTTTCCAATATGACGTTCGCTTCAAAGAGGAGTTCATTCGATGAGTTTCCAGATAGAAATAAACTAGTGTCGTCGGCATATATTATAAATTCCGCCTTCTTGGAAATATGAACGAGATCGTTTATATATACGTTAAAGAGGAACGGACCTAAGATACTGCCCTGCGGTACTCCGCATCTTATATACTCAAAACTGGAGCTACAACCATCAACACATACGGATTGCTGCCGTTTTTCAAGATATGACTTTATCAACTTAAGCGGATTGCCTCTTATACCGTATGCATAAAGTTTATCTATAAGAATGTTGTGATTAATGCAGTCAAATGCTTTGCTGAAATCGACAAAAATGCCTAATGTTAGAAGTTTATTTTCAATGTTTTGCAAAATTAGTTCTTTTTGTTTAAGTAGCGCAGATTCCGTAGATAAGCCTTGTCTAAAACCAAATTGGGAATCTGTAAAAAGGCGATTATTGTTAAAGTAAATTTCCAAACGCTTAAGCAAAATTTTTTCTAGTGGTTTCGAGAAAATTGGCAGAATCGATATTGGCCCATAGTTGCCCATGTCCTGTGTCGTCCCAGATTTATGGATAACAATCACTTTGGCTAGTTTTAGTCTGTCTGGGAAGGCAGATGAAGATATCGACAGGTTAAATATATACGATAAGTGAGGTGCAAGAAGGTCAGCTACAAATTTTATTGGTTTTACTGACAGACCCTCTGCGTCAAGGCTGGAGCTATTCTTTAAGGCCATTAGTGTAGCAAAAACTTCGCATGAGTCCGTAGGGTGGAGAAAAAAAGAGTCAGGTGTCTGTACAGAAATTCGGCAGGTAGCATCTTTGTTGTAGTCCGTTTTTGGGAGACCAATAAAATGTTTGTTAAAGCTATCCGCTAGTTCAGTACCCATTAAGGTTACACCGTTCATTGTAAGACCTCCTATAGAATTGGAGGGCTTGGACGTGTTAAGGACTGCGTTTATTGTTTTCCAAACTAATTTTGCATCACAGCGACCGTCTTTCTCAAATATATTCGTATAATATTCCTTACGCGCCTTCCGCAACTCGCTGTTTAATTTATTTCTGAACTGTTTGAAGGCAGTCAGATCGGCCAAATCTCGGCTGGATAAAAATTTTTGAAACATCTTGTCTTTCTTTTTTATCTGTTTGTAAAGAGGCGGCGTAATCCATGGTTTTCTCATTTTTTTAGATTGGCGCTTTGTGGACCACGGGAAACATGCATCATATATTTCACGAAATTTATTTATAAATATATTGTACGCTTCATCTGCACTGTTATTAGTATAAATTTCGGACCAGTCAGCACTGTTTATAATTTCTCTGAATTTATTAAGATTTGTGTCATTAATTGACTGATAGGTAGTAAGGGCTCTTCTAGTGAAAGTTGAAAGTTTTTGAACAACCGACACAAAAATTGGACAGTGGTCGCTAAGGTCGGACGACATTGTACCAGCGTATTCGACAGTAGTGTCTGCATTCACGACGTATAAATCTATAGTTGTCTGGCTGGAAGCCGTAATTCTTGTGGGAGACACTATTACGTTTGTAAAACCATTGGATTCAATTATGTTGGCAAGACTAAGTGACGTGTAATTATCTTCAGCTATATTTATATTGAAATCGCCACCCATGAGCACTATATAACGGTTACTAGAACAGAATTCTAGAAATTTGTTTGCATAATTGAGAAACTGGTCACTGTTCCCGCTCGGGGGCCTATACACTACCGATAAGATTTGATGCTTATGACGTAATGTGAGAACTTCATAGTCATTTGTTATAACTGTAAATTCATCAACAAGCTCGAATGCGTAACAAGATTTAATATAAACTGCCAGGCCGCCCCCGCGGGTCCCTCTGTTCAAGAAAAAGCGCGAGAATGATTCCATCGAAATGAGATCATTTTCTTGTGCGCACCATGTTTCAGTAAACATAAAACAATCAAAAGATACCGGAAGATCATGTATCAGCTGATCTAGTTGTTCGTGTTTATGCCTCATTGAGGGAATGTTTAAATGCAACGCTGAGAACAAGCCTTTCTTTTTCATACTAGATCCCAGTTCACAGGGGCAAACACGTTCAAAATACCGATTGACTGTCATCAAGAAATGATAAGAAGACTAAAGTACGTGACCATATGGAAAATGGTTGGCAAACGCAACATGTGCAACTGGAAGGCCGAGTTCTTGCTGACATATGCAGATATCCCTGGTACAGTAACAAATAACCACGTGGGACTGTTAATTTGTACGATATAAACTTGGGCAATCAAACTGGATGCTTCATCATGACTGAAACTGTTTAGTGCCACAAGCTTAAGCACGGGGACACAACAACGTAACATGACGCAATTCGTTTTTGGTATAATATACTCACAAGGGATGTACGAGGGTATAACAAAACTTCTACAGAATAAACATGTCGCACTGCAAGTGCGCTTGGTTTCAGAAACATAGACATGCGACATATTTTCAAACGTTACCATTTCTGAGCCAGTGACACCTTTTGCTTTAGTCATTATCTGATGACGCAGTGAGCCTCGCAATGTCCTCTCTGCATGCAATTCTGATTGTGGGCGTATCGTCGGTTTGACGAGCAAAAATTTTACCATTGCGCACCCAAACATGCTTCCATTTGGCTTGGCGCTTCTGCGCAGTTGCCTCGCCCAGAATGCGCTTGAGTTCAGGGCAAAGGTGCTCATTAACGAAAATTCGCATGTCAGAACCAAAACCAATGTCAGAGCATACCAATTTCGCAGCGCGCGCTTTGTGAAGAAAAGCGTCACGCACCTGCCTCCGATTGAACTGCACAAGTATATTTTTTACTGCCGAGTTTGCTGTCGGGACGCGGTGAATTACGTCAATGTCAGTTGGCAAAATAGAGGCATTCACTTTTGCTGCAATTCTACCTATTATCTCAGTTAGGTTCTCTGGCATGTTGCAAGGAACACCTTTAATTTCAACATTTGTGTTTCGAGAGTATTGTTCAGCATGCAGGAGACGACTTTCATGAGCCTTCAACTGCTGTGCAAGGTCACTGCACCGACTTTCAAGTTGAACGTTCGCGTCTTTCAGTTGTTTGTTCTCCACTTTCATTCTCTCATACTCTTTACTAATGAACGTCAGGCTATTCTTCACCTCCCTCATTTCTTTCCGAAAATCTCTCTCGAATGTATCTCTAAAATCTTTGAACTCTGCATGAAGTTCATGTTTCAGTTCCTCGAAAAGAGCCCTGATTTCTTTAGACATTGCAATGCAAAATACACCGTGGCAGCAGCAGCAACAGCAGGAAACCAAACGAAAAAATAAATTCAGTAAAGCAGTACAGCACAGACCTGCGTGGAAGAAGCACACGATTGTGAGTACGTCGTCGCTGTTTTCCGTTGCCGCTGCTGCCAAAGTGAACCTTGAGCGGGAGCGCTCGCAGCTTTTGTAGTAGTCTTCTCCTCGAAGAGCCAATGGGAATTACTGTCCGGGTTACGTCACAGGCCTCCAGCAGCACGTGTCATACGGCCAGGTGACGAAACTTTGCTGATATGACGAGCTAGGTGATCAGCTATGTTAGGCCGCAGAAGCTTGATGTAGAACAGGCCTGCGTGGAAGAAGCACACGATTGTGAGTACGTCGTCGCTGTTTTCCGTTGCCGCTGCTGCCAAAGTATTCCAAAGTATAAGGTATTCCAACCCTTCAGATACAATGTTCTCGGAAACGAAGTCTTGGCACGAAACAAGCGTTGCGAGGTTTCTGGAAAGGTATTTCAACAGTCCACGTCGACTTAGTATTTGCCTTTCATCATCATCATCATCATCATCATAATCATTATCAGCCTGGCTACGCCCACTGAAGGGCAAAAGCCTCTCCCATACTTCTCCTACTACCCCGGTCATGTGCTAATCTGTCATATGTTGTCCCTGCAATAGGCAATAGGCTAGGAATAGGCTAGAATCAGATGTATGCGTTAAGACACAAGGCCGGCAATATTATTACTAATATGGATGAGATAGTTAAAGTGGCCGAGGAGTTCTATAGAGATTTATACAGTACCAGTGGCAACCACGACAATAATGGAAGAGATAATAGTCTAGAGAAATTTGAAATACCACAAGTATCGCCGGAAGAAGTAAAGAAAGCCTTGGGAGCTATGCAAATGAGGAAGGTAGCTGGGGTAACAGCAGGTAACAGCAGATTTGTTGAAGGATGGTGGGCAGATTGTTCTAGAAAAACTGGCCACATTGTATACGGAATTCCTCATGACTTCGAGCGTACCGGAATCTTGGAAAAACGCTAACATTATCCTAATCCTAAGAAAAGGGACGCCAAACAATTGAAAAATTATACACCGATCAGCTTACTGTCTATTGCCTACAAAGTATTTACTAAGGTAATTGCAAATAGAATCAGGAACACCTTAGACTTCCGTCAACCAAAGGAGCAGGCATGATTCCGTAAAGGCTACTCAACAACAGACCATATTCACACTATCAATCAGGTCATAGAGAAATGTGCAGAATATAACCAAACCTTATATATAGCTTTCCTTGATTACGAGAAAGCGTTTGATTCAGTCGAAACGTCAGCAGTCATGGAGGCATTGCGGAATCATGGTGTAGACGAGCCGTATGTAAAAACACTTAAAGATATCTATAGGGGCTCCACAGCCACCGTAGTCCTCCATAAAGAAAGCAACACAATCCCAATAAAGAAAGGCGTCAGGCAAGGAGATACGATCTATTTAATGCTATTCACAGCGTGTTTACAGGAGGTATTCAGAGACCTGGATTGGGAAGAATTGGGGATAAGAGTTAATGGAGAATACCTTAGTAACTTGCCATTCGCTGATGATATTGCCTTGCTTAGTAACTCAGGGGACCAACTGCAATGCATGCTCACTGACTTGGAGAGGCAAAGCAGAAGGGTGGGTCTAAACATTAATCTGCAGCAAACTAAAGTAATCTTTCACAGTCTCGGAGGAGAACAGCAGTTTACGATAGGTAGTGAGGCACTGGAAGTGGTATGGGAATACATCTACTTAGGACAGGTAGTGACTGCGGATCCGGATCATGAGACTGAAATAATCAGAAGAATAACAATGGGCTAGGGTGCGTTTGGCAGGCATTCTCAGATCATGAACAGCAGGTTGTTATTATCCCTCAAGAGAAAAGTGCATAACAGCTGTGTCTTACCAGTACCCACGTACGGGGCAGAAACCTGGAGGCTTACGAAAAGGGTTCAACTTAAATTGAGGACGACGCAACGAACTATGGAAAGAAGAATGATAGGTGTAACGTTAAGGGATAAGAAAAGAGCAGATTGGGTGAGGTAACAAACGCGAGTTAATGATATCTTAGTTGAAATCAAGAAAATGAAATGGGCATGGGCAGGACATGTAATGAGGAGGGAAGATAACTGATGGTCATTAAGGATTACGGACTCGATTTCAAGGGAAGGGAAGCGTAGCAGAGGGCGGCAGAAAGTTAGGTGGGTGGAGGAGATTAAGAAGTTTGCACGGACAACATGGCCACAATTAGTACATGACCGGGGTAGTTGGAGAAGTATGGGAGAGGCCTTTGCCATGCAGTGGGCGTAACCAGACTCATGATGATGATGATGTCCCTGCAAACTTAATCTCACCCACCCACCTAAATTTAGCGAATGGTGGCACACGGCGAGAGCTGCCACTTCGGTGGATGCCGCCATGGGCGTAGACGCAAAACTTTTGCGTCGAGTTTTTGTCGCTGTGCTATTTTGCACTGGTGTCGCCGGCGCCAAACCGTATTTGCGTCTCGCGCATGCACAGTGGCGCTGACGCTTTTTTTGCGACCCCTATTCGAAAATTCCCTAATGTACATAGCATGACATGAGTGTATTGAATGATGTCATGTTCAGTGCAACCGTGCGTACTCGATCTGTCTTACGGTGAGCCCTTGCCCACAAGCCGGTACTGTCGCAGTGCGTTGCATCCTGGGTTATAAATGCAGCCAACTTATATCGATCATCATCATCAGCGTATTTTATGCTCACTGTAGGACGAAGGCCTCTCCCTGCAATCTCCAATGGGCCTTTCCCGGCGCCGAACTGCGCATGCGCGGTGCCCTAGCGGCTGAGGACCGAAGTGATTTGTCAGGCGCACGAACGGACGGCCGTGGCAGGCGCTGCATTTGTCAGCTGCGCTATTTTCGCTGCCGCGCGCACTCTAACACGCACGCCTCGCTGCCGCACGCCATTCTATAATAGACAGATTTAGTTACACGTACGTAGACGCCAACGTTACTAGACTAGCTTCAGTTGTAAAACTCCCCGCGCGCGCGTTTAAAACCGCTGTCGCCACTTCTGTGACAGCATGCAGATGGCCGCGCTGTTCCATCGGGCTCCACTGCAGACGCCTCGTCACAGCCTTGAGCTCGTGCGGGCAGGCAGTTTGCGCGTGTTTCACGCTCGCTGGCCTTCTCCCTTGTCCGAATTAGTGATACCACGAGAAGGCGGTATCCACCTACTGAAATAAGATTTATCGCGCGAGTTCGTTAATACTGAGAGAAGGGTAAACTGCACGAAAGGAAAAAACGCATACAGCGAAGCGCAGAAGCTGCGTATCTAGATGCCGTGTGTTTCTTCCTGTCGTCTTAACGTTTCGCGCAGTTTAGGCTCACGAGCCTGAATATCTGGCCAAGGTGCGTGATTGTAGGATGAACTTCATCCCCACCGAAGCTTCTCACGACGCCAAAGAAGCACTACAAAAAGAAAGATGAGGTTGGTCTTTGTACACACTAGCCACAAACAAAAAAGAAGAAGAAAGAAGTCGGGTTTTTCATTCCGTGAAGATGGTAAATCAGCGAAGCTGAAACGTGCGGCCCCTGTGTTTATCACTGAGTTAATCCCGAGGGTTCATTAAAGTATTTCTCAGTTATGAGGTTACACGCACAAGCGGCTGCGACGGAGACAACGACGTCACTGACGGTATGCCCGCAGTTGTCGCTTGCGTTCGATGTCTCGAGTTTGCTCGGCGGCGTGGTTAGCAGCCTTCGCCTGCGATTTGCCGCTTGTACATTCTTCGATATAAATTTCTTCAAAATTAAATATTTCCGTTGCGTAAGACCATGAGTGGCTCATACTCCCTTAAGCAATGGCTCATACCCCCGTGAACGCGGCCTCCCCATTACGACGACAGAAGTGAAGTGAAATTCTACGCTGGAAAGATGAACGGCAACGCAGCCCGCTGTGGAAGACGAGGACGAACGCGGGAGCAGTGGCACGAGCGCGTGCCGTTGATTTCGCAGAGAGTTCCCGGTCTGCACGAGGAATAGCTCTTTTCACGCCGAGCAAAGCGTCGCATTGCTGGGAGCACAGAAAAAGTGGTGCGCCGAACTGTCGACATCGTTCCGATAGCAGCTCTGAAGCCAGGTACGCTGCACGTCTACAGTTCCACGGATGACACGCTTGCTGAAATTCGCCGTCAACAACGAACCACAGAATACACCAACGCTGCACCGCGTGCTTAGTCCGGCCCGCCCGCGTAGCCGGCCAGTGAGGAAGTGAAGCCGGGCGCGACTGCAGCGCCACGAAGGCGCGGGCGGGTGGCGGTTCCGCGCAACGGCGCCGAGTTTTAAAACTGAAGCTAGTCTAGTAACGTTGCGTAGAGGCTTAACGTACGCAAACATGAAAAGCCTACGTACCTTACGTGCACGCCATCTGAAACGCTTTTAGCTACACGTACGCGACGCACGCCAAAAGGGACCCCGTAACTCCACCTATCGGGAAATGCGAACACGGCGGTAGCCAATTCAATCCTGCCGCCGTGTTTCGATGCGAGCCGTCTGCGCACGCGCGGCCCGCTGTCGCTTGTTCGTGATCTTGCGGAACTCCCGCGCGAGGCTGTCTGCGTGCGCAAGAAACGCACGCAAAGAAATGAATCTCACGTACGTCCGTGAGACCAGCGCACGGCCGCTACGTTTTACGCATGCGCACTGCTGACACGTAGAAGCTCTACGTACGCAAAGCCTCTACGTACAGTCGCGGACAGACTGTACGTAGAGGCGTAGAGTACGTAGACAGTCATCCTACGTAACAATATTATGGACCATGAAATCTAAGAAAAAGCTGAATATCTCCGCAACCTCACAACGCAATCTGGTATTTGCATTTTGTACCTCGACTAGAATATGCTTACAACGTTGTCGTGGGCAGTGTTACTGGTTACTGCTACAGGCTGCTCGGGAATTTAACGTTTTTGGAGATCCCGTGGTCCATTTTATTCTGTCCGCGACTGTACGTCTTACTAAAACTGTCTAATATTGGCATCGAAATTTGGCGCGATGCCAATGCTATGTGTCGCGTACGGCTGCACCTCACGTGACCGTTCCAGCAGGACAGTGCGGTTTTTCCGATTTGGGATCGACAGCGCCGTGAAGCCTGGATTAGGGCTGTGAAGCGGCAAGATGCGCAAGGGCGTCCACGGCAGCCGTCAGCAGCATCATCGACTCTGCGGGAAGCACTTTGTGACAGGCATGCATTCACATACGTAGTTCTCTGTTTTTGTCGTTACTCACTCATACGAATAATCTCGAGAAAGACGCAAATGTGTGTTTGAGCTAGCGAAACAAACGATCTCTTGCTCGCGCAAACCGGCCGAGTGAAACGCGGTGTGCTTTTTTTGTGCTGTCATCTCTGTGCGGCCTCCTCTATAACGCCGTCATTTAGCAACTTCACACCGTGCACACTTTTACTGCTTCCTAGGCGCTCAGCGAATGCTCGTGATGTCGGCGTAGCTCTGCATCGGAGCCAAGCGCGGCTGCACTGCCGGGCAGAATTGGAAACGGCGTGCACTGTGGAAGTAGCTGATGGTGCTAGTTAGCAATCGCTGCTGGTTGTCGTTTCGTCATTCTTGTCGGTACTGAGTATAGTAATATTTACTTGAAGAAAGCTTATGTTTGTTTAGCGAATCGCGATGTAGTACAGTTTGTACAAAGGCTCATTTTTCCCGTTCTGCGCTTTCTGGAGTCGAGTGGCGCGTCTTATTGTGTAACTGACACATTTCAGGGGCGCCTTCGCTGTCACCCAAACATCCGGACTTCATACCGACGCTGTTTGTGTATACAGACCAGTTCAGAAAAAAGGACGCGGTCGACCGCTATCTTCGTACCGCGGCGCGTTCCAAGAGGAAAACAGGTGCTCCACCAACAGCCGGTATCACCGGTTCTGGGCATTCTGAGCATTTTTTTGGCATTTTTGTAGGTGTACACATACTTTATGCGGGCAAATAATGTATGCAAACCGATATTCTGTTGGCCTCCCCATTGCCTGTGTATGTACGCAAAACGCTATGGCACACTATAAAGAAAGATATGCAGTGGTGAAACGTGATATTTGCCCTAAGAACTACACTTCATGCGCTATCCGAGTCAGGCGTTCTTGTGTGTACTTATACTATTCTATTACTTATTCACTTCACGCCACAGGTACAGAGGTTTCGGGTCAAGGAGGAACTTGTAAAGGTCACAGTGATGGGGAAGCAGACACACCTTGTGTTCAGGGTAAGCAGTGGCTTTTGAACTAATGGCAGGCACACTGTCACATTATGTAGCTGCAAATGTTTTCTGAGGCTCACCTTATGCTGCTCATTGCGACTCTTGCATGTTTGCAACATATGAATTATCTATAATTTGCTTTCAGGTAACCAGGTCATTAGGGTAATGCACTCCGCACAAAATGTGAATGCTCAGAATAAATGACAGTTTTCAGTGAATTGTGTCTCAAGCAATAGTGTCACTTTATTGCATGTGTTGATGCAAATGCAGGTGCATACTCTTTATTCAGAGCAGCTGATGCACTCCTGCTGCTTGCAACATCCCCGATGCTCACTGGGCCATAGGAGGTCCTAGAGCCAACGTCCTTAAGCAGAGAGAAGAACACTGACCACCTATTAACTGGAAATGCAGCAATAGAACGGAAAGTCAGGGAGCTAGAACTGCAATGTAGAAAGCTAAAACGCTGCACTTTTTCTGTGGATACTATTCACAAATAGTCTTTTAAGTTTATACGGGACTGCAAAGTAAGGAACAGTTTGAAGCACTTTTCAAGGAGATCGAAAAAAAAAATGCAGAATACATAGTTTATTGGGATGGAGGAAAAACGCAAGCAAAGGAGAGACAGCTCTCCAAGCACGAATAACTTTTCATGGTCCTGTATAGGCTCAGGACTGGTGTTTGCGCCAAAGAAGCGGCTCGAATGTTTGGAATTTCTCAGTCATGCCTTAGTCGCATCTTTTGCACATGCGTAATTTTTCTCGATAGAGCTTTCAGCATTGACAAGATTTCCCACATTAGCAGATATCAAAAGGCACATGCCAATGGCATTCAGTGAATTCTCAAACACTAGAGTCATCCTTGATTGCACAGAGGTGAGAATCCAGAGACCTTCAAAGCTACAGGCACAGAGGCATACTTTCTCCTCGTACGAGCATTATAACACGTTCAAAGCATTTGTTGGGGTAACACCAGATGGCTATGTTTCATTTGTGCCATATTTGTGGGGTGGGCATGTTAGTGACAGCGAAGTTGTCGAAAATGGGGCCTGCTGGGTTTATTAGATGCGGGGACGGTGCGATGGTCGAGAGGCTTTAGGTTGGAGGGCGTTTTGCCACCATCTATTCAAATCCACAGGCCACCATTTAAAATGGCGAATCAATTGTCAGCTAGTGATGCGATTGCCACCCGAAAAATAGCTGGCGCTAGGATCCATGTTGAGCGAGTCATAAGACGTATCAAAGAATTTCATTTTTTAGGCAAACCACTGCCAATCAACATGCTCGACATTGCTGACAGTGTTTTTAGGAATTGTGCCTTTTTGTGCAATTTTCTACAGCCAATCATTTCAGTCCATCATGAGAACAATTAGCCAGCTGACACATCTCTACTTCAAATGAGCGTCCTTTACGATGCTTATGACCAGAAGGGACCAGACTGTGTAACAACAGTATACTCTCATACTATATCACGTGTGCTTACGACGCTGTCTACTGTGCTACCTTCCGAGGTAATTTGTATCTTCCATCGCTATGAATAAATGATACTGCTTTTCCAGTTATCTTCCATGTACACTGCACATATTCTATTTTGTTATGTCTATAGACATAACGGATACAGTAATCACCAAAGCTACACAATTTGCTTAGGCCACGCTATTTCTTTTCGTTTTGCCATTGCTGCTGGCTGTTTGCGTGAATGAAGCTGGTATGAGTGGTTAAGCATTAGCCTCAACATCTAGGTGGGGCCATTGTTTTGTCCCACCTCCTTGACAATGATGTCTTTCTCTTTGTGGTGCACATATTTCTGTAGCAGGGGGCTCCTGCTTTCTGCAGGCTTTCAGATTTCTTTTGGCAGTGCCAACATACCTGGCAGAACTATACAGGGGAAGCCCTCTTCTATTTCGCTGGGTCAACTCATCAGCTAGCGCAGCATTCCTATAAAGATGCAGTAGTGCTGGCAATATTTCCTGAGACCA